>NC_056751.1:818377288-818719788 GCF_019279795.1 Protopterus annectens | reverse complement strand
TTGAATAGTGGTGTTATATCATTTCAATCTTTGGTGAGATTCCAGCCTCCTATATATTAAGAATATGCTAATAAATGTGAAGACTGGGTTTTAGTTAAGATTTTGTAATTGTAGTATTTGTGAAGTATATTGTTTAAGGAGGTTTGTTTTTAAGGCAGGTGCAGGATGGATTGTCTAGATAATATGTTTTTAGGGCTGCCTTAAAAGTTTTGGTGATCAATTTAGGTTATTTAAGATGGACGGTTATTCCATAGCTTAGCTATGGTATGGGAGAACAGGCATTGTCCTGCTCTTTTGTTGGCTTTGGTTACTGTGAGCATCAGTTTACAGGAGGATCTTAGTGTTCTAGTGGGGGTATATGTTTGTAGGATTGAGTTAACGGCAGGGCAGTCATTTGGTTCAGAAATTAGTTTATGGGCTAAGTTTAGTTGGGTGTATTGTAGAAGGTGGGAAAACTCTAGCCATCTTAGTTCAGTGATGGCCTGGCAGTGATGAGAGCAGTAAGGTTTTGCGGAGGCGAATTTGGCTATTGTGTTATAACATGATTATAGTGTATCACTAAGGGCTGCGTGCAGGTGAGTGAAAATGGCATTACCATATAAAAGGGAGGGGATGAGTAGGGTATTGGCTAGTTTTATTTTGGTATATTTATCCAGGTAGAGTTTGAGGCAGTATAGTTTACCTAGTTTGAAATGGGTTTTCTTGATTGCGGTTAGGATGTGTTGTTCGTATGTGAGTTTATCATCTATTGTTATACCTAGCAATTTGGCTGTTTTCACTAGCTCAATTTCTGTGTCGTCCTTAGCCAGGATTTTAAAGTCAATGTTGGGTGGTTTTGTTGAGAAAAGTAAAAGTTTAGTTTTTTGGGGGTTTAGCATCAATTGTGCATTAATAAGCCATGATTCGATAGAGGTAAAAGCCTGTTGTGTAAGTGTGGGGAGGTCTGAGAAAGATTTAGAGGTAGATATAAGTGCTGAATCATCGGGGTATTGGATGATATTCAGGATTAGGGGGGCTTTATGCAGGTCGTTGATGAAGACATTGAACAGTAGGGTTCATAGGTTCATAGGTTCATAGGTTCATACTAGGCTATCTGCCCGAGGGCATTTACAAGCCTAGCCCATCGTTTTGTGGCTTACGCCACCCCTTTAGTATGGGGAACTATACCCATTATTTTGCTGTGCCTCTGTCGAGCAGTGACACTGAGGTAATCCCTGGGGTATATCTGCGATCTCCCATCCATTGGTCAAGATTTCTCTTGAACAAGGCCAGCGAGGTGCTCTGCCTCACATGTACCGGGATTTTGTTCCACAGCATAGGAGTCTTTGGGTGATGAATCTATCCCTCCAGCACGTCCTATTAATAGCCGTGTCGAGGTTTAAGTCTCCCGCCCTTGTGGCTCTGATGGATCTAGATTTTTTGAGGTGAAGCATATTCATCAAATCTGGGTTTGACATGGCCTTGTATGTTAGGCAAAGGTCACCTCTGAGCAAGCGGTGGCGACTGAATAGAGCTGGAGTTCTTTCAGTCGGGCAGCATAGGACAGATTTTGAGACCCTTTATCCTTTTGGTGAGGAACTTTTGTGGCCTCTCCAGCTGCTGCAAGTGTCGGGTCAGATACATTCCGAATGGGGCATTGTACTCAATCATTGGTCTGATGAGTGATGAGTAAAGGGAGACTATGACCTCCCTTGATCTAGATGAGAATCCCTTCATGATAAGGTGGGCAATGTAGAAGGTCTTCCTAACTACTTTAGCTACATGGGTGTCGAATGACAGACTACTATCAACCTGGGTCCCCAGGTCCCTGATAACTTCTTCTGTGCTCAGTGGATTGCCACCTATTTGGTAGCTAGGGGTAACCTTGTTTTTCCCGAAGGGTATGACTATGCATTTTTTGGCATTTAACTTTAGGCCGTGGCTCTGGGTCCTAAAATGGATCCCTGTGGTACTCCTATATTGTTAGGTTGGTACTGAGATTGTGCATTTAACCATTTTACAGATTGTTCCCTGTTTTGTAGGTAGGGGTTAAACCAGCTGAGGGATTTTGGGGAGCAGCGAAGTGTTGCTAGTTGGTTTACTAGCTTAGTGTGTGACACTGTGTCGAAGGCCTTAGATAGGTCTAATAGGATTACTGAGGTAGGATGGCCTGCATCCAAGGCTTTGTTGATAGATTCTGTGAAAGATAACAGGGCAGTAATGGTGCTATGGCCTGGCCGGAAACCATGTTGAGTAGGGGATAGAAGAGCATTATTTGAGAGGTGATTAGCACTGCCAAGGTCATGAGTGATTACAGTCATGGCTTTCATAAGATGGTAACTTAATATTTTTCATTTTCTTCATAGTGATTCTTTGGCTAATCTTGAGTACAAAAGGTGATGTGATATCTTCCTATACAAAGTAGCTTAGATTGCCTAGGCTGTGCAGAGTGCTAAGGTGGTAATGTTGATAATATACTCATTAAAGGGATGTGAAAGATTATCTTTAAGTGTGTAACTTCATAAGAACATTGAGTATTAGTGATGTACCATGTGTTTCAGTACTGGAGCTTTTTTATTTTCGTAGGTTGTTCAGATGAGAAGCTAAACTGAGGTCCTATCTGCTTAAGTTGGTGGTAGCTCAGGAGAATGTAAAAGATCCCACAGCATAGACAAGACCTGACATCATAATTTTGGAACTAACAAAACATAAGATGTGGCTTATTGAACCAGATAAAGAATAGGGGAAGTTCCCTGATGCCTTGGCCAAATTTCCCCTAGTAGTATAAATACCACCTTGGGTCTCCTCTGAAAAGAGACCACCAGCCTAGTGCAACTATCCTGATCAATAAAATATAAATACAAATAAAATATGACCTTTATTTAGTGATGCAATAGGTAATCCACCCCCCCCCACAAAGGCAACCACCATGAAAAACTTCTCCAAAGTTAACTTTGGGCTCCTAAAAACAGAGGTGGCTAACTTCACGGCACCTATGCAAATGGAGAATAGTTGCATAGCCACTGAATCATACACCAATGCACTATACGAACAAGTACACACATGCATGGATCTTGCCATACCCAATAGAACCAAGAATTTCTCCTCATAAAAAAAAGGAAGCCAATCTGGTAGTCCCCTGCCATAAACAAACTCTACAACAGAAGGAGGAAACTGCTCCGGAAAAAGGTGAAGTCCCAAGACTGGAAAACTCCCTTATCAGTGTCAACAAAAGGTTGAGATTCCTCATCAAATCCTCAAAAGCTAGCTATGAAAACAGAATTGCAGGAGATAGTAAAGACAACCACAAGGCCTTCTATAGTTATGTAAAGAATCTGCACGGCAATACCCAGATTTGCTCGGAGCTACTGCACAATAGTACCTACTATACTGAGCCAACAGATATTGCCAATATACTAGCCGACAGATTCAGTGCTAACTTTACCTGTCCCCTCCAACCAGTATTACTGCTGCACAGGTTAAAACAGCACTGTCCAAGGCCAAGAATACAGCTTCTATGGGACCTGAGAATATTCCTGGCTGTGTTCTACATGAATTACAGAGTGAACTGGCACCTCACCTATGTGCCCTGTTCAATCACAGCCTCACCTCAGGCTTTGTCCCTTCTGAATGGCGCACTGCTACAGTCATCCCTCTCCATAAAGGAGGAGTGACTACAGACCCCAGGAATTATCGCTCCATTAGCCTGATGAGTCTGATATGCAAAGCTATGGAACGCATCATCATGGACCTAATAAACAAGGATATACGGAATCTCCAAACTCTGGATCCTACACAGTCTGGTTTTGTGAAGGGTAGATCATGCCTGCTCAACTTGGTCGACTTCCTTGAGTCAGTCACCAGAGCTGTGGATGAAGGCAAAGTGGTTCATACAGCCTACCTTGATCTGACCAAGGTCTTTGATACTATCCCCCACTCAGGAATCATAGAAAAACTCACTAAATAGGCATCAACCCCTTTATCACTAGGTGGGTTGCAAACTGGCTCATAGATAGAACCCACAGTGTGAAAGTAGCTAGCTCCAAGTCAGACTGCCAACCAGTCACGAGTGGAGTCCCACAGGGTTCAGTCCTGGATCCTCTACTGTTTGGTATCTACTTCTCTGAAGTCCAGGCCAACACAAAGGGACTCTGGCTGACAAAGTTCACAAACAATTGCAAGTTGGGAGTTATCATTAACTCCCCAAGTGATGTTGACATCCTACAGAAAGGCCTCAATGAGACCAACGACTGGTGTCAGAACCATGTCCTTAAGCTCAATGCCAAAAAATGTCATCATCGCCCTTGGGAAAAACCTGGTTCCCATGAATTACCACATTGATGGTAGTCCACTGAACACAGAAGGAGTTATTAGAGATCTGGGAACACAGGTTGACAGCAACCTCTCTTTTGACCACCACATTGCCACTGTGGTCAGAAAGTCCTTCTGTGTGGCACATCACATTACTAAGGGTTTTGCATCCAGGAAGAAAGAGGTCATTGTCTCCCTCTACTCTTCCCTCATTAGGCCAATTATTGAGTACAATGCCCCATTTGGCATGTACCTCACTAGACACCTGTGACAACTGGAGATGCCACAAAAGTACCTCACAAAGAGGATCCTAGGCCTTAAACTCTTGTCCTATATGGACAGACTCAAAAAACTCCAACTATTCTCTGTCTCATATTGCCTACTTAGAGGCAATTTCTGCTTGACTTACAAAGCCATGTCTGACCCAGCTCTGTTTGAAATGCTACATCCCAATCCCTCCACACTAGAGGCTCCAGAGACATCAACCTCATTAGCACAATAAATAGAACATGCTGGAGGGACAGGTTTATAACCTCGAGACTGCCCATGCTATGGAATAGACTTCCCATACATCTCAAGCATAGCACCTCACTGGCCCTCTTCAAGAAAAATCTTGATGAGTGGATGGGACATAGAAATTCCACCCTGGGGATCACTCCAGTGGCTCTATGCGACAGAGGCAGTAGGAACTAAGGTTGTGTGGCATGATGCCAGGGTAATCCTATGGGCTAGGCTTGTAAAGGCTCCAGGGCCATTAGCCTAGTACAAACCTATTAACCTACAAACCTATGAGCGTACTCTACTTTGGTGCAGGGCATCAGAAGACTGTAGGATCTATTCCCTCACTAGGTACTTGGATTAATTTTCCAGTAATGATACTGCACTGTGGCATAAGAGGAGTTCTACACTCCTGAGTGTGTTGTCCTTTGGTTGAGATGTTAAACTGAGGTCTCATCTACCAGAATTGGAGGTAATGCAGATGGACAGGAAAGATCTAATGGCACTTATCAAAAAAAGCATAGGGGAAGTTCCCTGGTGCCCTGGCCACATTTCCCCTAGTCAGTATGAATTCCTCTTTGGGTCTCTACCGAAATAAATACACTGGCCTTGTGGGACTAATCTGGTCAACAGAAAGTAAATAAATGAAAAGGTAGGGCAATTGAAGCATCTGCTTCCATGACACAAAAATAAGGTTAATTAGGAGGATATGTAAAGTTTTAGAAGCAAGAATTAAAGTGGGGGGGTTCCTCTCCAATAAGTTGCATTTGAACAGAGAAATCAGGAAAGGCTGTCCCCTTTATCTTTTGTTATTGGCTTTATATTTAGAGTTATTGTCAAAGAAAATAAAACACTCAGAAAATAAAGGATATAATTGATATGGTAATCCAGAAAAGTTGACTTTATTTGCAGATGATAGTAGTTTGTACTTGATAAATCCAGAAAAGGACAAAGAAGTATTCTAGACCATTTAGACAGAGTTTTAAGTCTTTTCAGAATATAAAATGAATGAAGATAAAACAAAGGCTATAGCCATAAATTATGCACCCACACACAAATTGGTTCAGCAATACCTATATTTTAGGATCACCTGATTTAAAGGAATATTTTAGAGCTATGCAGTTAAGGTTCATATACATAGCAGAAGCAGAAGGTTATAATTCAAAGTGGAAAGGGATGATGATGATGAAAAATGAGGGGGGTCAAGAAATAAGGAAATAGTGGGATTTTGGGTTCAGATCCTTGAGAAGAATAAAAACAACCATACATAATTTTATATTTCTAAAGTTGCAGAATGTTTTCTAAGAACTAAGCCAACACAGGAATGGAGCCAGGAAATTTTGACAGTAGGGAGGACTGCAAGTAGGGTACAGAAAATAGGATGAGGTGGCTGGAATTTAATGGAGAAAACTGGAAACGAGTCAACAGATTGATAGCAAATAGCTAGAGAAGGAAAGGTAATAGGGTGGGATTAGGTTCATAGGTAGGTACTAGGCTATCGGCTCTGGGGCCTATACAAGCCTAGCCAAAAAGGTCCCCTGGCTTTTGCCACCCAAGAAAATTATTTTCCTGTGTCACTGTCGAGCAGAGCCACAGAGGTGATCCCTGGGGTGAATTTCCTATTTCCCATCCAATCATCAAGATTTTTCTTGAAGAGTGCTAATGAGGAGCTTTGTTTGATATAGACAGGTAGTTTATTCCAGAGTATGGGAAGTCTCTGGGACAGGAATCTATCCCTCCGGCATGTTCTGTTTATTGTGATGACAAGGTTTAGGTCCCTAGAGTGTGTAGCTCGGAGGGAATGGGATTTCTTTAAGTGGAGCATGTCCAACAGCTCTGGGTTTGACATAGCTTTGTATGTTAGGCAGAGATCAACTCTGAGTAGACGATATGCGACGGAGTAAAGCTGAAGTTTTTTGAGACGGTCTGCATAGGGCATCTGTTTGTGGCTGGTAATCCTCTTTGTGAGGTATTTCTGCAGCCTTTTCAGTTGTTGTAGATGTCTTGTGAGGTACATACCAAAAGGGGCATTGTACTCTATAATGGATCTAATGAGTGATGAGTAGAGGGGAACAATGACCTCTTTTTTTCCTGGATGAGAAACCTTTTGTGATGAGGTGTGCCACGTAGAAGGATTTCCTGTCTACTGTGGCAATGTGATTATCAAAGGAGAGCCTACTGTCCACCTGTGTCCCAAGATCTCTTATCACACTTTCGGTGTTAAGTATACTACCGCCTATGTTGTAGTTCATGGGTACAGTGTTTTTACCAAAGGGGATGACAATGCACTTTTTGGCATTGAGCTTGAGGCCATGGTTTTGACACCAGGCATTTGTCTCAGTGAGGCCCTTTTGTAGGCTGCCCATATCGTTAGGAGTATCGATTATGGCTCCTAGTTTGCAGTCATCTGTGAACTTTGTTAGCCAAAGACCTTCTGTTTTAGCCTGTACTTCAGAAAAGTAGATACCAAACAGGAGAGGACCCAGGACTGAACCCTGTGGTACTCCACTTGTCACTGGTTTGAAGTCGAATTTGGAGTCTGCTACTTTCACAGTGTGGGTTCTGTCAGTGAGCCAGTTGGCAACCCATCTTGTGACATAGGGATTTATACCTAGTTTAGTGAGTTTATCTATAATTCCAGAGTGGGGGATGGTGTCGAAAGCCTTGGCAAGATCTAGATAGGCTGTGTGAACCACCTTACCCTTGTCTACGGCTTTGGTGACTGCTTCAAAGAAGTCTATGAGGTTTAGGAGACATGATCTGCCTTTTACAAACCTGAACTGGGTGGGGTCCAGAGTTTGGAGTTTACCAATGTCTTTGTTTATACGTTCCATGATGTTACGTTCCATGACATTTGCAGACCAGGCTTGTCAGGCTAATGGGGCAGTAGTTCCCAGGGTCCATGGTGGCTCCCCTTGTGGAGTGGGATAACCATCTCTGTGCACCATTCAGCAGGCACAAAGCCTGAGGTGAGGCTATGATTGAACATGGTACTTAGGTGGGGTGCCAGTTCATTCTGTAGTTCATGTAGAATGCAGCCTAGGATGTTGTCTGGTCCCATGAATGCTGTGTTTTTGGCTTTGGAGAGTGTGGTTTTTACCTGTGCAGCCATGATTACAGGAACTTTGCATTCTTCTGATATAGAGATGGGCTCTTTAGGGGGTGAGAGGGGGGTAAAGTTAACACTGAACCTATCTGCCAGGATGTTGGCAATATCAGTTGGGTCTGTATATTTAGTGCCATTGTGCTGTAACTCAGAGCAGATCTGAGTGTTGCCATTGAGATTCTTGGCATAGCTATATAATGCTTTGTGGTTGTCTTTAGAATCAGTGGTGATTTTGTTTTCATAACTAGATTTGGAGGATTTTATCAGGGATCGCAGCTTCTTACTGAGGCTGACCAAGGAGCTCCTCCACTCATGGGATTTTGCTCTCTTTTGCAACAGTTTTTTCCTTCTGTTGTACAGTTTGTTTACGGCAGGGGACCATCAGATTGGCTTCCTTTTTTTGGAGGATAGCGTCTTGGTTCTGTTTGGGATAGGACGATCCGTGTACTCATGTAAGTGCTTATAAAGTGCAATTGTGTAGGATTCAGTAGTTGTAACTGTATTGTCCATCTGCATGGGTGTCAAGAAGTTCACCACTTCTGTCTTAAGAAGCATGAAGATGGCTTTGGAGAATTTTTTTACCATGGTTTTCTTAATGGGGGGTGGGGGCAGGATGTGAAAAGGGTAATTAGCTTATGGTCAGATCAGACCAATGAGGCGTTGACTTCAGGTGTGGAGCACCGGTCACTCATGTTGGTAATGACTAGATCTAGGATATTGTTGCCCCTGATGGGGGTGTGCATAAGTTGATCCAGGGCATTGAAGTTTATGAATTCCAGAAAGCGTTGAGCGAAGGAGTTGGTACATGAGTAGTTTTCCCAGTTAATGGTGGGGTAGTTGAAAATGCCCATTATTAGGGTGTTTGGTTAAGAAGAAGTTTGGACTGTAGGTTAGAGACTACCTTCCCTACTAGAGATTATTATCAAAGTACAGGCAAAGAAAAAGGGATAGGGGAGTCCTAAGTGAAAGACTTGCTCTGGTAGAGTTTTTAGTTGAATCTAAAAAAGAATCTGTTGTGAAAAAAGGGGATAATTAATAGGGCACATAAAATATTGCACAATAACTATAAGACTCAATTGGAGGGGGTTAGAAAAGATTGGGAAGAGAGATTGGAATAGCAATTTACAAGGGAACTAGAGGAGGACATATGTATGACTCCCAGGTATGTAACAAAATCTTGAAGGTTTAGGATTTTTTTGGAAGTGTTTTTATAGTTTTTTTATACCCCACATAGACTTCAAAGAATTTTTCCTCAGGTAGCTAGCAAATTTTCTTCTCATAAAATTCGTCTTATAAACTGTGATGGGGAAGAAAGAGGTGCCTGGGAACATATTTTTTTGGAAGTGTAATGAGCTGGCTGATTTTAAAAATTATGTACAGAATACTCTGTCAGAAATATTATGGGAGCAAATTACTGTTATTTTTGGAAACAATACATGCAAAACAATGTGCAGGAAGAGAAGTGTGGTTAAAAGGAAAGCAGGAATTGGGCAATTTATGTAATGTTGGACTAAATGACAGTTGTAAAGAAAGAAAACACGTATGTAATACATAATGAATATAAATGGAAAAATGTTAATATGTCTGATTTTCTTTTCTATAAATGTACATGAGCTTATGTCTTTCATTATAATTTAATAAAGGCGTTAAAAAAAACAGAGTGCCAGGTCAGAGAATGGACATTTTGTTTGTTTTTCTTCTCATCTTAAGAGTTCAGGGACTCCAACTCAGGAATTAGCATGTACATTTATAAGTTGCACTAGGAACATTACCTTCTGTCACTTAGGTTGGGATTTATGGGCAAGTTCTGTCACATAGCTAATTGGACATGTATTTGACACTGAACAGCACCAACGATCTGAGCAAAGGACTACTTAATTAAACAGAAGCTTTGTGCCAATGGGAGAAGCAGCACTGGGCATGTGATTGATGTGTCAGACACCACAACAAAGACAGGGTAGCACAGCCAAGTCAGTGCACATTCATGTTTGCAATGTAGTGCTGCATAGCTGCAGCTTGTGCTCATCTGGCACAAGAAGGGCAGCATATTGGTTACCAACCCATTAACAGAGGGTGTGCACAACAAAGTGTTGACCCTGTTCATTTTATATATATACTTTACTATATATATATATATATATATATATATATATATCTATATCTATATATATATACATATATATATATATATATATATATATATATATATATATATATATATATATATATATATGGGTCTATATATGGGTCTACCTGAGATGGTCGACAAGCCATTTGATCGACACTCATTTGGTCGACAGTTCATTTGGTCGACAAGCAGTTTTATGTGGGGGGCTTCACCCCCCACACCCCCCTAACTATATATATCAACTCCATGGTCGCACAACATTGGAGAGGGGGGCAAATCTGCCTGTCGACCAAATGAAGGTTTTATTTTTACTTCAAAGGAGACCATTTTGTGGTCTGACCTTACCAGGGAAGACATTACAGTAGGAGGTGTGCAGAACTCTCCCCTACTAGTGAGGACCAGATCCAGTGTGGTTGCACCCCTAGTTGGTGTATTGACTATCTGGTCCAGAGAGTTTGTTTACAAAATCCACAAATCTCTGTGCATGTACATTTGATGTCATATAGGATTCCCAGTTAATAGTGGGGTAATTAAAGTTGCCCATGAATATAGTAGTGGGTTGGATTGTTAGTGTTTGTAATAAGTTTAAATACATGGTAAGGGTTTCCTGGGTCATAGAGGCAGACCTATAGCTTGCAAGGAAGTGGTATTGGATTTTACATATGGTGATTTGAACATGGAGCAGCTCAAGTGCATTGCCCTGTTTGACTAGCCTTGAAGTATATTTATTTTTGATGTAAATAGAGACACCTCCAGCTTTAGTCTCTGTCTGTGAAGTATCTGGTATAAATGTGTGGAAGGCATTATAACCCTGCACTTTAAATTTTGTCCTTATTTTTAGGTCTTTGCCCCCTATTACTTTTGACTTTGTCCAGATTTTTTGTGTGAACAGGTTGAGAGCTATGGTGAAATGTAAAAAAAAAATAGATAAATAAATAATTGCATGCATATACTACACACACAATCTCATTTGTAAAGTGGACTGACATAGAAACCATCCTCCCACTGCTGTTAGGAGAGTTGCTCTCACCTTCTGCAACATCCAACTACATTACGCTTTTGCTCTTCCATTCCTAAAAAGCAAAATGTCCACTCCTATGTATACAAGTAAAATAGGTAAGACAGAAAATGACAATAGTGCGTAAAAAATATTTACAAAACACATCTATCTGTCTTTCCATAATCTCCAACTCCCACCAGGGAGAAAGTAGGTCAGGATGGCTCCACCTCAAATCACTGAGCTAATGCTGGAACTGTTTACTAGAATCAGTGAAGCAAGTGACATCACTCATCATCCTGGCAAGCTCATGCCAGATATCCACAGTCCTCAGATGGTCATCATACTGTTCCACAAGACCCTTTTCAATGTTTCTGTGGAAGAAGAAGAAGAAGAAGAAGAAGAAGAAGAAGAAGAAGGAGAAGAAGAAGAAGAAGAAGAAGAAGAAGAAGAAGAAGAAGAAGAAGAAGAAGAAGAAGAATCTCTCTCTCTCTCTCTCTCTTTTAGGTATATAACATTGTAGCCCTGGCCTGCATTCTATAATGTCTGAAGTAGACATAGCTATTTTCTAAGGTCTGCTAGAGGATCAGAATGTTAGCCCTGTGTTTATGAATGCACATGTGTTGTGTAGCACAATATTTCCCAGTTGCATTACTGTATATCTATAGTGCTACACTGTGGTGCTAAGGATCACTATAGAATGGTGCCGTGGTGCTACAGGCACACACACGCGTATTGCTCATATTCTTCATTTTCACTGTGATGAGCATGGTTGCTGCCAGCATGTTTGTGTGGCGCAATACAACAGGGCAATGATTCAGATGCAGTGCCTCTAAGTAGCTCTGTTAATATAACCATCATGTTAACTGGCCTTTGTTACTGAGATATAAATGACTGGCACAGTTTTGCACAGTATTGTCCATCAACATTCAACTGTAGAATAGAGAAAATTCAGTAAAGATTGTGTAGACTTGCAGCTGCAAAGAGTTAAGGAAGCAGACCTCATGGAGAACAACAAACCCTGTTGTAGATGTCAGTGACAATGAGGCAGATGATATGATGTACATGTAACTGCGAACTCAGGACACTACAAGACACTGCACTATCTGTTTGGTGGTAACTGTGTATACTGGAAGATTTCTAAAAGATGTCATGGGTGTTTGGGTTACCACTGCCCATACTAACTAACCCTGCTCAATGTGCTAATTATTGCTGAATCTCAGCTATAATGTTTTGTCAACAATGGATGTGTCATGTGTCTTTAAGCGAAACATTATACTGCAAACACTTCAGTGCATCAACCGTTGCTTTATCTGATGTTCTTTAATACTATATTTCAGGCTAGGTTAGTTTCTTTCCTTCCTAATTTCCCTGTTTCTCTGAGTTTATATGATCTTAGAGTTGGCATATTTAGAGCCTCAGGGTGTGGGAGGACCATGGATTACATGTCATGGCACATGGCAGTGCAGTCACCCAATAAAATATTTGTTGTTAGAAATGAGGTTTTAATGTGCAAAACTGTGTGTATTTGTGCTCTTTTTGGAGGTATAAGGTACAATATTTTGAGTCATAGTCATGCAGAATGAACATTTTCTTTGTAGGCCAAGTGTATTACATATATAAATGTAAAAGGGCTGGATATATGACAGTTATTAATATAGTAAAAGGGTTTCCAAACCTTTATTCTTAAAGTTAGAAGGAAGTGTGATTTTCATGAGGTGGAATGTAGCAGTAGATGAAGAATCTACATAATAAATTTAATTTTTGTGACATTCTTCAACTCAGCCATAAACTGTCTTCTTTTCCTTTTTTGTAATCACTGAGTTCCTGGTGATGTCATGTGGATGATAAGTTTAAATAGTTATCTTTTAATTGTTACTTTTGCTGAATTACATTTTTATGTTTTACAAGAATATTGGTGCAGCGGAAGCATTGTCGCCTCACAGCAAGAGGTTTTCCCATTCAATTTTTCGGCTGGAGCGCCTTCTGTGTGGAGTCTGCATGTCCTCCTCATGGTCGAGTGGCATTCGAAAGACATGCGTAAATGGGCGTGCCTTTGTTGAAGGTTGGGCATCGAGCTGGCACCTCGGCACTGTAAAAATCTACTGCCAATCATTAATGGACCGGAGTTCCGCTGTGGCGACCCCTAACTGGGAAAAGCTGAAAGAAGAACAAACAACAAGAATATATCATACTAAAAAGAATTATCAGAACTATTGACAAGAGATTAGTTTTACAGATTAGCTTGATCATTTTAGAAAATTTCTCTGACTTACTTTGTAACACCAAACTTATTCAATTAACATACCAGCAGCCCTAGTATGATGTTGTTTCTATGAATGCAGTTGTGTAAGTTAATTTCCATTGTAGTGTTTTCTCTAGGCAACAAACTACTGTAGTACCTGCAAACTACCTGTAAGTAATGTCTTTCAGCTTTTCCATGGTTAGGGGTCACCACAGCGGAATTCCGGTCTGCTAATGATTGGCAGTGGATTTTTACAGTGCCGAGTTACCAGCCCAATGCCCATCCTTCAAAGAAGGCACACCCATTCACACATGCACCTACCTGCATGTCTTTATACATCACTCGACCATAGGGATGACATGCAGACTCCACACAGAAGGAGCTCTAGCTGAGAATCGAACAAGAGAACCTGTTGCTGCGAGGCGACAACGTTAACTGCTGCACCACCGTGGCTTACCCCTGCAAACTGCCTGTAAATCCTACTAATTGCACAAAGAATATTATTGGTCAACTCATTCAGCTGTGAAAGTATACTCTGATAAAGCTGGCTGTTTCCAGCATTATGAGCTACGACCTGTTAGCACTGATTGTTTACTGCATCCCTCCAACATTAGAGTACAACAACAAGCCTACTGGTGGCTGTCTTACATTGTACACTATCTCTGTCTAATACTTGAAAAATGCTATTTAAAATAAAACCAATCATCTTAGCATCCAACAACCTACCTGGAAAATATCTGAGCAGAACAACCACAGCCATTGCATACTCAATTACAATTCTTATAAACCAAGCTATCACTGACCATTATATTCCCACAAGCCTATATAACACTGTATCACAAAATAGGAACTCCAGTTAAAAATGCAGACCACAGGCCTATTGCTATACTATCTCCCATATCAAAGATTTTAGAAAAATTCACACAGATCGAACTTCTCAAACATTTAATAAAAAAGCAACCTACTCTCTACCATCCAGCAGGGTTTTCACCCAGATTACAGTGCTGAAACAGACCTACTTTATTAGGTAAAAGAAATCTCAGAAAAAAAAAATAAGAAAACTATGTAGTGCCATTATATATAGACCTATTCAAAGTAAGTGATAATGTGACACATCCCATTCTCATACAAACAATGACAACTTTAGATTTTAATAACAAAACAAAAACTTTGCAATGGATAAGTAGTTGCTTCTGGGATCGATCACACGTTATAAGATGGAAACACACCTTCTTCTCCTTCATGCCAGTAACAAGATGTCCCACAATGAAGTATTCTGGGTCCAGTCCTATTTTTAATATGTTAATTAATGACATGTATCAAAGTGTACCCAACTCTTTTTTTATGAAATATGCATGTGACTCCACTCTTACCAGCTCAGATAAAACAAGCCCTGCACACTGTAAATAAATACTTAATGACTCCTTTCTAATGTTAAATCCAGCCATCCACAATCCTCTTTCCCATTTTCCACAAGGGGTCAGGGTATCACATTAACAATGACAACCGTCGCGACAATGTTCATATTGCAGGGTAGCTATTCCTACCACAATTATTCTTCCATACCACACACAGATGCATACTCACACCTATATCCATTTAAGAATGTCCAGTCTATAACAATAAATAAATAACTGCACTCATCCTGTTTACATCTACTGCAGTACAAAGATATGTTTACAAATTCCATATGTCCACAATAACAAACACCAGTACTGAACAAGTAACACATATTAAACTACTAAGTGGTACCATAACCCAACAACTAATATTTGATAAACACAATGACTGCACTATAGCCAACACTAATACAAAACTAGGAGTGCTATAAAAAACAAAACCCTACTTAACTGAACATGCATGTCAAACAACATCCAGAAACCCATATAGGAAGTTGCTAGGCATAAAGTCCATGAGACCGTTAAGGAGCCTAGCCCAAATTCCCAGTTGTGCCAAAGCACTGGTAAAATGACTTTCTGAAGGTCACAGAATAGTTAAATGAAGGTGGAGAGTCAAGCTATATACCCTTAACTCAGGAATCAGCTAATCAAGTCAGAGTTTTAGTCCTCTTCACTAACTGCCAGACAACCTGCTCTCTTTTATACTTTCAGTATAAACAAAGTTATAAAAATTCCTAAACTAGAACAAACATATAACAAAGTAACAAAATTTGAAGCTAACCTACCAAACAGAACTCACCATTATCTTGTCCTGGAAAAAAATTAACGGGTTTAATCTATGGTGTTACCTATCACGTAGTTCAAGAATCCTCACAGTATAATTCATAAACCAATCAAATATTCCACTTTAGATTGGATTGTCCAAACATACAACCCACCTAGACCTTAAGGATCCCAACAAAAAAATATACTCTCCAAAATCAAATCATGCTATCACTCAGAAATCTCCCTGTATTCAGTCTATGTAACTAAAATATGGAGCTCTACGGCTATCATTAAAGCCTTCACACAGCACTTAAAGATTCATTTAATGTTGTTGTTGTTGTTGTTGTGTCTTTCGACTTTTCCTGGTTAGGGGTCTCCACAGCGGAACTCCAGTCTGCTAATGAGTGGCAGTTGATTTTTAAGTACCAAGTTGCCAGCCCTAACACACAACCTTCAACGAAGGAACACCCATTCACACATGTCTTCACCAAGAAGACACTCTAGCTAAGAGTCGAACCGGAAAGCTTCTTACTGTGAGGTGACAATGCTACCGCAGCACCACAAAGAATAAAACTTGTCCCTGTATACAACACGGAGTGAAGGATAATAAGATACCCTGTCTCCCTTCTATCATGTGGCTTCTACTAACATACTCATCATATTTTTTCCAATCAACGTTCCCATAATTACATCATCCTTTCTACCTGAATCTAGTCCTATAATCTCTCCTGCTGATCATTGTCCTGTCATCTTTCCTATATGAGTAGAAACACTAACACCACCTACTCTGTATCTTAACTAACTTTACACAAAAAAGAAATGACACTACATTTCTAATATGCCGACACATATGGAATGGAACCATACCTGCTTATAAGTTAATAGGTTCAGAGGCGTTTACTAGGCAAACAACCACAAGGGCCTTTTTAAGTCTAGCCATGCATCCCAAATCTCTGGCAACTTCTGGTACCTTTGATAAGTGTAAGAAGGGGCTTAGAAGATGAAACATTTACAAGCAGGGGCCTGGGAGATGAATTATTTACAGGCTGCCTATATCCATTAGAGATGTAGGTGCCAAACCAGGGATCGTGGGAGGGTGTTGTTTGTTTTTTGAATATGCAGGAGGTCCATCAGGGTGGGGTTTGACAATGCCCTGTATACCAGGCATAGATCTCCCCTCAGCAGCCTGTAGGAGACAGAACACAGGGATAAGAGCTTGAGGCAGTCTACATAGGAAACATTACTTATGCCTTGTATTCTTTTAGTGAGGAACCTCTGTGGGTGTTTCAGTTGTTGGATATCCCTAGTTAGGTACATGCCAAAGGGGGCAATGTACTCAATGACAGGTGTGATGAATACTGAATACAGTGGAACAATAACTTCCTTGGACCTAGATGCTATACCTTTGTTTATAAGCTGCTAAACTGGAAATCCATGCATCTAAGCAGTTGAGATCTTTAAAAAATGTGCTCTGTCAATGGAATTTTTCTCCTTAGAATGGCTCTGAAAAGAGGCATTCTTTTGCTGCGGTCATTTCATCCTGATTAACAAACTAACTTAAAAAACTTAATAAGTAAAATAAATACTACCTTTGGTTAGTATACAGTTTGTCTATGAATAAAGTATACTCCCAATGTGCCGTCATTAGGCATATCACATTTAATCCATTCATTCATTCATTCATTCATTCATTCATTCATTCACCATAATGCTGTATCCTGTTGGAGTAACAATATATTCAAAATTCCTCAGCTTTATTCCACAATTCATGTACTACCTCTTATGTTAAAATTATAACGCCCAAACTTCTTTTCCACAGAGCATGACTCTTTGCAGTGATTGAAGATTATGACCCTCCTGGTGAAAGAAGGTTCGACCTGAAGGAGGGTACTGGCAATATGTGAATGGTCATAAGACTCAGTGGCCTTGGAATGTGTATGAATCTATGAATCATCAGTTTTACTTTAGAGGAAAATGCTGGTTATTGAAAAGAAGACTATAACAGCACTTTCCTTTCCTTTATGAGGTCCTGTCCAAGCCCTTTGTGAGTTCCTGTCCAAGACACTGTCCAGGCTCCAACTCCCACAATGTCCCTTTGAATAGCCACTGGCAAATGTGAACATGATCTAGGACACATGCATTAATATTGTCAGACCTCTTCTATTCTTTTTGAGATGTGACTCTTCAGTTTCATCTTCACAACTCACAGCATAGCATAATAAGCAAAATAGCACAGCAGAGAGTATAAATTTTGCATGAGGTGTGGGCATTGTTTTATATCAGAAACATTTGCATTCTTATGCCGAATAAATAATGACATGAACATGAGATGATCTGCCATCTCATCAATTTTATTATTACAACTGCAATCGAGAGTAGGAAATTGCATCACACTACCATATCACATCATGTTATTTTAAATGAAAAGCTGATAATAACATAAAACAAACATAATTATATATTAATTTTCTTTTTTTTTTTTACAGAGAAATAATATCACAACCTACTACTGAAGCAATGTTAATAAAAACATTATACATGGTAGCTTGGTAATAATATTTTTTATCCCTCAATGAGACTTTTGCAATGACGCCATTTCTTGGGTGCCATCTTTTCATCTGTTCCCTTCAGGGGTGACACCCTGGCTTCCCCAAATTAGGCAAGATCCAATGGCCCATTCACTTTTGGCTGGCGAGCCTTATCAGCTCACTCAATCTCCTGAAAGGTAGGTGCCAAGCTTTAAAGGGTGCAACAGAAGATGTTTCTAAGAGTGTTCCTCCCCATTCTAATTCCTTCCAGCTAAGCAGCTTGCAAACTCTGAAATGAATGCCTACTTGGAGAGGCATGCATGCTTCCAGATGTGCTTTTTGTCCAGATGCACCTGATCACCTACCCAGTGATAGGTGTTACCAATTCAGTGAGCTTAGCTGACTCCTTCCCCTAGGATGGGGGAATGTTTTGTTGGTCGTTTGAGTCCATTCTCCCCATCTGGTCTATGCACTTCCTGTGCCTGTATCACTACAGGTCATATTCAGGGCTTCATTCCTCTAAACCATGATTTTCTTAATGGTAATAAAGCATAAATACTTTAAATTGTATCAATGAACATTATTTTGCTGCAGTCATGAACTGTCACTGCAGCAAAGTAACATTTAGTAGTAAGTCTTCCACATGTGGCTCATTTAACATTAGATATATTTATATTAGTGGCATTCATAGACATACACCTTGCAAGAGAGTGTTGAAGTAGTCCAAGACAGCTGTGTGACTGTTTACTGCTATGTGTTTTCTTCATTACATGAAATACAATTCAAATAGTCATTTCATCTTTTCCATTAGACTATGTGTACCCTACATGCATTGTACTATGCTGGAACTCCAATTTCTCAGAAAATCCCTTAAATATATGTGTATATGAAGGACCATTTTCTGTCATGACATCATTAGAATACTGTGGCTTGCAAAGATAGAATTCTGTTAGCTCTACAGTTTAACCATGTCTGTAATATTTATAGGATCATAGGATCATAGGAGGTTACTAGGCTAATGGCCCTAGGGCCATCACAAGCCTAGCCAAGTCTTACCCTTATTTCCATGATCAGCAACTATCACCCCTGTCCAAGATGGACATAAGTGGAACCCCTGGGGTGAATTTACAGTTATGCGTCCAATTGTCCGGGTTACATTTCAAGAGGGACAATGAGGTGCTGTTTGACATGAAGTGGGAGTCTGTTCCAAAGGTGTGGTAACCTCTGGTAGACAAATCTGTCCTTCCAGCAGTTTCTATTAATGTCACATACCAAGTTAAGATCTTTAGAGTGAGTAACCTGTGTACTATTTGACTTACAGATATGCAGCATTTCCAATAAAGCAAGGTCAGAGATCGCCTTATATGCAAGGCAGAGATCGCCTCTGAGTAGTCTGTATGAAGCAGAATAAAGTGACAGTGATTTCAGATGATTGTCATAGGACAGATGTTGAAGATCTTGAATTGTCCTTGTGAGGAACCTCTGTGGTCTCCCCAGTTGCTGCAGATGCTTGGAAAGTTGCATACTAAAAGGGGCTTTGTACTCAATTGTTGGTCTGATGAGAGAAGAGTACAGGTAAGTTATAACTTCTTTTTCTCTGGAGGCAATGCCCTTACTTGTGAGATGAGCAATGCCCTTCTTACCACTGTGGAGATATGGTGATCAAAGGTAAGGCTGCTGCCTGCCTGTGTGGCCAGGTCTGTCACCACTGAGTGAGTACTTAGGGTGCTAAGTGAGTACTTAGAGTGTGATGTGGTAGTTAGCAGGAACATTACTCTTACCAAAAAGGATGATAATACATTTTTTTGCATTGAGTTTAAGGCCATGACTTTGACAACAGTCATTTGTTTGTGTAAGACCCTCTTGTAGGATGTTGACTTCATTTGGAGATTCTATGATCATTCCCAGTTTGCAGTCATCAGCAAACTTTGTCAGCCACAGACCTTTAGTTTTAGCTTGCACTTCGGAGAAATAGATTCCAAACAATAGAGGTACTAGGACTGATCCCTGTGGAACATCACTGGTTACAGGTCTGCTGTAATTGTGGTTTAAACACCTTGTTTATTATTGTACATTCTTGTATTTTATACCTGTCATGTAGTAGATGGGCGGGCTTTTCTCCCCGGGCCTCCACTGAAAATGGACATGTATCCAGTTGGACTAGCCCGGTTAACAAATGTAAAATAAAATAAATAAAGGTGGATTCCCCTATTCTGACTGTATGGGTTCTATCAGTGAGACAGTTAGTGACCCATCTAATGATACACAGGTTGATAACTAGCTGGATGAGTTTGTCAAGTGTGCCTGAGTGAGGGATAGTTTCAAAAGCCTTGGCTAAGTCTAGCTGGGCTGTATGCACAGATTTCCCCTCATCAAGGGCCTTGGTGACTGTCTCAAAGAAGTCCACCAGGTTTAACAGGCATGATCTCCCCATGGCTTTGCAGATAAGGCTAATAGGTCTGTAATTCCCAGGTTTAGTGGAAGCACCAACATTGTACAAGAGGATAATGGTGGGCTTTTTCTGTTCAGCTGAGATGAAGTCAGTGCTTAGACCATGACTGAAAAGAGTACCCAAAGGTATATTCAAATTGTATTTGTCAGGTACTAGGCAGGTGCAATGTTGATAATGAAAAAGTTTTGTACCTGCCTTGACCATGGTTTTCCTGGAACTGAAAGTGACGTGACTGTCTCTCTTCTAGATTATTATTTTGATATACATTACACTCAGTACACAGTGAATAACATTTTTGGCTAACTTCAATGACTGGAACAATACTTTAACTTACTTTAATCATATTTTGACTTAGGAACGGGGTCCATCCCCATCATGGTATTAGAAACCCAAAAGAATTGGAGAAATTAAACCGCAGTACCACTTGTTCAGTTTGACTGAACATGAGTGTTCAAAGAAACATGACGTGCTCTTTTTTCCACTTGAAATGTGAGTCCAAATATGGCTCACTTCCTATAGCAACTGATTTGGCTCAATTAACTTACTAGCTTTAAACAACAAATATGGCATGCAATTTATCTTCTCTTTGTTGAATTTTCTTCAGAATAACATTTGTATTTTCAGGTCAAACTTTCTTGAAAACTTCAATTACCAACCAAACCTCTGGTCCTCCCTCAGTATAGTTATAAAATACTTTAAGTTTCTTTTCTGCCATGGATAGGTGAGTAGGATCCTAATTAAATAGCAGTTCTTCTCCCAGGAGTACTCATTAGGAATATGAGTGAAATGAATGACTCGGTGTAAATACAGCAAACATCTAAACTTCTTTCTTAAAAGTATGTTACAAATTGTATTTTTGCAAATTTAACAACATTCTTAGTGACATCAGTGGTCCTTCATGAAATGACCTCCATATATAAGTAATACCTTATAGTATGGCTGATGTTGAACTTCATTGTAAAAATATACTGGTGCTTCTCACAGCCTTGTACACTTGCAAGCAGTTTCTTCCCAGTTTGTTCATATTCCTTCTGGTAGTCAATAAATTCTCTGGAATCATACATGACTGGACTTTCCACTTGGCAACATCACAACACATATACCATTAGTGCTAACACCAACTGATCATGTGCTTTATTGATTTTAATTTTTGCTGAGACCTGATTTTGCTTGACCTCAAAGGTTTAGGCAATGACTTTTTACACACTCAGCTTATGTATATTTCCATTCATTTGTGCAAACTGCTGCAAGGAGGGAGTGCTCACAGGCCGAGAGTGTTGCTTCTATCTTAGTTAAATACTTAATCTCTCAAAGGCAGCTTGTGATAGGCTAAGAATTACTTAATTTTCTGTGTGCCTAGTGTTCTGACACATTTTGTTTTATGCTTGTTTCTGTTTTAATGAATCCTTATGAGTACAAATTATTACATTATTCTTTTCCTTGAAAACTCTATAACTCATATGAGTACTGAATATTACATACTAGTAAGTACCAAAAATGTTTGCAGTATAATAAATCTTGGAGGTGCTCTACTTTGATAAAAGCAGCTTCTAGTAATTGGACTTCATTCTAAATAAATATGTAGTGCCTTGAGCACAGCCTGCTAATGACTACAGCTCTGTCTTGGCTTGCTAGGAGTAAAACTTTAGTTGAAGCACCTGCATTTATCGACAGCAGGTTTGCACAATACTGATGAGCTACGAATTTAAACAAACCAATGAAAAATAACTTTTAAACACCTTTTGGCTCCAGTCAATGATGCTACCTTTCTATAAACAGCAGCAGATTATCCTTTCCCACAGAATAATCACCTCTATCGTTCTCACATTTCCTACACATTTGTGCTAAAACTTTGCTGTAACAGTAACTAAGTTATAAATAGTAAAAAATGGAGAGGAAACAACAGATTAAGCACATGGCAACAACACAGTAGTTAATGATTTCAGTATAATACAAGACTTCAATTACCAGCAAAGAAAGCAAAATATAATGATCAAACAGAATGGACAACAGTAGATTTTGCACAGTGAAGCAACTTAATTTATGAATTCAGTCTAGTGACTATACAAACACAACAATTTCCAGCAAAGAAAATTAAAATGAGAACAATGTGTATAAATACCACAAAAACCTGCAGAAATCAACAGGTAATAATAATAAATGTGGAAGAAATAAAGTACTTTGACATAATTCAGTTTTACAGATGGAAATCATGGACATGTAAGGGATATGTCAGGTTTCAGCAGTTCCAATGAATGCTCATTTAGTAAATGTCACACAAAGGTCATTAGAGTTTTTGGATAATTAAAGATATTTGTGAGTTGGGTTTGAGCAGCCTAGAACTTATACAGCAGGTGCTAAACATTTGATGGTTGAATATAATAGAGTTGTACATTGGAAGTAGCTACTTTTCAGCATGGAGGGTCATGGTAGAACATTGCCAAACTCAGACACTGTATGGGGAATTATATCACTGATTACCCATTTTTGTCACTTAAAAGGTAAACTGAAGGGATTTTGGTGCAACTATCATGCAGGTGGCCTAAATTAAAGTAATCTAGTCTTATATCATAAAAGAGGAAAGGGGGAGGGCAGGTAAAGACAGCAAAGCAGTAGAAGGAATTATGATATTATTCAATGGTTTTACCAGAAAGATTAGGTCATTAAGCAGAGTAATAATTCAGCACACAGTCATTAGTGTGAAGCTGGCAGTGTCAGTGGCACAACAGGTACCACACTTGGCTTTGGTGCTGGAATACCAGAAGGCTCTGGGTTCAATGCCCACACCCAGTAATTGGACTATTGGCACTGAAGATCAGCATTAGGGGGAGTGCTACACTTTTGAGTGTGCCCTACTGATGAGATATTAAATCTAGATTCCATCTGCTTGAGTTGGTGGTAGCTCTGGTGGATGTAAAAAATCCCAATGCACCCATTAAATAGAGTAGAGGAAATTCCCTGAAGCCCTGGCCAAATTTCCCTAGGAAATACCTTGTATTGCCCCTAAAAACAGGACACTAGCCCAGTCAACAAAGGACAGATAAAATAAATACAAATATGCTGATCTATGCAGGCAGGATGGGGGGGTGCAGTTATAATACAAAGCACATCAAAGTCTGCACAGAACTTATATTGAGATTCTGCCAGATGCACATATGTGAAATGTCACCCTTCTGTGATAGAAGAGCAATCTAGGAAGGCTAAATCTGGGGGGGGGGGGGGTGGATAGATGTAGGCATATGTTCAGAACACTTGACTGTCTATGTCCAGGCAGGGTGTGGCCACTTCCAGTAGTTTGAAGGCTCCAATGGAGAGGATGGACACTTGTATGGTTTATTGGGCAGTTGGCAGCCTGGGATCCAGGCCTGGCACCTGATGGTAATTGCTTGGTTTTGCAGAGCTCTGCTGTGAATTGGATTAATTTCTGTGGAATGTTATGCTTTCTTGGGGCTGTTATTAATTCTCTTGAGACAGCCGTTCTACCTGCCTGATTGGTTTCCTTCCTCCCAAGTCCTGCTCTTTGCACGCATTTGATGATTCTTACTGATACTGACTGTTCATGATTTATCTTATTTCCTTTAACAGATGTTTAATAATAATTGGACTAATAAATGTATATATATGTTAATGGTTATGTATACAAACTTTTACTTCAACCCAAAGGCAGAAGAAAATATCAGCCTGTAATAAAAAGCATTATACAAACTACTGAATTGGGCAATAAAATGTTAAATTATCTAAACAGGGCCTACTACAAGTGCTTATGTCCTGGCTGTTCGCACACCACAGTCTTGCAGCCAGGAACTCTAGTGTCTTGAATGTGGTGCAGTAGTTATGCTGAGTGAGTAGAGCTGTCATGTGCAGCTTAAATACATTTGTAAGTTTGAGTCCAGTAGATGCCACTTGAATGGGGAGGGACTGGGAAGAAATCTCAGTTTAGATTAGGTTAAGGCAATGATCAGGAAGGTAAATTAGGTTTAGGAGAGGGGAGAAGAATTTAGGCTTAGGGAACAAGACAGGAGTTTAGGGCATTGAGGAATTTAGATTTAGGGAGAGGGAAGGGAATTTACCTTTAGCGGGTGGAAGAGGAGATTAAGGTTAGGGAGCAATCATGAAATTTAGGGTTAAGGAGTGATAAGGTAATTTAGTATTCGGCAGTGTGAGGGGAGTTTAGGGTTATGGCTTGAATTTATGGGTATAGATTCAGGTTAAGGTTAATGACTGGGTGGAACTTTTAAGATTAGAGTTAGGGTATTTGAGGGCAATGTAGTTTACTATGGTTAAGTTGTGGGAGGACTACATAATTTACTAGGATCAGGCTAGTGGCAGGTAGTCCAATAGAAGGTGACAATGAGCAAGTCAGCCATGAGCCAATAGTATGCAAGAACTCGAAGCAAGCCAATCTTTACATGTGCTCTTCAAAATATTTATTAATAATGCTGATTGAAGCATGCTTGAAAAAGTTCATGTACGGAACCATAGCTAGGATGAAGCATACCTCTCAACTGTCCAGATTTTTTCCTCATATGTTTACTGTGTTCCACATAAAATTTGTGTTTTTCGGCAAAACAATGAAAGTGGCAGTTACTAAATAATGAAATACATTTGAGCTTCGGACTTCATATCCCTGAGCAAATGCATACTAATATAAAAACATATTATTCTAGCAACTTTTTAATTTTTTAAAAGCAATATTTAAAATTTGTCCCTGAGTTTGGGCCTTTATCCTCCCAATATTTTCAGCTTTTTCCAGATTTCTTGAGCTTAGAGTTTGAGAGGTATGGGGGCAGAGTGAAGGGGTAGCTATCTCCTTCTCAGGGTGTCAGGGGTGCTCTTGCATGGTTATCACTATTGTGGAGGAATACTGCATTTCTATAGGTTAATTCAGCACTGATGCAGTATATATATATATATATATATATATATATATATATATATATATATATATATATATATATATGTGTGTGTGTGTGTGTATATATATATATATATATATATTTTTTTTTTTTTTTTTCTGCTGAGAAGTTGTTTTCTCTCTCAACTTCGGTTAGCCTGGGCAACTGCTGAGGGGCATCACTGACCTAGTTACTGCACTGTTTATAACATAGAAATGTGCTATTGAACAAATATCTTAAAATATTAGTAAGAATATGTAAGTGCAACAGCTTGAAAATATTTTACAAGTTGACTGCACTCTGAGTATTTAGTGCAGAAAGAACTGCTTTATGCGTTGCACATATGCAATCATATTATTAAATGTTTTAAGCAGCATAGGGAGGTTGCACACATTATAACTATATGGACATGGGCACCAGAACCATAGAGCGAGGGGAACCCCCCCCCACTTTTGCAGATCATCCAACCGTCCTGAATTATATGCTGACATCATCACGCAGCGTACGTATTTTATTCCAGGATATATTTAGCTGTGCATGTCAGAGGTGTCTGTGTGTGTGTGTGTGTGTGTGTGTGTGTGTGTGTGTGTGTGTGTGTGTGTGTGTGTGTGTATGTGTGAAAATGCCAACAGGATACATCTGGTGGCTAGAGGTACACAGCCTCAAACCCTGTACTTTGGGTACAAGATAAAAAGAGCCTAAAGTCCCTAGCCACTATCACTTGTGAATTTATGCCTCACATTTTCTATTCTTCTGGTTTTCAGGAGTGGTAAAACAAAACCTTTTATTCTAGCAATGTTCTAAGGTTATAAAATCAGTATTTGAAAGGTGTCCCCATTTGGGGGCTGTATTCCCCCATTATTGGCTTTGTTCTGTATTTTTATGCTAAGAGGTTGAGAGCTATGGCGAGAAGTGAGAACCGAATTCACTAAATGATATGATAGTCATTTAAGTTTGTCTTCATGTCTTTCAAGAAACTGCTGGTTTAGCTTAATGGTATGTTGCTCTCACTGTAGTGCACAAGGTTCTGGGTTCAAGACTTGGCAGTGAAATATATGGTTGTAATGCAATATTTTATGCAAGCAACTTTCCAAAATTATACAAGCAATGCTTAAAATGTGTCCCTGGTTTTTGGCCTTTTGCCCCCCCCCCAATTGAAAATAAGTTCAAGAAGCTGTGCAACATGCCTATGGCTTACACTCTACTGTGATTCTGTATTTATATATTGTGTATGGAAGTAGACTGTTATCATGGAAATGTTCTGAATAGGGCAGTTTTGTCATTATTGGTGCATGCATTTTTGTTTCATTGCCTACTGGAAAAATGTTTAAACAATAAATTTAAAATGCGCTCTAACTTAAGTCTAACAAGTGTGCTGTATTATATAAGGAATATTATTTAATACAATCAGGAAGGTGAATCAAGGAATGCATACATGTATGCATGGCCCTAAAAATGTGTTTGAAAACAACCCAGAGGAGTGTGAAAGGCTCAAAATCATGGGCAAATTTTAAGCTTTATTCTTGTCACCAAAGTAATGGATGAAGGTAAAACAGTTCACACCACATTACCTTAACCTGGCCAAACCTTTTGACACAATCCCCTACTCAGGTGTAGTACAAAAGATGAATAATGTAGGAGCAAACACTTACATCACCAGCTGCACTGATGAATAATGTAGGAACAAACACTTACATCACCAGCTGCACTGCTGAATAATGTAGGAGCAAACACTTACATCACCAGCTGCACTGATGAATAATGTAGCAGCAAACACTTACATCACCAGCTGCACTGATGAATAATGTAGGAACAAACACTTACATCACCAGCTGCACTGATGAATAATGTAAGAACAAACACTTACATCACCAGCTATGTAGGAGCAAACACTTACATCACCAGCTGCACTGATGAATAATGTAGGAGCAAACACTTACATCACCAGCTGCACTGATGAATAATGTAGGAACAAACACTTACATCACCAGCTGCACTGATGAATAATATAGGAGCAAACACTTACATCAACAGCTGCACTGATGAATAATGTAGGAGCAAACACTTACATCACTAGCTGCACTGATGAATAATGTAGGAGCAAACACTTACATCACCAGCTGCACTGATGAATAATGTAGGAACAAACACTTACATCACCAGCTGCACTGATGAATAATGTAGGAACAAACACTGACATCACTAGCTGCACTGATGAATAATGTAGGAGCAAACACTTACATCACCAGCTGCACTGATGAATAATGTAGGAGCAAACACTTACATCACCAGCTGCACTGATGAATAATGTAGGAACAAACACTTACATCACCAGCTGCACTGATGAATAATGTAGGAACAAACACTTACATCACCAGCTGCACTGATGAATAATGTAGGAACAAACACTTACATCACCAGCTGCACTGATGAATAATGTAGGAACAAACACTTACATCACCAGCTGCACTGATGAATAATGTAGGAGCAACACTTACATCACCAGCTGCACTGATGAATAATGTAGGAACAAACACTTACATCACCAGCTGCACTGATGAATAATGTAGGAGCAAACACTTACATCAACAGCTGCACTGATGAATAATGTAGGAGCAAACACTTACATCACCTGCTGCACTGATGAATAATGTAGGAGCAACACTTACATCACCAGCTGCACTGATGAATAATGTAGGAGCAAACACTTACATCACCAGCTGCACTGATGAATAATGTAGGAACAAACACTTACATCACCAGCTGCACTGATGAATAATGTATGAACAAAGACTTACATCACCAGCTGCACTGATGAATAATGTAGGAGCAAACACTTACATCACCAGCTGCACTGATGAATAATGTAGGAACAAACACTTACATCACCAACTGCACTGATGAATAATGTAGGAACAAACACTTACATCACCAGCTGCACTGATGAATAATGTAGGAACAAACACTTACATCACCAGCTGCACTGATGAATAATGTAGGAACAAAGACTTACATCACCAGCTGCACTGATGAATAATGTAGGAGCAAACACTTACATCACCAGCTGCACTGATGAATAATGTAGGAACAAACACTTACATCACCAGCTGCACTGATGAATAATGTAGGAGCAAAACTTACATCACCAGCTGCACTGATGAATAATGTAGGAGCAAACACTTACATCACCAGCTGCTCTGATGAATAATGTAGGAGCAAACACTTACATCACCAGCTGCACTGATGAATAATGTAGGAACAAACACTTACATCACCGGCTGCACTGATGAATAATGTAGGAGCAAACACTTACATCACCAGCTGCACTGATGAATAATGTAGGAACAAACACTTACATCACCAGCTGCACTGATGAATAATGTAGGAATAAACACTTACATCACCAGCTGCACTGATGAATAATGTAGGAACAACACTTACATCACCAGCTGCACTGATGAATAATGTAGGAACAAACACTTACATCACCAGCTGCACTGATGAATAATGTAGGAACAAACACTTACATCACCAGCTGCACTGATGAATAATGTAGGAACAAACACTTACATCACCGGCTGCACTGATGAATAATGTAGGAGCAAACACTTACATCACCAGCTGCACTGATGAATAATGTAGGAACAAACACTTACATCACCAGCTGCACTGATGAATAATGTAGGAACAATTCACTTACATCACCAGCTGCACTGATGAATAATGTAGGAACAAACACTTACATCACCAGCTGCACTGATGAATAATGTAGGAACAATTCACTTACATCACCAGCTGCACTGATGAATAATGTAGGAACAAACACTTACATCACCAGCTGCACTGATGAATAATGTAGGAACAAACACTTACATCACCGCTGCACTGATGAATAATGTAGGAGCAAACACTTACATCACCAGCTGCACTGATGAATAATGTAGGAACAAACACTTACATCACCAGCTGCACTGATGAATAATGTAGGAACAAACACTTACATCACCAGCTGCACTGATGAATAATGTAGGAACAAACACTTACATCACCGGCTGCACTGATGAATAATGTAGGAACACTTACATCACCAGCTGCACTGATGAATAATGTAGAAGCAAACACTTACATCACCAGCTGCATTGATGAATAATGTAGGAACAAACACTTACATCACCAGCTGCACTGATGAATAATGTAGGAACAAACACTTACATCACCAGCTGCACTGATGAATAATGTAGGAACAAACACTTACATCACCAGCTGCACTGATGAATAATGTAGGAACAAACACTTACATCACCGGCTGCACTGATGAATAATGTAGGAGCAAACACTTACATCACCAGCTGCACTGATGAATAATGTAGGAACAAACACTTACATCACCAGCTGCACTGATGAATAATATAGGAGCAAACACTTACATCAACAGCTGCACTGATGAATAATGTAGGAGCAAACACTTACATCACCAGCTGCACTGATGAATAATGTAGGAGCAAACACTTACATCACCAGCTGCACTGATGAATAATGTAGGAGCAAACACTTACATCACCAGCTGCACTGATGAATAATGTAGGAGCAACACTTACATCACCAGCTGCACTGATGAATAATGTAGGAACAAAGACTTACATCACCAGCTGCATTGATGAATAATGTAGGAGCAAACACTTACATCACCAGCTGCACTGATGAATAATGTAGGAACAAACACTTACATCACCAGCTGCACTGATGAATAATGTAGGAACAAACACTTACATCACCAGCTGCACTGATGAATAATGTAGGAACAAACACTTACATCACCAGCTGCACTGATGAATAATGTAGGAACAAAGACTTACATCACCAGCTGCACTGATGAATAATGTAGGAGCAACACTTACATCACCAGCTGCACTGATGAATAATGTAGGAACAAACACTTACATCACCAGCTGCACTGATGAATAATGTAGGAACAAACACTTACATCACCAGCTGCACTGATGAATAATGTAGGAACAAACACTTACATCACCAGCTGCACTGATGAATAATGTAGGAACAAACACTTACATCACCGGCTGCACTGATGAATAATGTAGGAGCAAACACTTACATCACCAGCTGCACTGATGAATAATGTAGGAGCAAACACTTACATCACCAGCTGCATTGCCAACTTGGCCCACAGGATGCAGGAGATCAAAACAGGGGAAGAGACCAGTCACCAATGGAGTCCCCCAGGGTTCGGTGCTGAGACTTTTTCTGTTTGGCATATACATCTCAAAAGTAAAAGGAAATACCAAAGAGCTTTGGCCAGCTAAGTTTGAGATGACTGCAAGCTAGGAGAAGTTATTGAATCCCCAAATGACTTAACCATCATGCAGGAAGGTTTGTCCCAAATAATAACTGGTGTCAAAATCATGACAATGCCCTCTGAGAACTGATCCAATTGTTTGGCATTTGGGAACTTATGTGTACAGTGACCTGACTTTTGACCAACCTGTCCCCAGCATCATAAGAAAGCCTTTCTATATTGCACAGATTATAAACAAATTGATTGTGACTAGATCTAGAGATGTTGTTGTCCCCCTTTACAAAGCTCTCATTATGTCAATCATTTTGTATAATGCCCACTTTGGCATGTATCTGTCCAGCCCCATGCAACAATTGGAATACCTTCAGAGATACCTTACTAAAAGGATACAAGTCCTAAACAATATGTCTTGCATGGACCACCTCAAAGATTTATTACTATACTCAGTATCCTACAAAGTGCTTAGAGGTGACATGTCTGACATACAAAGCATCCTCCAACATAATACAGATAGACCTAGTGAACATCAGCAAGTCAAATGGCATCAGAAATACTCAGTCCAGGTATCTAAACTGAATGTTGTGGAGAGATGGATATATATCACAGAGGCTACCACTCTTCCGGAACAGACTATCCATAAAAATAAAGCAAAGCTCATCCATCCATATTCAAATGCAACTTGGATCTAAGGATGGGTAATAGAAAATGTACTCCAGGATTTCCCCACATGCCACTAATGGATAGAGGCAGTTCCTAAATGCTGCATCCCTTACATGGCCCCCTCAAATTATCTATGGTATGATCACAGTTGTTCTCACTAGGGCTAATATACAATTATCAGCCATGAGGATAGCTAAGACCAATCAGAAAATGTTAATGCAAGCACCAACAGGGAATTGGCTAAGCTTAAAATGTCCTCCAAGTGAACCTATGTTGTAGTAGCAAATAGGTTTAAACAAATGACCCTTTTTAGTTCACTAAGTTCTCCTGTCACCCCCTGCCCCCCAAGTCTTTAACAGTTTCCGGCGCCTATGTATATGGAAGAAATAACTAAGGCTTCACCATAGTGTGTCAGCTCTTTGAACTAGTCCCATATGTGATCAGAAAAGTTGAGTTGAAAACCATTTCTATATAAAGTAAGCATCTGTTTCTGGCACCAGAAATGTATCTTTTACCTAAAGAGCTGCATCTCTTAGATAGAACACTCAGGATAGAAATTTCTCTGATAACTTCTCTCTCCAAAAGGAAACAGCTTGACACTCAAAAGTTCTACCTGAAACCACAGGAAATTAAACTAGTAACATGTCCAAAAAGGTTATTGCACATGTCCAAATCCATTACATTTTAATATCATTTGGAGTGCATTTAAAACCTTCTTTTGCACAAGTTTTTAGATAGTTAAACGATTTTAGGGAACAGAATTTATATATTGTTTGCATCACGTTCTTTGCAACAAAAAAGAAAAAGAAAAGGGTGTTGCAACATGGAGCTGTAACATCTTCCTACAGGGATTTTAAATGAAGACTTAATGGTCAGCTGTTTTTTTTAAGTGTTGTATTACTTACTCCATAGGATTCAGAAAGAATTCCTTTAACTTGAGTGAACTGCTACCCCTGTAGACTGCCGTTTAATCAGTCTTGTAAAATGAGAGTCAGAGACTTGTTGAGCTGCAATGAGGAACACCTAATTGTCGGTACTCTTGCATTGTCTCGGAATTGCTGGTAATTACCTCCAGTGCAAAACAGCAAATTATAGCAGCCCATACATCACACGGGAACAGGAATCCCCATAAGCTACCCTCAGACACACATGCAGACTTTCACACTCGCACACATACTGTATGATCAGTTGTTGATTGCTTTTTCTCATTTTTACTTGGCAATAGGTAAAGTTAGTGGACCGGAGTTCCGCTGTGGTGAACCCTAACTGGGAAAAGCCGAAAGACACAAACACAAACAAACTTGGCAATAGGTAAAGGTAACCATACGAGTATGATAGCTTTTATTTTCACACATAGTCACAGAACCCCCCCCCCACACACAATCATTAACATGTCACCCCCACACTAGAATGGATCCATAGACACACACACATACCCACATGAGTACACACACACACACACACACACACACACACACACACACACACACACACACACACACACACACACACACACACACACATACATATCTCTTCATCAAACCCTTAACTAACCCCCCTACTTCCATCACCCAGGCAGACACATAAACACACACACACACACACACACACACACACACACACACACACACACACACACACACACACACACACAATCATCTGACACTATTCATATCCCTACATACATGATATGCATACACACAGAAACACATATGAACCCAGTCACACCTCCTTCTCCACTCTATCTTTGTTGAATTCCCTATACTTACCTGTAAAGTGGTCTCTGCCATTGACTGCAATTGGAGATCACAATCTTTAGTCCATGTTAATTAACACTGCTATCCATGATAATTTACACAGCTATTACATGCATCCCTTCTCACTCGCACTTCTAGGGAAGACCTCATGGCTAATTAGCATTAATCACTCCACCAGAAGAATGCCTCATTAGCATTTAGCATAGCCATGGAGATGGTCCACCATGGTGATTCTGCCAGCTGTGTAAAGTCAATGCAGCAGGGCTATCTCTGAATCAGGAATGACTTCCTTGAGTGGTTGAGCACTTGTTTAAGGTGTTTCTGCTTGTGGTAGCCCTTTCTGAATTCTATACAATATGTTAATGAATAGAACAGCTTATGGATTTAAATTAAATAAGTATCAATAAGAAAGATGAACCATTATACATCCAACAATGAATGTGACGATAACTCTCATTATAGTCAATGCCAAAGCCTTTCAACACAAGTGTGTATCTTTCTAGTTAGTGTTTTCATGTACTGAAACATAACCAGCCTGTTGGTAGATCTTTGAATGTTATGACACCATTTTTGTGTAATAAAGCTGTGATTCATGTATTATATCGGAAAGAACGTTAGGTATGCATATACTGCAGAAATACACAGCATTGTCGTACAAATTTTCATTATTCTTAAGAAATCTTTGAAGGATGCTTTATTGCCTAGGAAAACTTTTACAGCACATATGGCACTATAAACCATTTTGTATTATCCAACAGATGCTATAAAACTCAAAGAATGCTTTACTTACTGAAGTTGAACTCTTATTTGTTATAACTGGAAATGGATACAAAGCATGCTGTTATCACAGGGAACAATTTTAGCTACACAGTAAATATCTTAAGCTATAGTTAATTTACAGAATTCTGCAGAATTACATTTGACATATGGAAAAATGATTCATTATTTACCATTAGAAAGGCCTTCATACTTTCAACTGACACAACAGTTTTGTATAGCTAAAGTCATAGTTAGTGCAGAGAGTTACGCTCTCACCTGCTGATTGTACTTCTCCCTTCACTAAAGGTATAGGGTTTGCTTCCTTCTATCTTCATTTGCTTGCCATGTGACTTTAAACAAGTCACTTGACCAGGCAGTGCATCTGGGGCACACCTGAAAAGGGACAGTTGTGTTCACTAGGCCTAGCTGGTCAACAAATAGGTAAAATTAAAAAAAAATAATCTCCTGATTGCTTCGTGTAGACAGTGTTTTCCTTCTACAGATAAAATGCAGCTGTTTTATAATAGTCAAACATTAAAACATTATAAGTAAATTTGCTATCTGACTCCACCAAGGAACGTTTGAGCAATAGCTAGGTCATCTAGTGCCCATGGCAATAAAAGGTTTTCCTGAAGATGAAGACATGCAAGTGCACTTGCACAGACACACACACATGCACGCACGCACACACGCACACACACACACACACACACACACACACACACACACACACACACACACACACACACACACACACACACACACACACCAAGCTACTTCCTATAGTTACTGATGTAGACATACTGGTGCAGTAGGCAGTATCAAGCTGTAACAAGCTGCTTCCTATAGTTACTGATGTAGACATACAGGTGCAGTAGGCAGTATCAAGCTGTAACAAGCTGCTTTATATAGCTACTGATGCAGACATGCAGGCACAGTAGGCAGTATCAAGCTGTAACAAGCTGCTTCCTAAAGATACTGATGTAGACATGCAGGTGCAGTAGGCAGTATCAAGATGTAACAAGCTGCTTCCTAAAGATACTGATGTAGACATGCAGGTGCAATAGGCAGTATCAAGCTGCAACAAGCTGCTTCCTATAGTTACTGATGTAGACATGCAGGCACAGTAGGCAGTATCAAGCTGTAACAAGCTGCTTCCCATAGTTACTGATGTAGACATGCAGGTGCAGTAGGCAGTATCAAGCTGTAACAAGCTGCTTCCCATAGTTACTGATGTGGACATGCAGGTGCAGTAGGCAGTACTGGCAGATACATTGATCTATGGTTCTCAAAAAGCTGAAATTCTGTTTTTATGATATCATATCAGAGAATTAAACTATGATTTTAAATTGAATTTCTGTTTTTTTTACCTTGACTTTATTATAATTTTCTTGTGCATTTGTATATATTCAAAATTAAAACAGATACTAGGCAAAGAACATTAAGAAGTAATTTAATAGTATAATAAATACTAAATGTGAGCAGAAATGCAGTTGGTGGTGAATGAGTGGTCTGGCATCAATGCCAAATTCCATGAAAAATTCCATGCTATTTTCAATACTCAGGACAGTTAAAATTTGTGATTTACCAGCATTTTTCCTGGAAAAATAGAAAATCATTACCACTGAGTATCATATTACAAATCTTGGTATTACATTTGTGCCCTACTGGCAAAAATGCCCATCACACCATCTATGAGCTTCTGCCCCAGGCAGGCACCTCTTTGCCCTGCTGTAGATTCATAGGTATGTACTAGGGTAACAACCACCAGGGTCTTTGTAAGGCTAGCCATGCAAACCAGGGAGGCGTGTGTTAGTTAGGAAGTTGCTAAAGGTTTAGTGGGTGGGGATATGTTAATTAGGGAATATTTACTGTTGGCCTCTGTCTGTCAGACACATTGGGACCAGACAAGGAGTGAATTTTCAATTTCCCATCCAATGGTCAAGTTATGTTTAAATAGGGTTACGGATGGGCTTGGCTTCAAATGGATGGAGAATCTATTCCAGATAGTGGTGATCCTTTGAGACATATATTTGTCTCACCAGCACATTCTTTTTATGTTGTAAGCAACATTTAAATCATTATATCTAGAGTTTCGTGTGCTATTTGTTTTGCGGATGTGCAAAAGGTCCATCAGGGCTGGATACGAGGATGCCTTATATGCCAGGCATAGATCACCTCTCGATAACCTGTATGAGACTGAGCATAGAGATAGGACTTTAAAGCAATCTGTTCAGGACAATGTTTTAATACCCTGGATTGTCTCCGTGAGGAACCTCTTTGGGTGTTCCAACTGTTGCATATGCTTGGTCAGATACATGCAGAAGGGGGCATTGTACTCAATGATACGTCTAATAAGGCTCAGTAAAGTGATGCTATAATGTCCTTGGACCTACATGCCATACCTTTACTTATAAGTTGGGAGACACAGAATGATTTTCTTACTACCTTGGCTACATGTTGGTCACAGGTCAGATTACTGTTGACATATGTTCCCAGATCCCTAAGTACTGGGTCAGTCTTATCAATGCAGTAATTAACCTGCATGGACATTTTCCAAAAAGGCACAAAAATTTAAAACAGTGTCAGTGGCACAACATATAGCACCCTTGCCTTTGCTTCAGAAGGTGCTCTGGGTTCTATTCCCTCACCAGGTTGCTGGGTTGCTTACACTATTGTGCAGTATGGAGGGGTAGGGGGCTGCACTCCTGAGTGTGTTTCTTTTGAGACTGGGGTTTGATATAATTAAGATGTTTACCTTATAGACAGAAAGTACAGGGTTTGATTCTCACCTTTGCAAATGAAATTGGACTGGTTTAAAATAGCCCTTAAATACAGCTAGCATAGAACTTACAGTATCTATGAACTGTAAAAGCTATTATGGCCAATGTCAGTGGCATCTAGCTGACTAAATGTGCAGATGATTGCAAATCAGGAGCAGTCATAGAACTCCCCTACTAACACAAATGTTCTACAGGAAGTGCTGACACAGACAAACAACTAGTGTCATAGCCATGGACTAAACTAATTGCCAATAAATGCATAATAGTATCACTTTGGAAGTCATCTACCCTGATAACTATCACATTGACAACACACCCCTAAAAGCTGACTCATTAGTCAAGGACTTGGGGACACACAGAGACAGTAATCTAGCCTTTGGCCATCACATCTCTACGGTAGTCAGAAAATCATTCTGTGCTGTGTAGGGTCTGTGTCAGTTTGTTGAAATCTGCTTATATCGAACTGCTATTCATTGAACCAATATCATCAATCAGCCCTTCATTGAATGTTCAAATCAGTGAATGTTTTCCCTAGTAAGGAAACTAGTTGGCTAACATATGGAAATGTGCCCTTTACTTCACTGTAGTATGATCTCATACTTGGTATATATAAGTAGGAGGGGGGGGGCTTAGCCCCCCAGTTTATTGGGTTTAATTTAATATATTTTTGTGTTGGTTGGTGTGCTGGCCAACTAGTTTCCTTATCTGGGAAAATGTTCTGGATTTGAATGTTCAATGAAGGGAAGTTTAATGATGTTGGTTTGATGAACAGCAGTTCTATGTAAGAAGATTTTGATGAAATAATATAGACCCATTATGCAACTTATAAAGCATGGCATCTAGGTCCAAGGAAGTCATTATTCCACTTTGTTCGCCATTTATCAGACCTATCATTGAGTACAATGTCCCATTTGGTATGTACCTAACCAGACATTTCCAACAAATGGAACATCCACAGATGTTCCTCACTAAATAATACGGGGTGCAAGTGACATGTCCTCTGCATACTGCCTCAAGGCCTAATTCCTGTATTCTGTCTCCTGAAGGCTGCTGACGGGAGATCTATGCTTGGCATACAAGGCATTGTCAGACCTCCTGCATATCTGTAAGAAAACGCACCAGAATTACACATTCTAAAGATTTAAACCTTGTCTGAGATGTAAATAGGACCTATTGGAGAGGCTGGTATGTATCCTGAAATGACCCCTCCTCTGGAAGGCTCTTCATCCATGTGAAGCAGCGTTCCACTTTAATCCATTTCAACAACTGGATGGGGAACAGGAAATTCATCCCTGGCTTGCCAGCTATGTCTGGAATGGACACAGGCAGGCTGTAAATGTTCCATCTCTCAAGCCCCTGCTTACATTTATTAAGGGTACCAGAACTTGTCAGAGATTTGGGATGCATGGTTAGGTTTAAAAAGACCCTTGTGGTCATTAGCCTCGTAAACATCTATGAACCTATAATGCTCTTCTTGGCACTGAGTTTTAATCCATGGTTTTGATGCCAGTCATTTGTCTGTGTTAGACCCTCCTGCAGGATGCTAATGTCATGGGGGAATCCATGATAGCTCCCAGTTTGCAGTTGTTTTCAAACTTGATGAACCAAGGGCCCTTGACATTAGACTTGATGTCCGAGAAGTAAATGTCAGATAGGAGCAGGCCCAGCACCTAGCCCAGAGCTACTCTGCTGGTAATCGGACTCTTTGTGTAGGTGGTTTCACCAATCCTGGCTTCTTGGGTCTTATCTGTGTGCAACCTGGCAAACCAGTGAGTTATGTAGCGATTCATGCCTAGTTTGGTGAGTTTGTCAACAATACCTCTGTGGGGTAGTGTATTAAACACCTTAGCCAGGTCTAGATAGAGGGTATGCACCATTTTCCTCTCATCTATTGCCTTGATGACCCTCCTATCCTGATCCTAGGATTGGAAACCTTTAATTATTCTCAAAAGTTTTAGAAATGATCATTATTTGGGGGTAAGTTTGGCATAATGGTTAAGGTCATCACCTCACAGACACAAGGTACAAGGTTTTATTCTGACCTCAGGTTATTGGCTAGTCTTAAAACAACCCTTAAGTGCAGTAAGTCGCATAATTACCTATGAACCTATACAGGGGAAGATGTTGTAAGGGTACACCAGGATGGAGTTCAGAGGTAAAACCTCATGCAAAGGTTTGTATGCCCTAGGGCCTATACAAGCCTAGCCATAACAATTTCCTGGCTATTTCTTCCCACAGTATTTATTTCCCTGGACCCCTGTCTAGCAGGGCAACTGATGTAATCTCTGGGGTGAATTTCCTTTCTCCCATCCAATCATCAAGGTTCCTTTTGAAGAGGGCCAAAGATGCGCTCTGCTTGACATGTATGGGCAATCTATTCCAGAGTTTTGGGAGTCTCTGGGTCAGGAACCTATCCCTCCAGCATGTTTTTTTTATTGTGATGACAAGGTTTAGATCCTTGGAGCATGTGGCTCTGAGGGATTGGGATTTCTTTAAGTGTAACATGTCCAACAGCTCTGGGTTTGACATGGCCTTGTATGTTAAGCAGAGATCGCCTTGGTGTAGATGATATGCGACAGAGTATAGCTGGAGTTTTTTAAGGTGGTCAGCATAGGGCATCTGCTTTAGGCCTGTGATTCTTTTAGTGAGGTATTTCTGCGACCTTTCCAATTGTTGCAGATGTCTTGAGAGGTACATACCAAATGGGGCATTGTATTATATAATGGGTCTAATGAGGGATGAGTACAGTGGGACAATGACTTCCTTTTTTCTGGATGAAAAGCCCTTAGTGATGAGGTGTGCCACATAGAAGGATTTCCTGACTGTTGTGGCAATGTGGTTATTGAAGGTGAGATCACTGTCCACCTCTGTCCCTAAGTCCCTTATCACACTTTCAGTGTTTAGTGTACTGCCACCTATGTGGTAATTCACGGGTACATGTTTTTTCCCAAAGGGGATAACTATACATTTCTTGGCATTGAGCTTGAGCCCATGGCTCTGGCACCAAGCATCTGTTTCTGTAAGGCCCTTTTGTAGAGTATCCACATAATTTGGGGATTCAATAATGGCTCCCAGTTTGCAGTCATCTGCAAACTTTGTTAGCCAGAGTCCCTTAGTGTTGGCCTGTACTTAAGAGAAGTAGACGCCAAACAAGAGATGTCCCAGGACTGAACCCTGAGGTACTCCATTTGTCACTTGTCTGGAGCTGGATTTGGAGTCAGCTACTTTTACAGTGTGGGTTCTGTCAGTAAGCCAGTTGGCAACCCTTCGAGTGATGTAGGGATTAATGCCCAGCTTAGTAAGTTTATCTATAATTCTAGAGTGGGGGATGGTGTCAAAGGCCTTGGCAAGGTCCAGATAGGCTGTGTGGACTGCTTTACCCTTGTCCATGGCTCTGGAGACTGATTTGAAGAAGTCACTCAGGTTCAGGAGACAAGATCGGCCCTTCACAAACCCAAACTGGGTCGGGTCCAGTGTTTGAAGTTTGCCAATGTCTTTGCTTATAAGTTCCATGATAATACGTTCCATGGCCTTGCAGATCAGGCTTGTCAGACTGATGGGGCAGTAGTTCTCGGGATTGAAGGTGGATCCCCCCTTGTGGAGTGGGAAACTGTAGCTGTGCGCCACTCAGTGGGCATGAAGCCTGAGGTGAGGGTATGATTAAACATGACACTTAGGTAAGGTGCCATTTCATTTTGTAGTTCCTGTAGTATACAGCCTTGGATGTCATCTGGTCCCATGGATGCTGTATTCTTAGCTTTGGAGAGTGCGTTTTTTTTACCTGTGTGGCCGTTATTACCGGAATTTGGCAATCTTCCGGTATTGAGATGGGCCATTTAGGGGGTGAGAGGAGGGTGAAGTTGGCACTGAATCGATCTGACAGGATATTGGCAATATCCTTGGGATGAGTATATTTAATGCCATTCTGTTGTAGCTCAGAGAAGATCTGAGCATTGCCATTTAGATTCTTGACATAGTTATAGAATATCTTGTGGTTGTCTTTGGAATATTTGGCAATTTTATTTTTGTAACTAGCTTTGGAAGATTTTATGAGGGATCTCAGCTTCTTACTTAGGCTGGTAAGGGAGGTTTTTGCATCCTGGGATTTTCCTCTTTTCTGCAACAGTTTCTTCCTTTTCTTGTAAAGTTTGTTTATGGCAGGGGACCACCAGATTGGCTTCCTTTTTTTGGAGGAGAGCATCTTGATTCTATTTGGGATGGCACAATTCATGCATGAGTGGATGTGCTCGTACAGTGCCTTGGTGAAGTTTGTAACTTCTGACTTGAGTAGCATGAAGTTGGCTTTGGAGAAGTTTTTTTATGGAGGTTTCCTTACTGGGGGGTGGGGGTGGGATGTGGATGTTAAGGGTGATTAGCTTATGGTCTGACCTGACCAACGAGGGGGTGACCATAGGTGTGGAGCATCGATTTCCCATGTTGTTAATGACCAGTTCTAGGATATTGGACCCCCAGTGGGACTATGGATTAGTTGATCCAGGGCATTGGAATTTATGAATTCCAAGAACTGTTGGGCAAAGGTTTTGGTACACTAGTAGTTTTCCCATTTAATGAACGCAAGGAGCAACCACAGTAAAATCCAACAAATGTTTGACATTAATGAACAATAAATGGTTATGCTTTTTCATCCCTGCTACTCGGGACTTCATCAGAACAATTGTGAACCCAGAACCTACTTTTTGTATATACTACAAGGTTAATTAGGTAATCAGTATGTCAGACATTTAACCAATAAAACCATTAAGCAGTTAAACATCAAGAACAAAGTACAAAAAAATCTTGTTCACAAAAAAGTCAGAAAAATATATAAAAAGTATAGACATCTAACACCACACCATAAAAATATGTTCTAAATACTATAAGAAACAAAATAAAATCTAGAATATAAAAATATCCTAGACCACAAAAAAGTCATAACTTTGTGGCCTTCATTTTTATGACAGGGTGAATAGAAATCTGTTCATTCAAGCCAAGGAATGTAGTGGCATGAAGCCAAACTTGCCAAACAAATTCTTGGTATTCAATTCTATTCTCCCACTGCCCACCCCTAATACTCAGATGCATTATTTCAAGAATATCAAATTCAGACTTAGTGAAACCTTGACAATCCATGGAATGTTTATATAAAGCACTATTAATATTCTCTTTTTTGATGTAATAAAAATACTTGTACATCCTGTTTGTTAATTTCCTTTGGTACTTACGTATTATTGCAACCAGAGTTTTAATGGCAAAAAACGGTTGCTTAACGATCATGACATATGGTCATTAATGTTATAGAAATGTTGTTTACATTTTAGTACTTTTTGTGGGTTAGGCACTCCTATTCATGTCTGTAAGACCTTAAGTTTGTATGGTGGTGGACTTTTTCTTATAAATAATTTCATGTAATTTCGCTGTCACTTGCTGAGGATTGCCAGTGCCACAACTATTTGATTGGCCCACAAATTTAGAAACAAGTCTGACTGTTGAATAAGTAGTTTTCCATTTTGGGGAGACATTTCACATTTATGGAGTAGGTATTGGAAAGGGGTAGGTAGAGTGATGTATCATTTATCAAAACACAGAATAATTCTTACGTTATCTCTGTTTATGGAAAGGCTTTTAGTATGCAACCATGGCATTTATGACAGCATGTGAAAAAGTTACACAGTAGAAAATGGTTTATGGGATTTCAAAACCCTTGCCAAACTGCATCACCTGCAAGGCTTAGATTACTATGAGTACCTTGTTCTATGTTAGTATAGGGTTGAACTGGCTGCACTGGACCCAATGCTTCTTGATCTATATGAAAAGTGCACCTTTGCATTCTGTTACTACCAAATTAAAACACTTTGCACTGCATCACTTTGGCCATGCAACCTGCTGTGGAGCAGTGAAACAGGTTATCTAGCCATGCCTTTGCAGCATATCAAGCTTATTTAACTTCTTGTTAATAAAACAACCATATTTCATGATCGTTAAGCAACCGGTATTGCTGTTAAAAATCTGGTTGTGATAATACATAAGTACCTTTCCTTTCAGTTTTATCCACATAAAAGGATTGACACTGTTTCCAAATCATCATATAGACTAGTCCCTTTGTTTCACAATTTCCCTTCTCAAAAATAACTTTGGGACAACAATAGTTTTTCAAAATGGTGGATCCCTGATCAAAAATATAGTTGCACAAATTACATTTACCACAATTCATAGTCCCCAATGATGTCTGTACCATTTCAGACTTTAATATTTTCTTAATATTCTTGTCTAACTTATAAACAAAATGTAGAACTTCCCCAACACTTCCAAAAATGTTGTCATCTACCTTTAAAATAGACCAGTTCTTACTAATAATATTATTTACAAGTGGACTAAAACTATTATATTTAACGGCCACACAGCCCTGAATATTAGATAATGTGGTACTCGGTGAATATTGTCCTATTACTATTATAGGGTTACCTACTAAAGGGATATATTTAACTCCCCTTTCCCTAACTACTTCTGCTTGAATACTACCCAAAAACATGCACCTCAATCTATCAAGTTCTTCCAAAAACATTTCATCCTTTGAAACCATTCTCACTGGCCTAATGAATTGTCCTTTAACAAAGATTTCTTACAAAGCCAAGGATGGCAGTTGTAATGCAAATATGAGTTTGAATGTGTACTCTTTCTAAAAGGAGAAGATAGTGGATTGCTTCCATCAACAACCAGATGCACATCTAAAAAATGAATAGACAAAGATATGTGTTTGTGAGTAAAACTTAAAAAAGTAGTTCTACCTGTAATATATTCCAAAAATGGATCCTTATCGTCTGGACTTCTTTGCCAAACAACAAACATGTCATTCAAAAACATACAATAAAATGTCCCACCAATCCTGAAAGGATAATTGAAATAGAAAATCTTTTTCCCAGATGAGCATTACCATGGTAGGAAAAATGGGGGCACAAACTGTCTACAAAGCTACCCCTTTTAATCTGTCTATAAAACTTTCATTCAAAGAATAAGAAATTATTCAGTAGAACCAATTGCATAAATTCCACTAAAAATCTCACCTCCTTATTTTTCAGAGTTCAAATTCTAAAAAGGCTTCTTGGAAAAAAAATTGTGTCCCACACCATGTAGAAGAGATCTATAACATCCGCTATCAAGAAACTACTGTTATCTGTCCATAAATCATGTGTTAGTTACCCCCCAAAAATTCATGAATCCTTTAAAACATGAGAATAACAACAAAGGAGGTTTTTCAATTTCCTACCAATGTAAACTGCAAGGAAGTAGATCTTAAACCCCTGTGCAGACATAATTAATCTAGAAGGGTGATTAAGTAAGTCCTTGTGTGTTTTTGGGATCCCAAAAAAACACTGCAATCAATGGATGCTTAATCAAAAGAAAGTCCATTGTCTCAGAATTAATACTGCCCTAGGTCAAAGCATCTTCCAGAAACAAATGGGTCAAAGCATCTTCCAGAAACAAATCACTCTTCTTATATGCAATGTTAATTTCATTTCTGGAGGCTAATGCATATTTCATGCCATCCTGTAAAAACCTCAAAAATCTTTCTCACATAATCTGATAAGTTATTACAACTACTTCCCCTTTGCCAGGGTTCATTTTTCTAATAGTTTTATCTTTTGTTAAACTGTTAAATAAAATCAAAAAATTCAATGCACAGGAGGTTCAGATTCAAAGGTTTACTAGTGTACACCAGGAGGCAAAAAACCATACAAGTACAGAATTTTGTCTGACATGAAACAGGAAGCACACAATTTTATATAGGTTTAACATTTGACTATGCCCACCTTTCTGACGTGATATGTCACAGGGCATCTACATCACTTTAGCTTACAATTCTACATTCATTAAGTTTGCTGATGCTGTACATTTAAAAAAAACTTTTCCTTTAGATACGCCTTGCTATCCAGCTGGTCAGTCATAATGTCTTTCTGTAAAGTTATTTATTCAAGGTTTCATATCAGATCGAATACAGTAGCAGCTTCAGTCTTTTAATGTATGTCTTTGTTCTGTTACACTTTCTCACACAGCTGTGTGATATCTAAGTAACACATATACAAGGCCATCTCATTCTTACAGGAAGAGCAGAAGATTTCATTATTTCACACATTTAATTTCCTGACCCAGCAGATAATCACTTGTGAAAAGCATAAACATTAAAACTTGCTAAGTTAGCATTCTGTCAGGGTCAGGGATCAGCTTTTGCTTCAAGCCACACTGCAGTTTCAAAACTACTTCACATTTAGACATGAATTAATTTTACTACTATATGATTAATAGAATAAAATGCATTATATACTACTTTGCTTTTAAACTAGCATTTCTCATGTATTCAAATACACATTTTTCTAACATTTTCCCCCTATTAATACTTTTTATTCTATTTTGAAGTATGCATAGTGTCATTTCATCTCCTAGCTTTTTCCGCTCAGGATTTTCAGCTAGGTGAGTCATTTAATCTATACTTCAGCATCTGAAATCAATCTTTCAATTTCAATATCCTGGTAGAAAGTTTCAGTAACAGATACATCAACAAAATCTTTGATTAATCTTTTCATGCAGGGAATTCCACAGCAAACACATGCTCCTATTAGGAGTATACCCACACAAATGGCAATTAGAATGTTCATTAGGATGGAACCAAATAGATTCTGGAAAAAGTCCGTCAGTGGGTTTGGGCCTGGTTCAGTCATGGCTGATACTTGCTGAATTACCTCTAGGTGGTTATTTATCATTGTCAGGGATAAAAGCACAGCATTCTTCTTTGATTGTACCACCTGCTAGGGTGAAGTCAAGAGCCATCCGATTTTGTAGCACAACAGTTCTCATTGCATTCAGTTCATCAGTCACCAATTCTAGGGTGGAAAAAGTTGCATTACTCATTACTTTGAGAAGTTTCAACAACTTCCTCAGCTCCCAGATCGATTTGACTGCTCCATAAGCTGGGAGTATCCCTGCCCAGGATATAACACTGTCACTCAAGTCCATATGAGTCAATTCACTTTTGTCTTTTACTGAATTATAGTCTTTCCAACCAGCTTCGATCTTCCCAACTGGATTCACAGGTTTCTTAACTGGACCTTCAGATTTTCGAGCTATTTCCATCTTACCCAAAGGTAATTCTGCAGTATGTCATATTGCCGGAACCAAGTAACCCAAAAAACAACTGCCAGACCATTTCTCAGGTAACCATTTATATGCCTTTTTCCCACAAATAAAATAACAGTTTTCTACTTTAGTACTAATACGCATCAGCCCTGCATGAAACATTTTTTGATCTATAACTAACAATTGTTTAAACAAAACTGGATTTTTTTGAATGTCACTCATAGTTGTTTTCAATGAGTTTAAATACGAGTCATAATTAGTATTGCAAAAAGTATTGCCATTACTATTCTTAATATAACATCGGTAAGATATGGTTATATTGCAATTGCTCCAGCCTACCTGGAGAGTGTCATTTTTGTAGAAACATACAACTCCTTTTTGTGTGACAGGTAAAAATAAAGCTATTTTGTCCTGTGATCTCACAGTTCAAGTCTCATTTATCCCCAAAGGGACAGCGGACATTACCAGTCCTCCATATGCTGTTGGTATAGCTGTACAAACCCAGCAATTTGAAATGTTCATAGTCTCTGCATACACACGTTTCATGGCCAGGTATGTGTTAAAATTTGGATGCCAGTCTATAGACGTTTCATCACGCCTTCCCACTTTCATTTGTGTGGTTGTGTGTAGGATAAACCACAGCAAGAGGAAAATTGTCACAATTACAGTTAATAAATGTACACACAACAAAATGATTATGCAACATCTCTGGGGTTGATCTAAACTTCTGTTTGCTTTGTTTTTGGCCATCTCGGTCTGGTTGTGTATCAGTCTCAAAGTTTTTATCAAGTTGAAAGTTCTTTACTAGTTTACAATGCGTTAAATGAACCCAGGACGTCCTCTCGGCCACTCTAACTGCAGTAGGCGTTGCCAACAGAACCTGGTACGGACCTTCCCACTTTGGACTCACCCAATTTTTCCTTTTCATCACTTTCAGCCACACCCAACTTCCAAGGCCCACGACTGCTTCCACCGGTCTGGTCTGTTCCTTATCTGAAAGAGAGTTAAACTGCAAAACAGACTTATTCATTAACAATTTCTTCATATACTCTGCTAATGAACTGTCAGCCTCTTGTTCTGCAGGCATGAGAGCTTTCCACTGAGGCACATAGTATGCTCTCCCAAAAATCATTTCAAAGGGAGTCAAACCCTTTGCATTTGGAACCGTTCTCATACTCAGCAATGCTAAAGGCAGACAGTATATCCAATTCTTTTGGGTCTCTTCTACTAGCTTCCTTAACTTGTTCTTTAGGGTACCATTGTACCTTTCCACCAGTCCTGTTGACTGTGGGTGGTAAGCACAATGGTTCTTCAAGGAGATACCAAAAAATCTCCCAAGCTGGTGAATCGTCTGATTCACAAAATGTGTGCCATTGTCACTATAAATCCTCTCCGGAATGCCAAATCTAGGGATTACTTCTTTTATCAGGGCTTTCGCCACTGTTGCTGCATCTGGGTTTTTGGTTGGAAAAGCTTCTTCCCATTTAGAAAACATGTCTACAATAACTAAACAAAACTTCTTCCCTTCACATTTATTCAATTCTATGAAATCCATACAAATAGTATGAAACGGGTATGGTGGTATAGGAAAACTTCCTTGCTTGGTTTTAAATGCCCCTTGTGCATGGTGCTTGTTACAAGTATGACAAGCTGCACAAAATTTTTTTGTGTAGTTTATGTATCCATATGTTTGGAATATTTGATTTACTAACTGTACCATCCCCCCTGTTGAGACATGGCACTGCCCATGGCTCAACAAAGCTGCATATCTAAATAAATTAGACGGCAATATTGGTTTTCTTTCTTTGGAAATGTACAGTCCATTCTCAAGAATTGCACCTCGTTTACCCATTTTTGTTTTTCTGCTTTTGTAGTAAGCATCTGCATTGTTTTAACATGTCTAAATCTAAAATCTCAGAGGGTTGTAATTCCTCATTTAAAAGTAAAGTTTCTGAGTCTGAGGCTGCTTGCTTTGCAGCTGCATCAGTCAAATCTTATCTTGTTGTTTTGTATGAGCTACACATTTACAAATAGCTACTTTGGTAGGTAACTGAATAGATTCTAATAACTCCAAAATAAATTGTGCATGATTAATAGGTTTTCCACTGGATGTTATCATTCCTCTGTTTTTCCATTGCTGTGCAAATACATGTACTGTAGAAAAAGCATACTGACTATCAGTATATATGTTCACACACTTGTTTTTTGCTAAAGTACATGCTCTTGTCAAAGCTATCAACTCTGCAGCTTGTGCAGATAAGTTGTGTGGTAAGGATTGAGCTTCTAAAATTTCAGTGTCTGTAACTACTGCATATCCCACCAGATTCTTCCCTGTAGGACCCCTTCTGCATGAGCCGTCCATGTAATATATCACCTCGGCATTATCCAAGGGCATATCTGTAAGATCTTGTCTAGGTAAAGCTAACTGTTCAATTTCCTGCAGGCAGCTGTGTGATATGCCCTCCTAATGTTGATGGATTCAATGTTGTACATCGTTCAATTGTCATATCAGGTTGGCTCAGCAGAATAGTCATACATGAAAGATGTCTAGCAGGAGAAAGGTATGCCATTTTCTCTTGCAGTAAAATTATTGCAACTGCATGAGGCACTCTCAATGTGAGAGGGTGGAATAACACCACTGAGGCCGAAGCCTGCACTGTCATTGCGGCTGTAACTACTGCTTGTACACAGTGAGGCAAAGATCGTGCCACTGGGTCTAACTATGATGAATAGTAGGCTATGGGGCGTTGCTTGTCCCCATGTTGTTGCGTCAATACTGACGTCATATATCCTTGCTTACAATCTACGGTCTGAAAGAACCGTTTGTGATAATTTGGAAGTCCTAAAACTAATGAAGAAGCTATTAACTGCTTCAACCTGCAGAAAGCCGTTTCTGCTTCAGTTGTCCATTGCAAAATATCTTGTGCTGCCATTGGTGTCTTATATATCAAGTCAGTTAATGGAGCAGATTCCAATGCATAATTTGGTATCCAGCTCCGACAAAAATTAGTTGTACCTAAGAAAGATATAATTTCTTTCTTGGTTGTTGGTTTGGGTGCTTGCAAAATTGCTGTTTTTCTTTCCTCATCTAGTATTCTATCTTCATTGGATATTACATACCCTAGGTATCTAACTTGTTTTCTCCAAAGTTGTAACTTACTTTTGTTTACATTGTGTCCTTGTATTGCTAAAAATTTCAGTAATGCTACTGTATCCTCCCTGCACTGTTGCTGGGTGGGGGCTGCTAGCAAGATGTCATCTACATAAAGTAGAATTTGACTACCTCTAAATCCTGCCAGGTTGCTAGCTATTTCTTGTGCAAAAATTGTTGGGCTCTCACAATATCCCTGTGGTAGTCGAGTATATGTATACCTTTTACCCTGAAATGTAAATGCAAACCAATATTGACTATCAGGATGTATAGGTATTGAAAAGAAAGCATTGCTAATATCTACTACAGAAAAATACTTCTGTTGCAGTTCTAAATCATTTAACAAAGTATGTGGGTCTGGCACCATAGGTGCTCTAGGTATTACTGCATTATTTACAGCTTGTAAATCTTGTATCATCCGCCATTCCCCGTTTGCTTTTTTAACAGGAAATAGGGGTGTATTACATGGTGAATCAGGAGATTCTTCTTTGAGTAATGCTGCTATTATAGGCTTAATTCCTATTTCTGCATCCTTTCTCAAAGGGTATTGTCTTTTCTGTGGTCTGAAAGCTGACTTTGGGGTTATTATAACTGGTCCTGCTGTTCGAATCAGTCCTACATCTGACTTGCCTGTTGACCAGAGAGTTGTTGGAATTTCACATAAGGTCTTTTCTTCTTCTTCTAACAAGAATGCTAATCAGCTGTCCTCGCTAGATTGCAAGTGTACAGCTGGATGTGTCTGTGTCAACCAATTCAGTTTTTGTTTTTGTATCCCTTGTTCTGATAGTTCTAAATCAGTCTGTTTCTCCCATCTTGTCCAGTCTGCTCTAGGTTTCCATTTCTCAGAGATTCAGTCTGTCAGACCTTTCACTCTGTTGTCTAACTCTGCGTCACTATGTGGAAGTGGTCTGAGCTCTGCATTACGAGGATTCCAGGTGCCACAAATCATGTGCCAATCTGGACCTATAATTTGTCTCACTACTTTTTCTACTTCTTCCCCATTCAAGTGGTAACTTAACCTCATGCCTTGTAAATCTTCTAAAAATTTTGTAAAATTAACTTTCGGATGGGGGATTCCCTCAGTAGCCTTCCGGATGTCTTCCAGTGTCCATGGTCTATATACTAAGAGTGTTGGATCCTGCCCTTCCTGTCCTGCCTGAGGATTTGGAACTTCTATAAGTGGGCATATTTCTTCCTCACTCTCATCCTGTAGAGTCCTCTTTATTTGGTATGATTCTGTGTCCCTATGTGTTTTACGTGTTCGGGACCTAGTCTCAATAGGATCTCTAACAAATAGTTGTGGTTTCACTGAAACTTCAGGATAGACCAGCCTGTCCACTTGCTTCATATCCTGAAAAGGGTAAGGGAGGAGGTAAGGGAGGAGGAGGAGGAGCTGTCGCTATTACCAAGTTATTATCCTCTTTGCCTAAAAATAATGTTTTTGAATTTTTAAGCTTCTGTTCTCTATGATTTGCTTCCTCAATCCACCTGTGTGCTTGAGGAATGCCTAGACTTTTTGCCTGACCTCCTGCATCAGATTTAAGCTGTTTAAGGAGTTTAACTAGTGAAGGTTTATCTAGTTTACCATCAAATTCATATTTATTAACCCATTTCGTATAATACCTAACGTTATCAGAACGTTGTAATTGCATATAGGTTTTAGTGCACTGATTACCCATGTCAAAGAAAATGTTACGTAACCCTTTTTTATCATGTGATATCAATTTTTTAGTTCCTGTTTACAGTTTATCTAGAATAACTGTCTACCTTATTCTGTTACCCTGATCTACGACCAAATATACAGTACTTCCTTTTGTCCCTGATCTGCAAAACAAATCTTGACAATAATATACTGTAACTTAGTCCCTGATCTAAAACAGAAAAAAGGCAAATTCTTCCTACCTGAGCCACCTGGTTATGAAAATCATTCAAATTCCGCTCTTCGGCCACAGATCAGAAAGTGGCCAGCCTCTTTACACATAACAATTCAGTCGGAGGTCTTTTCACTCAAGAAGAACCATTGATCTGCAGCTTACCAAGGGAATTCCATCTCGAAAGGACCAAACTGTTAAATAAAATTAAAAAATTCAATACACAGGAGGTTCAGATTCAAAGGTTTACTAGTGTACACCAGGAGGCAAAAAACCATACAAGTACAGAATTTTGTCTGACATGAAACAGGAAGCACACAATTTTATATAGGTTTAACATTTAACTATGCCCACCTTTCCAACGTGATATGTCACAGGGCATCTACATCTACATCACTTTAGCTTACAATTCTATATTCATTAAGTTTGCTGATGCTGTACATTGAAAAAAAACTTTTCCTTTAGATACAATATGGCCTTGCTATCCAGCTGGTCAGTCATAATGTCTTTCTGTAAAGTTATTTATTCAAGGTTTCATATCAGTTTGAATACAATAGCAGCTTCAGTCTTTTAATGCATGTCTTTGTTCTGTTACACTTTCTCACACAGCTGCGTGATATCTAAGTAACACATATACAAGGCCATCTCATTCTTACAGGAAGGGCAGAAGATTTCATTATTTCACACATTTAATTTCCTGACCCAGCAGATAATCACTTGTGAAAAGCATAAACATTAAAACTTGCTAAGCTAGCATTCTGTCAGGGTCAGGGATCAGCTTTTGCTTCAAGCCACACTGCAGTTTCAAAACTACTTCACATTTAGACATGAATTAATTTTACTACTATATGATTAATAGAATAAAATGCATTATATACTACTTTGCTTTTAAACCCAGATTTGATGAATATGCTTCACCTCAAAAAATCTAGATCCGTCAGAGCCAAGACTTAAAATAGATTCATCACCCAAAGACTCCTATGCTGTGGAATAAAATCCGTATATGTGAGGCAGAGCACGCTGGCCTTGTTCAAGAGAAATCTTGACCAATGGATGGGAGAGGGATTACCTCAGTGTCACTGCTCGACAGAGGCACAGCAAAATAATGGGTATAGTTCCCCATACTAAAGGGGTGGCGTAAGCCACAAAACTATGGGCTAGGCTTGTAAATGCCCTCGGGCAGATAGCCTAGTATGAACCTATGAACCTAACCTATGAACCTAACTAGCATTTCTCATGTATTCAAATACACATTTTTCTAACACAAACTATCCAAAAGTGTACTCTCATCCTTAGTTAAATTAAAAGACACTCCATTTTTCTTTCTAAAGTGTGTAAGGATCTCTTTACAAACCTACTCAAATCCACTTATTGTTTTATTCAAGTGGGATTATAGAGACTGTTCTTTTTCAACGGGTTGGTAGTTAAAGGTGTGTCCACAGTCCTATTTAAGAAAGATTAATTCAGTTTCCTACTATATAGTATCAAATACACTATAACATGTGATATATTAATCCTATTAGATGGGACAAATGTAAAGCCCTTTTCAAACAAAGTAGAAAAGCTTGGTTCTATAATCAAATGACTATAATAGAAAATAGTGAACCCCTTTCGGGTGATGATTCTACCTTCCAAGGTGGTAGTAATCTCGTCTAGTGTATGCTCTACTATTCATTCCCTCTCCTTCCCCTGTACCTGCCTGAATTGGAATTTGTCACCCATTTGCATCTGTCCATTTGATGGGAAGGTGTTCTATTTGAGCTCGTGTTTAGGGTTTGAGTAAACTATTTGTTCCTCAACCTTTCTGGCCTCTTTGGGAGAGAGAGAAATTTTAAAGGGTCAACATGGTTAGAAAAATTTTCTTGTCCAGGGTGACCATCAGTATTAGCCACAAAACCTGGTTTGCCACCATTACTGCAAACCAAATCTGGGCTCACACTATCATTAAGTGCTTCAAATCCATCACCACAGTTATTTTTTGTCACGTTCCTTAAGTGGGTACACATCACCCCCCCCCACCATAATCTCTAACATCTCTAAATAACTTTTTTTTGCTTTCTATTCAACATAGAGGTTGTGTGTTCACTAACACTTCTAACAATATTATCAAAACTTTTCTTGTGAAACTCAAAAAGCAAATCATTAAATATTTTAGCATTCAAAACAGTAGTTTCTTCCATTAAATTATTACTATGTGATAAATTCAATAATAAATTCCAGAAACTGTAAGCCATGTCTATTAGACATGTGAACATACTGGGAATATTCTTCAGTACTCTTGGAAATGCTGAAGGGAAATTTTAATTGTCTTAGTTCCCTTGTGACTTGCTCGTGTTTCACATACTCTTTCAAATAAAAAGCATCTACTTGAAGAGTACTCATCTTCACCCACATTTTCTCCAAATTTCATACCACAGTTTTGAAATTAGGCTGAATTTCATGTTTGTTGGAAAAGTCTGAATAACATGTAATATCTTTGTTGACAACAAGGAGCAAGAACCCATTTCCATTGCAATTAAAACCCCTTCTTTCATTATTCAAGTCACCCACAATGTTAATCCTTGTCAGGTGAAACTATTGTGTGGCTTTTCATCCAAACCCCTGGTCTCAAAAAACTTTGGATTAGTCCATTTGAACTGTGGAGGGAAACACTGCAAGCAGAATTAACCATTACATTACTAGGTGCAGATGTCAAGGACATAGTAAAAGTGTCTAAAAGTTGATGACACTATTAGATAATGTCAAAGGAAAAAACTTCAAAGACCAATTCATGTAAGGTGCAAGTATGGCACCCTTTATTACTTGCAGCAAGGAGACAAAACATGCAGATACAGGATTTGTCTAAATTACTAGTGAGCAGTATGCTACTTTTATACAGTTCTATGAAATGTTACTTTTCTATGGTTGACATAGTTAGACACAGCTTTCTGTATTACTCTACAGAAAATGTTACTTAGATTTCCTGCTGACATGTTCAGATTTAAAACTCACTATGTGTTACATAGAAAATGTTACTTGGATTTCCTGCTGACATGACTGGATTATTGTTGATTTACAAAAACATTTGAGAAAAACAACCTGGCCTTGGGGCTTATTTTTAGCCCACTACAAACTTTCTATTCTTCAATTGTGCAGTTCTAATATATATGTGTTACATTTTACCTAGATTCAAGGTACATTTCTAGCTTAGGTACAAGTAATGCTGACTATGGTTTATACTTTCAAGCAGCCTTTGTTTTCATTATCAATAGCTTCAGCAGCTGTGTACTTTCTCATGGCATAAGCAGAAAATCAATAACTCTTTGTTAAGTCTCATGACACTAGTAGAAATGAAACACTTATTATTATTATTTTCATGACATTAGCAGAAATCAAATGCTTTCCTGTTAATTTCCAAAGCATAAGCAGATCATAGCTGAGCATATTTTCATGACATAACAGGATTGGAATGTCTCTAGTAGCTTGTGCAGATTCATGCAGTGTGAACAGAATAAATGTATTAACCCTTTTAAACCTCGAATGCACTAAGCATGCATATTACTAATACATATTTTTCTAACATTTCCCCCTTTTAATACTTTTATTCTACTTTCAAAATAAGCATAAACAGTTTTTCTTCCCTAACCTCTTCCTACTCAGGATTTGCAGTTAAGAGAGTCATTCAGTTTAAACTTATGAAAGCATTTTCAATTTTTCAACAATTCTTCAAGTTCAGCACCTTGGTATAAGGTTTCTGAAACTGACATGTCTATAAAGTCTTTAATCAGTCTTTTCATGCAGGGGATGCAGCAGCAAACACATACCACCAGTAGGATCATTCCTACACAGATGGCAATCAGAATGTTCATCAGGATACTGCCTCACCCCCCAAACAATCACTGGAAAAAGTCCTTCAATGGATTTGGTCCTGGTTTGGTCATAGCTGACACTTGCTGAATTACCTCAAGGTGATTGTCTATCTCGTGTTTGTGGTCAGGAATATACGAACAGCACTCCTCCTGGATTAAAGCACAAGTACCTCCTCTCACCGCTAGGGTGAAGTCGAGAGCCATGCGGTTTTGAAACACTACAGTTCTCATTGCAGTCAGTTCATCAGTCACCAATTCTAGAGCGTAAAAGGTTGCATTGTTCATTATTTTGAGAAGTTTAGACAGTTTTCTCAGTTCCCAGATTGATTTTGTTGCTCCATATGCTGGCAATACACCTGCCCACGAGATGATGGTATCACCCAAGTCCATATGTGACAGTCCATTTTTCCCTAAGCTCACAGCATGATGGTTTTTCCAGCCCGCATTTATTTGCCCTACTGGATTGACAGGCTTCTTGATTTCTCATCGAACATTTAGAATTTTCCCCACAGCAGTATGGCCGGAACCATGTACCCCAAATAAAAACTGCCAGACCAATTCTCAAGTAACCACTTGTATGCTTTCCTATCACATACAAAATAACAGTCTTTTACTTTGGTAGTAACTTTACTATGTCCTGGCTCTGGATGAAACATTTTTTGTCAACTATAATCAGTTGTTTATAGAGGTCAGCATTATGTCTTACTTCATCAGTTGTCCTATGCATCAGTTCAAAAAATGAATCATAGCTTGTGTTGCAATAGGAACCTGTGTTATCAGTTTTATTGTAGCATCTATAGGGAACAGTCATATTGCAATTGCTCCAACCCACCTGAACTGTATCCTTTTTGTAAAAACACACAGTCCCCTTCTGTCGAACAGACAAGTGCAATGCTACTTTATCTTGTGATGTAACATCTGATGTATCATAGACTAAATTTTCCCAGGTCTTGTTGGCTCCTAGGGGGACAGAAGTTAACAATAACCCCCTGTATGCTGTTGACAAAGCTGTGCAAATCCAGCAATTCGAAACATTGAAGGTCTCAGCATACACATATTTGATTGCCTGGTAAGTGTTGAAGTTTGGGTGCCACTCGTGCAACTCTCCACATTTATTCAGTTCAGTTTGTGTGGCTGGGAAAAGGAATGGCCACAACAAAAAGATTATTGTCACTAGTACAGTCAACAGGATGATTATGCAATACTTCTGAGGAAATGGTTGTTCTGCATTCCTGTTTTCTCTGACTCTCCCGAGTGGTTTTATTTGGATTTTTCTGGATTCTATCATTTTTGCTTTTGACATGTGATCTTACTCTCTGCCCTAATAGGACCTTCAGCACTGATGGTTTCTTCACTGGGGTTGAGACGGATCAGTCCTATTGATCTGACCCCCCTTTGTAGCCAGACTTTGTGCCGAGGGCCCAGATGGAGAGGTAAGATTTTTGTCCAGTTCAAAGTTCTTAACTAGTTTGCAGTGCATCAGGTGGATCCACGAGGCTCGCTCTGTGATTTTGACTGCAGTGGGTGTTGAAAGAAGCACCTGGTATGGACCTTCCCACCTTGGTGATGTCCAGTTTTTCTTTTTTATATTTTTCACCCAAACCCAGTCCCCTGGGATCACTGCCACTTCCGATGTTTCGGTTTGTTCTTTATCTGAAACAGAATTTGACTGCAACAGATGTTTAGAATTCAACAAATTTCTCATGTATTCAGCTAGTGTATAGTCAGCTTCCTGGTCTGTAGGCATGAGAAGTTTCCACTGGGATTGTATAATAAGCCCTTCCAAACAGTTTTTCGAAAGGAGTCAATCCTTTTGCAGTTGGAACAGTTCTCATGCTCAACAGTGCCAGGGGCAAACAATACAGTCAATTCTTTCCTGTCTCAGCTATTAATTTTCTTTATTCTTTAATATTCCATTATGCCTCTCAACTAGCCCTGCAGATTATGGATGGTATGCGCAATGATTTTTTTAAAGAAATACCAAAATGCTTACTTAACTGCTGTATGGTTTGGTTTACAAAGTGTGTACCGTTGTCACTGTAGATCCTTTCCAGAATGCCGAATCTAGGGATGATTTCTTTCACAAGAACTTTTGCCACAGTAGTTGCATCTGGATTGTTGGTTGGAAAGGCTTCCACCCATCTAGAAAACATATCTACAATGACAAGACAAAACATTTGTTCAATTTTATGAAATCCATACAGATAGTATAAAATGGATATGGTGGTGTGAGGAAACTCCCTTGCTTGCGCTTTAACACCCCTTGTGCATGATGTTTGTTACAAATTTGGCACATCAAACTAAATTTTTTAGAGTAGTTTGTAAATCCGTACGTTTTGAACACCTGGTTCACCAGCTGTACCATCCCCCCTGTTGATACATGGCATTGCCCATGGCTCAACAAAGCTGCATATCTAAACAAATTAGATGGTAGTATCGGTTTCCCTTCTTTAGAGATGTACAGCCCCTTTTCGAGAATTGCTCCTCGCTTTACCCATCTTTGTTTTTCAGCTTGCATAGTAAGTGTCTGCATTGTTTTTAACATTTCTAAGTCTAAAATCTCAGAGGGTTGTAGTTCCTCATTTAAAATAAATACTTCAGAAGCTGCTTGTTTTGCAGCTGTATCAGCTCTCGCATTACCTTTTGAAATCCTATCTTGTTGCTTGGTGTGAGCTGTGCATTTACAAATAGCTACTTTCTGAGGTAACTGAATAGATTCTAAAAGATCTAAAATAAACTGTGCATGATTGATAGGTTTGCCAGTAGATGTTATCATTCCTCGGTTTTTCCACTGTTGCGCAAAAACATGTACAGTAGAAAAAGCGTACTGGCTGTCAGTAAAATGTTTACACTTTTACCCTTTGCTAAGGTACATGCCCATGTCAAGGCAATCAATTCTGCTGCCTGTGCAGATAAGTTGTGTGGTAAAGGTTTTGCTTCTATAATCTCAGTGTCAGAAACTACTGCATATCCTACTAGGTTCTGTCCTGCAGGACCCCTTTTGCATGAACCGTCCACGTAGTATGTCACCTCGGCATCATCCAAGGGGACATCCGTGAGATCTTTTCTAGGTAGTGTCTTTTGCTCAATCACCTGCAGGCAGCGGTGTGGTGTGCCATCTGCAGGGGTTGGGAGCAAGGTAGAAGGGTTCAAAGTCATGCATCATTCAATTGTCATGTGAGGTTGGCTCAACAATATAGTCATACAGGAAAGATGCCTAGCAGGGGAAAGATATGCTACCTTCTCTTGCAGTAAAATAATCGTGACTGCATGAGGCACTCTCAAAGTGAGAGGGTGGAATAAAACTACTGAGGCTGAAGCCTGTACTGCCATTGCAGCTGCAACTACTGCTTGTACACAGTGGGGTAAGGACCGTGCCACTGGGTCTAGTTGTGATGAATAGTAAGCAATGGGGCGTTGCTTGTCCCCATGCTGTTGTGTTAATACTGATGTCATATAACCTTGCTTACAATCTACAGTTTGGAAAAAATGTTTATGGTAGTTTGGTAATCCTAGAACTAATGAGGACGCTATTAACTGTTTCAGTCTGCAGAAAGCAGATTCTGCCTCTGGTGTCCATTGTAACAAATCCTGTGCTGCCATAGGCTTTTTATATCAGGTCAGTCAGAGGTGCAGATTCCAAGGCATAGTTTGGAATCCAGCTCCGGCAAAAATTAGTTGTACCCAGGAAGGACATCATTTCCTTCTTGGTAGTGGGTTTTGGTGCTTGCAAAATTGCTACTTTTCTGTCCTCATCTAATGTTCTACCTTCCTTGGATATCACATATCCTAGGTGTTTGACTTGTTTTTTCCAAAGCTGCAGTTTATTTTTGTTTACCTTATGTCCTTCAGTGGCTAAAAATCGTAATAGCGCTATGGTATCTTCTTTACAATCTTGCTGGGTTGGGGCCACCAGCAAGATGTCATCAACATAAAGTAAAATCTGACTTCCCCTTGGTGGGGTAAATCCCACCAAGTTGCTTGCCATTTCTTGTGAGAATATTGTTGGACTTTCACAATATCCTTGTGGTAGTCGCGTATATGTATACCTTTTCCCCTGAAATGTCAATGCAAACCAATACTGGCTGTCAGGGTGTATCAGTATTGAAAAGAACGCATTGCTGATGTCTACCACAGAAAAATACTTCTGTTGAGGTTTTAAATCATTCAACAGGGTATGTGGGTCTGGCACCGTAGGTGCCCTTGGTATTACTGCATCATTTACAGCTTGTAAATCTTGGACCATATGCCATTCTCCATTTGCTTTTTTAACAGGAAATAAGGGTGTGTTACATGGTGAATCAGGAGATTCCACCAGCACCCCTTCCTTAAGTAAAGCTGCTATGATAGGTTTGATTCCTGCCTCTGCATCTTTTCTTAAGGGATACTGTCTTTTCTGTGGTCTAAATGCTGACTTTGGCGTGATAGTAACTGGTCCCGCTGTATGAATAAGTCCTACATCTGACTTTCCTGTTGACCAGAGAGTTTCTGGTATATTCTGTAAGGCATTCTCTTCCTCCTTTAATAGGAGTGCTAATCAGCTGTCCTTGCTAGACTGCAAGTGTATGGCTGGGTGGGTCTGAGTTATCCAATTCAACTTCTGTATTTGTATTCCCTGTTCTGACAGTTCTAATTCTGTCTGTTTCTCCCATCTCATGACTTTTTCTCCTAGGTCTGCCCATTCTATGTTTTTGTCCTTGGTTAAGCTAACATGTGGTATTGATTAGATTTATAAAGTGTAAAGAACTCCTGGGGCAATGAACAGCTGGCTACACTGTTCCCTTCTGTGTCCCAGTACAGATTATGTAATATCAATCTGTTTGCATGATTTTTAAACAATTTTTGCTCATATTCCTTATCAGGTCCTGGTGTGTTACAATAATACAGGGTACAGTGCAACAGGTGTTGCTTATCAATGTCAAGGGAGGGGAACTTGCTGATGGCTACATTCATTAATTCTTTGGTCACAGTCCCTGGACCAGTCGTAACCAAGTCCTGGCTGTACCAATAAAACATTTCACCCTCTGATTGCACTGCAAAGGTTTCAATTTGTCGCTGTGCTTCCATACCCTGCATGGTTGGGACTACTGCTATACCAAATAGCTGCATAAGGTCTCTGCCCAAGAGGTTTACTGGGCATTTTGCAGAAACAACAATTTTGCTTTTCTGAGTCAATCCTGAAACAGGATCAGTTATTGCAATATTACAGGAGAGGGGCTCCCGATACAGCTGTCCATTAGCTGCTTTTACCAGTATGTAATCAGGTGACTCTGTGTTTTCTGGCAGTTTGGAGGGATGTATCAGGGTTCATGATGCCCCTGAGTCACACAAGAATTTGACTTCCCTCCCTTCTACCAAGAGTATAACTTCTGGTTTCATGTCTGCTAAATAGAACTCCAAGCTCAATAAAGCTAGGTCTAATATTTCATTTTCTTCACTGTCACTAACTTCTTGCACTTCCTCTATTTCTTCTGTCACATCCTCTACTCCCTCTATCACATTCTCATTTGTCCATTCTCTGTTATCCCCTTCTAGTGATTCCTGGCTATCATATAGTCAGTCCTTACCCTCCTTGTCTTCCGTTGTTGCCTTCTTGTTTTTTTGCAATCCCTTGCTAAATGTCCCTTTTTACCGCATTTAAAACATTCACCCCTTTTCTTTCGCCCTTCAAAGTCCTCTGATCATTGATCAGATTGTTTGTTTCCCTGTGCATTTTTCTTGCCCTTTTTCCCAGACTGTACTACATAAACTTCTGCTCCATCTTCTACAGAAAATACTTGAGCTTTCTTTTTCTTTTTGCTATTAAAATGCCTTTCGGCATGCCCAGCATATTCAAGTAGTGATTGTAACCTGCTTGTACAATGGTCTACCATGTGTTTTGTAATAAAACTGCTTATGGGTGCAATACTGCCTTTTAAGAATGCATTCTTTAACTGCTGTTCATATGGGGAATCTTGTGTTTGATCTTCAGGAACCTGCATTCCACAGTGGTTATTAAAACATTCTAATAATCTGGCATAATACCGGTCAATAGTTTCACCTTCTTGTTGGATGCATTGATTAATGCAAGTCCAGTCTGCCCTAGGCTTCCATTTTTCAGAGATGCGGTCTGTGAGACCTTTTACTCTGTTGTCTAGTTCTGCGCTGCTATGTGGGAGGGGCCTGTGTGCAGCATCACGGGGATTCCAGTTGCCACTAATCATGTGCCAATCTGGTCCCACAATTTGTCTAACTACTTTTTCTACCTCTTCTCCGTTTAAGTTATAACTCAGCCTCATTCCTTGTAAATCTTCTGAGAATTTTCTAAAATTAACTTTTCGATGGGGAAATTCCATCAGTGGCTTTCCAGATATCTTCCGGAGTCCAGGGTCTATACACTAAAATAGTTGGGTCCTGACCATCTTGTCCTGCCTGAGGATTAGGTACTTCTATAAGTGGGCATATTTCTTCTTCACTCATAGATCGTGAATTCTTAACCATTTGATATAACTCAATGCCTTCATTTGAGTTACCTACCCGTGTTCGAGACCTGGTCCCGATGGGATCTCTAATATACGGTTTTATTTTTACAATGTCTCTATTTTCAGTGACAACAGGATATCGTGGGGGTGGACTAACCTGTTCACTTGCTTCATATTCTGGTAAGGGAGGCGGAGGGGCCGATACTTTTACTAAGTTATTGTCCTCCTTATCTAAAAATATTGTTTTGAATTGTTCTTTTGTTCCCTACGGTTTACTTCCTCAATCCACCTGTGTGTCTGAGGAATTCCTAATTTGTGTTGCTTTTTTACCCTACCTTTGGAATCGGTTTTGAGCTGTTTGACAAGTTTGATAAGTGAGGATTTTTCTAATTTTCCGTCAAATTCATATTTATTAACCCATTTTGAATAATATTTAATGTTGTCAGCGCACTGCGACTGAATGTATTTTGCATCTTCGGTTAACAGTGGATTTTGGGGTCTTTTTGTGCAATTATTACTCATTTTGTTCTACCCTTTTGATCGTTATGTAACTTCTCTTATTTTTAACGTGGTACCACGGATTTTGTTATAGTCTCTTCAGAATGACTGCCTACCTATTCTGTTTCTCCTGATCTATGACAAGATAGTAATCTTTTCTGTCCCTGACTTGTAAAATACAGTCTTGACAAAAACAATACAAATCTAGTCCCTGATCTAAAACAGAAAACAGAAAAAAGTAGATTCACCTTACCTGAGCCTACGTGATTGGTTTGATCACCAATTCGGAGACCCGTCCTTCAGTCGCAGATCAGAAAGTGGCTGGCCTCTTTTGTACGACAATTCAGTCGGAGGGCTTTTCAAATAAGAAGAACCGATTTGGTTTCTTCCCCGTACGGTTTCAACCACCTGGCCCATCTGATCCGAGTCGAAGAGATGGTTCCGGTCCGAAGGCCCAATCTGTCAAAGGAAAAAACTTCAAAGACCAATTCACGTAAGGTTCAAGTATGGCATCCTTTATTACTTGCAGCAAGGAGACAAAACATGCAGATACAGGATTTGTCTAAATTACTAGTGAGCAGTATGCTACTTTTATACAGTTCTATGAAATGTTACTTTTCTATGGTTGACATAGTTAGACACAGCTTTCTGTATTACTCTACAGAAAATGTTACTTAGATTTCCTGCTGACATGTTCAGATTTAAAACTCACTATGTGTTACATAGAAAATGTTACTTGGATTTCCTGCTGACATGACTGGATTATTGTTGATTTACAAAAACATTTGAGAAAAACAACCTGGCCTTGGGGCTTATTTTTAGCCCACTACAAACTTTCTATTCTTCAGTTGTGCAGTTCTGATATATATGTTACATTTTACCTAGATTCAAGGTACATTTCTAGCTTAGGTACAAGTAATGCTGACTACGGTTTATACTTTCAAGCAGCCTTTGTTTTCATTATCAATAGCTTCAGCAGCTGTGTACTTTCTCATGGCATAAGCAGAAAATCAATAACTCTTTGTTAAGTCTCATGACACTAGTAGAAATGAAACACTTATTATTATTATTTTCATGACATTAGCAGAAATCAAATGCTTTCCTGTTAATTTCCAAAGCATAAGCAGATCATAGCTGTGCATATTTTCATGACATAACAGGATTGGAATGTCTCTAGTAGCTTGTGCAGATTCATGCAGTGTGAACAGAATAAATGTATTAACCCTTTTAAACCTCGAATGCACTAAGCATGCATATTACTAATACATATTTTTTTTAACAGATAAGTAGTGCAACAAGTTGAGTAAGTTCACCTAATTGACTTGATGATTAACTTGACAAAAAGTCGAGATTCATCCTGTGCATCATGCAATAAAATGAAAAGTCTTACTTTGGAAAGTCAGTGCTCAAAAACCCAAAGAAGGAGAAAGAAGAAACACACAATACAAGTTAATATAATTGATCAGTTGCCAAACGGCCAAACGTTGGTTTAAAAACTTGCAGTAAACAGTCCAAAAATCAACCAAAGCCTAGTTAAAGTATGCTCATATAGTACAAAAGGTATAGGAGCTCATTGTATTAAAGGTCCCTAGGACCAAACATACCCATCCCAAAACCAAGAACCTGTGGCGAAGATGTATATGCCATGCATCCAAAGAAAACTCATAACCCAAATACAAGGTCCATGCAGTCCCAGGAAACACAAAATAAATAATGTTCCTATTAATGACCAATGAGCAGCAACTACAGTAAAATGAAAAAAAATGTTTATTCATTACCTATGAACTTATACAAGGGAAGATGTTGTAAGGGTAAGCCGGATCAAGTTCAGAGGTAAGGATGAATACCTACTCATGAATCCTATCAATTTCAAATGTCTGCGGAAAACTTCAAAGAACTTCAAGTGTATGATGTTTTAGGTATTTGGGATAGGGTATTTACTAGCTTTTGTGGAGCTACAGGATGCAAGGGATAGTGTAATGTATTAAATGTGAAAAGTCAAAAAGGATGATGAGTGCCAGTGAGATCAGGAGAGAAATAGATGACATCGGAGTGCATATCAAAAGGAATAAAAGAAATCATGAGAGAAGGATGTGGTAAGGAGTACAGGTCCTAGTGGGAGCCATACAGGACAAAAAGGAATAGACTGAGACCTTTATGTACACGCGAGTGCCTCAGGGTGGTACATTCTTGTGTCAAGTGGATGTCTTTCCTTTATCTGTGTATCAATGTAAGGCAGTCTTGAAAAAACCTGTAGGTACTTGGTGCCTAGACATAAAAGCACTGATATCTCAGTTGTTTATAACTGAGGCAGATTCATATGCACAAGTCAAAAATGCATCAGGAAATAAAATGTAGGTTGGACAGATCAAAATCTAGGCATGGAAGAGGTACTTCAGACCTTACTTGTTTTTATAAATGCTCCTTTTACTGATGTCACGTTTGGACATTCTGCATAGTATGGCATTGATTTATTTCTGAGTCAGAGTTAAGCAGCTTAGAAATGAGTCGGCATCTGTCATGTATTTGATGGTTAGGTGTACATGCAGTGGAATGACATTATTGAATAAGACCTGGGCAGCATTTGCAAGTGAACAATTATTTGTCTCCCTGCTGGAGTTTGAAAAACAGAAAGTAAGTAGGGGAAGTAATTTTATGTGTTTTCTTTCTGTCTGCACTTATTTTTTAATCAATTAGATCTGCTTTCTGCAGTGCCTGTTCTGTTTTTGCAATTTAGTTACTGCTTTAATTTCCTGTTTTGAGAAAATTGTAGAATTGAAGTTTTGGGGCTGCATGTATCTAGGTGAGAGCTTGATGTACTACTGATCCAGGGAAAAACATTCAATATGTGGACTTCAGATTTTACTTCTATGTCCTTGGTTATTTTGCTTCATTGTCTGCTATTTAATACACAACTGTAGCAAGTATTTGGCTCCCTGCTGGAGTTTTAAAAATAGAAAATAAGCCAGGGGGAAGTAATGTTCTTTTCTTTCTTTCTTTATTTGTGTCTGCACTTTTTTTGTTTGTTTGTTTTAGCCGTTTAGTTCTACCTTTTGCAGTGTCTGCTCTGTTTTTGCAGTTTAATTACTGCTTTGACTTCCTGTTTTGTGAAATGTGTAGGTCTGAAGTAGCTTTTAAGTTGCCTAGTCCTACTCTAAATTTGTCTTTAGAAGCCCCCCCCTCACACACATCTTATCTCATCTATTCATTCCGCAGAGCAATGAAAGTACAAACTGGGAAGGCCTTCCCCATAGTCTTTTAAAGCCTCTGTTTCATATCACCCTGCTTAGTCGGTGCGCACTGAAATATTTAAAGTTTTATTCCCTTCTTTCCAGCTTACTTTTGAAATCTGTAACACCAGTGACCATACCACTCAATCTCTTAGAGGAAGACATCTGGACAAAGCCATAAGTAAAAGTGAGACAAAGGCCCAAAAATAGGGACAATTTTTAAATATTGCTCTTACAAACTTAGAAAGTTGATACAATAACAGGTTTTGCATTAGTATGGATTTTTTGAAGGGCATGAAGTCTGAAACTCAAATGTCTGCCATTATTTTCTCATTTCAGGCTTTAATGACTTGTCACTAATTTGCCAGTAAACCACAATTTTATGAAAAACAGACCAAAAATAAGAAGCGAAAATCTGTACAGTTGACAGGTGTGCCTATGACTAGACTAACAATCAATGGAGAGCTTGGGAGTTCTGTTTCAGGAATCATCTTGGGTTGCTGCTTCTAGTTTGCTCCTGCTCATATTATATTATTTCTGAAGACTGCTGTTGTATTTTCAAATTATTTATTGCATTTTCAGAAATTTTTCAGTATAAAATGCATTTGCTTATCCTTGGTCTAGCTGCTGCTAGTGTGCTTTAAAATTGCCTTTGTTATATTTGATTTCCTACACTTACACTTCATTATTGAACTGATTGCTACCAGTGTATTACATTTAAAGAGTTTTTCAAGTACCTTTGGTGAAGAAATTGCCTGTATTCTCTAAGTGTTGCTTTCTGAACTGCTTGCATTTAAATCACCTTGCCAGGGAACAAGTTGTTTTGTTGTTGTTGCATTGCATTTGAGGCCTCTGTTTTGCTGTGGTTTTACATTAAGATGACCAGATCATACATCTTGTAACAGAAGGTATTTGACTGGTCTTTCTGAGTTGGAAAGCACTTGAGAAGAGCTCACAGTGTGGTCATTTATTGGCCAGGGGGCTCGGGAGATAGACTTTGTTTTCCTTTCTTTTGCTATTAAGTGGTCACAGTTGTATGGAGATGCTCCCTATGCAGCAGGTGTTAGCAGTGCCCTGTCCACACAGAAATGTATGGACAGTAAAGTTTATCTATGTAACTAATATTAGAATTGTAACCTGTAGCTTAATGAGGCATTGCACAGTGTAAGCAGACCAACTAACTTGCACATCTAACAGCACCATTACCATATCTTAGCACTATCTAACTCCAGTGGCCGCTGGTGACTTCAAATCAAAGGGGGGCTGCAGGAGATAGCCGAATGGGTGGGGTCAATGGGAAGGGGTGTGGACAACTAGAAAGGGGAGGAGCTATGCTCAAAACCACAAAAACTAAACATTAATTAAATATGCTGCCCTGGGTGCCAAACCCTCATTATGAGAGTCCAATCAAGACAAATGAAGTGTAAAAGAATAAAAATATTTCAATGCATTGGCTGCTTGACAGCTTACTTAATATCTAGATGGAAACAAAAAGGTTGTGAGGCATGAAAAAATAAATTACTTTTCAAATACATTACTGGAATGCCAGTCAAAATCAAGTATAAGAAAAACATGCAGCACTCAGCTCAAACTGCTTCTGCTTGCACTGCATTATAATTTATATTCAGCTTTATTAAAGTACCAAGTAACATGCTGAAAGTAGCAATCTCTGTGATGCCCCCACTTGTAAAAATGTTTATCCAAAAAAGACCTGCTGCCTGACAACGATCTACTTGCTTCATGGGGAAAACATGATCAAAGTAAAAAATGAAAAGTAAACAAGCTCAAGATACATTGCTTAAAGGATTACTTGTACAGGTTATGGACCACACATGAATGGCATTCTGTTTAGTTTACGGGTAAAGCCCTCAGAGATCACTGGAAGTCTCCAACAAGTGTAATGAGCTTCTTAAAATAATGTAATCCTGTCCTTTATTACAAATACTGTCATATGCATTTCAATACCCAATGCTTATACATTATCTAGTTAAGTATTCTCCGCATGGCAACAACAGAAAGGCTTCAATGTTGCCAATTCTTTGACAGTATGCTTATTAAAGCTTACTTGCATGTTATGATCTCAGACAAGCTTTCCTGATGGTCATTAAAGCATTGCTACTTAAAACACAGAGCAACAGGCACTTTCTGAGTAATAAGCATAAATCAACTGTACAAAAATATGACAGAAACCAGACCATTCTGCAAAATCAAGAACAGATGAAAAGCCACTGTAGTACTTGTGTCTACCTTGGATGGGGGATACCCTGCACATTTGCACTGCATGGGGGGATACCCTGCACATTTACACTGCACAACTGCTCCTTGCCTTGCTTGGACACATCCAGAGTCACTACATGGGGGAGTGGGGTGCAACAAGTATGTCACAATTTGAAATGTCTCTGGCTGTCTGATGGCCCCGACACATTTGTCATACCTCACCATCAGAGCAAAGCCATACATAGAAGTGGGACAAAGGCCCAAAAATAAGGACAATTTTTAAATATTGCTCTTATAAACTTAGAAAGATAATAGAATAGTAGGTCTTGTATTAGTATGAATTTTCTGAAGGATATGAAATCTGAAGCTCAAATGTCTGTCATTATTTTCTAACTTCAGTCTTTAATGATTTACCACTAATTTGCCAAAAAACAATTTTATGAAAAATGGACCAAAAATGTGATGCAAAAATATAAAATAGCTACACAATACAGCTGTGAACCTGTCAATGAAGGGACATTTTTTAATAACAGTACTGCTAACTTGAGCAGCTGACAAAACAAAAGAATCTACATGCATTTCTGAAATAAAAGTAATCTATAACTCTGATTATTACAGTTATTTCTAAATTGTAAACCATCCATGTTTTCTTCCAAAATTGCTATTTTGCGGAGGGATTATTAGGGGAAGAGCAACATTTTGAGCCAAATTCAGGGACAGTTGAGAGGTTTGGCTATACCTAATTCTATAAAGCAATGTATGTGTATGTACCTCTCAACCTGTTAATGCAATAAATCTGGACAAGGCCAAATATATTGGGGGAACATAAACAGTACTAAAAATTGCTCTTGTATAAACTGAGACAGTTGATAGAACAGGTCTTACTTCAGCATGCATTTTTCTGAAGGTTATGAAGTCTGAAACTCAAGTGTCATTAGTGACTTAATTCCTAAATGATTTTCCAGAAAATCACAAATATTATGAGGAACAAACCAAAAATAAGAAGCAAAAATCTATTCATTCTGTGAAAATCTTGACAGTTAGGAGGTATAGTTCAGCTGGGGCTGTCTTTGAGTTTGCTACCCTTCCCACTCACAAAATCATGGTCGAATGGAGCCCTCCCCCCTGCAGCCATTCCAGTGATCCATTGCTTGGCTATATCACTCCATTTACCATAAACACTAATGTGCATACTGCTTTACTTCTATGATGATCTGGATTTCATTTGAAAGTTTTATTTTGCATTTTACAGCACAAACACTAAGATATCTGCTAAACAAAGCAACGCAGTCTCACAATGAAAACAGTTTTAGCATTAAAAACTTCTCTGCACTTGAAAAGCACATTCAATGAAACAGCATTGAAACCCACATTCAAAGAAAATACATTTTGCCAGTGGCAGATAAAGATTAACTTTGGGCTGTTTTCAAATCATAGGCCCCTTGCACATGAAACATACATGTACTCTTTGATACACCTTCCTGATTCTACTAAATTATATTCCTTGTACAATACAGTACAGTTGTTAGACGGCATTTTAAATTTATTGTTTTGAACATTTTTCCAGTAAACAATGAAACAAAATGCATGCACCAGTGACAAAACTACCCAATTCAGAACATTTCCATCATAAAAGTCTACTCAACCTTCTACAGTCCACCAGTATCAGTAAATATGCACAGTCTCTGAAGTAGTAAAAGTCATCTAAATAATTCCACATTAAAGAAATCTGTAACAATGAAGAGGTTGCTGCTAGCAAACAACTTTATATGTAACTGTTTATTCATCTACAAATAAAGTGCCTGTTGCCCTTGAGGAATAAATTGCCTATGTTGCATGCATTAAAAAAAATAAAAATAAGCTAGTAATATCGCAATAGGGACTGTATGGCAAACTGATAACAGGTTCATAGTTACTACTCTAGGTATCTTTGCCAAAAAGACTGCAGCATCCACCCACTTTACAACACAGTATAGTATCAGCAATGCATCTATCTACTGTGGGAATAGAACCCACCGCCTTCTGCATCAAAAGCAAGTACACTACCTGTTGTGCTATTAATGCAAGCAGACTCAGAATAAGCAGCACTAAAGTTTTGTTCCCCTGCAGCTCTCAGCTCCTTGTAAAATCTACTCGACACGCAGTTGTATCTCTGAACTTTGCAGCACAAGAAATCTGGAAAAAGCCGAAATTTATTTGGGGGGGGGGGACAACCAGGGACACATTTTAAACATTGCTTGTATAATGTTGGAAAGTTGCTAGAATAAAATGCTGTCTTATCACCATACATTTCACTACCATGTCTTTAACCCAGGGGACCCTGTGCAAAACAGTCAGAGAAACATACCAATATGCCAAATCAGCTGTTTTGTAAAATAGAGGAAGATAAACTTAAATGGCTACCATTTAGTGAATTCAGTTCTCAGCATAGCTGTCAACCTCTTGGCACAAAACACCTGAACAAAGCCAATAATGGGGGGGAATACAGCCCTCAAACATTCAGTGAATTCAGTTCTCATTATAGCTCTCAACCTCTTAGCAAAAAACATGTGGACAAAGCCAGTAATGGGGAGGGAATACAGCCCCCAAACATTCAATGAATACAGTTCTCACCATAGATAACTCTCAACCTTAGCACAAATACCTGGACAAAGCCAATAATGGGGAAATACAGTCCCAAAAATAGGGACAAATTTCAAATATCCATGTTATAAACTTAGACAACTGCTAGAACAATTTTGTGTTACCATGTACTTTCTGAAGAATATGAAGTCTGAAATTCAAATGCCTATTTTTTAAACTTTTAACCAGGAAACTAGTCTGACTTGGAACAAAAGACAATTTTCAGCAGAGTAGAGAGAAATACCAATCACATCTTTGCAAGTAAAGAGAACATGCAAACACCACACAGAAGGCACCCCAGCCAAGAATCAAACCAGAGAACCTATAGCTGTTAGGCAACAATGCTACCAGTGCACCACTACACTACAGACTTTGCAAGGAAAAATGTAGATACAGAAACCACAGATTTTATGAGGAACAGAACAAATATGAGGCAAAAATCTGCAAGCTTTTTTTAGGAATGGTGGTGGATAGGGAATTCAGGTCTTTGCCACCTGCATCCAAGGTACAGGGTTCAAGACTGAGTCTCTATCCACCACCATTTGCTCTCTCTAGCCACCAGTATATAGTAACTGGGGCATTTTACACAGACACACACACACACACACACACACACACACACACACACACACATACACCAGCAAAACGACCTAACCTCCAGCCAGCAGCAAAATGACCTAACCTCCAGCCAGCAGCAAAACGACCTAACCTCCAGCCAGCAGCAAAACGACCTGAAGCAACACACACACTCACTTACCTGATGTATGTCTGACCAAGCAGCAAAACCACCCGAGCAATCCAGTGACCTGAAGCAGCAAAATCCACCCGTGACACAGAGCAATCCAGCCAGCGACCAAAACCTGCTACACCTACCTCCTGAATGAGCCCGCGCAATGAAAGTCCCACGAGAGCAGCTCACCTCTCTCAGTCCTGATTGGATCAGCCTGCAGCCAAAGCAGTCCGGACCTCCTCTTCTGTGCGGTCGTCCCCACACTGATTCCTGGGTGCATTTGCAGCAATGATTGCTGGGTACCTGTGTTTCTCTATCCGGACTGCAGTCTAGACTCGTGTTTTTTTTTTTTTCTGTTTGTTTTTTAGTTTTACAGATTTTTCTTTTTTTTTTCTAGGTGGGAGGGCTGCAGACCAGCAGTCCGATACCATGAGCCGCCCCTGTCTAACTCTAGACTCTAACCCTAGAGACCTCCTTAGGAGATATCTGTATAACCCAATCTTCAAACCATAATAGCCTACATTAATACAGGTCAGGACAACATGGATATGCAATTTTCAAACATCTCCGTAGCCAGCTTGGTAGATATGGGAATCTTTAGACAATGCAGCAATTGTCAAATGTTGACAAACAATTCCACACAAAAGGGCTTGATAATGTGGGCAGCCAACAAAGTTGTGAACTACAGATTTGTAATCTCAAATAAAAAATGGTCCGAAAAACTCCAGCATGATAAACACTTTATTGGAAAACAAGGGCAAATGCTTTTGTCCCTACAAAGCCGGGACTTCTTTAGAACATAGTCATCAACCAACTCACAGTTTAAATAGATTCCCTCAACTACTAATCAAAACATGTAATATCAATTAAATAATTTCTAATTACATCCTTAAAAATACAGTAGTCACCATTCCTATATAAAAATAATGTACCAAAAAATAAATAAGGAAAAGATAAAAGCATGTTTAAAAACATATAAAAATGTATAAACCACTGAACCAAGTTATACAATATAAACATTCCAGTATCAAAACACAAACAACCTTTTAATCCTTAAAGAAACTAGTACAGTATGTGAGAGATGTACATACACAATTTTCTTGGAGGCAAGAATTTCTCTTACAAACAAGGTTGTCAAGAACACACAAACTACGTCCAACACACATAGTGTCTACCACATACATAGACCATATTATGCTGAGACACTTAAAAGCAATCATTACAAACCTCAAGGACCTCCTAGGCCTACAAACTGCAACAGCTATCCTCAGCAATCTCCCAAGAATGAAGCCCATAAGGCAAGCAAACACTTTATGCAGGACTGTTGTCATAGGACACTCTGTTGTATGACACACTAACCAACAGAGCTGGATCCAGCAGAAGGGAACCTGTGCAGCTGCTTAGGGCCCTCTTCTGGCTGAGGGCCCACCCAGGCTTAAAAAAAATATTTCACTTTAAAATAGAATTGTTGCCCCTTCTTGCCCAAAAATGCTGAAGTGTGCATTTCCCAGTTAGAGGCACTGTCTAGTTAAGTGACTTTGCTCAGATTCAAGCTCTAAGCCTTAAACATTGGAAAGCAGCAGCATCAGTCCACCACACCAGCTACCAGGCCTCCATTGACATTTCTGTTTTTTTTTTTGCAAATCACTGAGATTGCACTCCGTTAATGTCAGTCATAAAGTTTTGTGGTTCACTGTCAGTGGTGCAGCAGGTCATACACTTGGCTTTGTTTAAGAAGGTTTTGGGTTATATTCCCCCACCCACTAGATTACTTATTGACACTGCAGTGCAACATAAAAGGAAGGGGTACTGCAGTCTTAAGTGTGTTATCCTTTGGATGAGATGTTAAACTAGGTCCCATCTGGGTGAGCTGGTGATAGCTCAGGTGATTGTAAAAGATGCAGCACCTATCTAAAAGAGTAGGGGTCCTCTACTTAACAAATCTTACTTACAGTATAAACTGAATAAATAAAATATTTACATTATTTACAATATTATACACAAACTATTTGCATTGACCTCATATTATTTTTTTTACAATCAAAATACATTTATATCTGACCGCCTCCCTACTTTCCACAACCAAAATCTTATATTTCTAATATTTTTGATAAGTTCAATTTAACATTATACATAATTTCTTTTACTCGTTAGTTCCAAATTATCTATATAACATAAAATATTTTATCAACATTTTCAATAAACACTTTAACTTTATCTTTATAAAAAACATATTCAGTCATATACATATTAATACTTTTCTATCCCTTGATTTTGTTTAAACAATGATTCTCATCTAACTTAGTCCATAATATATCAATTCTTTTACATTTCAAAAAACATATTCAGTAGTTTCTTCTTTATGACAATAACTTCATATTCTTTCACTTTTTTATATGGCATGTTTGCTTTGACTGGTAATTTCCTTATCACCAGTCCCCATAGAAAAGTATGACATTCTACTCCCTTTTTAAATCTATGATTTCTTGCATTTGTAGCTTTGATTTTCATTTCTTCCGATTCTTTCCATGGGTACACATAAAAATATTTTTCATTTTAGAAAAGGTGGAAAAGATGGAGAGACAGAGAGAGAGAGAGATGGTTTATGGAAAGCCAGTCTTGAGTCAAGGGATTTAGTCTGGCAAATAAGATTAAATGCCACTTCACCACCTGGTTCAAATGACAAGATATACTTGAACAGTATTTTAGTATTGAGGGCAAACAAAATAACATTATTTTTATTTATTATTATTTAATTTCATTGTATTTAATTAATGGTTTGATTATTTTTTACATGTTTTGTTCAGGCTTTTGTAATGTATTGTAGATTAATTAATTAACCAATTATGTATGCTGAATTTTATTAGGAAAATGCTTCTTACTGGTTGTTTTTATTTTTTATGTCACAACCTTTACATATTTAAATAATAGTTTACATTAGATAAGTTTGGATTCTGAAGAAGTTGTTGTAGAATGAAAGTGCTTAATTCTTTATTAAAAATTGGATGCACTTTTGTCACTTGGCTTTTTGTGGGAGCAATATCAGCGTATACAATTGACTGTTTTTTACACTGTGGTGAGATTTTTTGATTGTGGTTCATTAAATAAATATTTTATATATTCTATGACAGTGAATAATAGTTTCAGGCCATCACTGAATGTAAAGCTTGTTTTATAAAAAAACTGTTATATGCACCTCAGAAAAATATCTAATCCCCCCCCCATGGTTTCTGGGGGCCTTGTGGCCCTCAGACGCATCTTAATGTAGTTGTTTTATACAAAGTTATCAAAGATCAGTTTTGCCTAATTAAAATGTATGTGAATGAATAAAAGCAAGACAAAAAACTGAAGAGTAAGACAAACTGTGAGAAAAAGGAAGATAAAAGTAATCTGCATGGTGTGGGTAGGCCAGGATGGGAGCACTGGATTATGTGTATGTTTGGGGCCATGGGCAGCCTAGGGGTGTAGTTGAACCCTTTTGTTTAGGGTGTCAGTTGACATAACGTCAGAACTGCATGTGTCGCAAGACTCGCACTGGAGAATTGCAGTCCTGGAAGGTAAAAGTTGGAGGAGTGGGGCTGGATGGGAAGGGGCACAGGCTCAAACAGCTTGGTCCTCTTCAACTGGGTATGCTGCAACTACAGCAGTTTAGAGCCCTGAAGGAAGGGTAGACCTTTGCATGCGCTATACAGTGGCAAGTAGACAAGGGACAAAAGCTAATGCATGACCATTGCAGATTGTTTGATTTCACAGACCCTGTTTGATTTCACATATCCCCAAAGTATTTTACAGTGATTTGTGTGGAATTTCGTGTTTTCTTTGGGCTATTTTTAATTTTTGTTAGACATTTGTTGAATGGTCTGTTTGGTTTCCTTCCAAGTCCTGCCCTTTGCACACATCTGTTGTTTCTCACAGATACTAAATGAGCAAGATTTAAATTATTAGCTTTAACTGGATTGTAATTGGCCTAACAAAAGCATGCCTTTAGTCATTTAATTGAAATACAGTTCTGTGTGTACTTATTGGGTAAACACAAACATGTTTATTTCCAGTCAACAGCAGAAAAAAGGATCAACCAGTAAGAAAAAAAAAATCATAAAAACTAATGAATGGTATAGCAAACTGCTGCATTAAATTACTCATGTGGTTTCCAGCATCTTTATTACTGATGATTGACACATTCTTGAAAAGCCTTGATAAGTTGTGCCTCGTATACATATAACTGTGACTGAACAAATACAATATCTGAAATAATAAGTAAGTGAAATAATTTAAGGATGTTTCACTATAACAATGTAGTTAGAGTGTTAATGCAGAGAGAACTGCTTGATGACTCACACATTTGCTATGAATGTTTAATGTTAATACCTCATCAATGATGTTAGCGAAAATTCAGAAAATGGAGGTCTGCATGCCTTATAATTGCATGGAAGAAAGTAACTGGGAAGGTATAAGGCAATTTAAGTTAGCTCTTTGAACTTATCTCTGTAAAGGAACCTAAAGCAATGATGGATAACTAGTTCTGTGTAAAGAAAACAATTTTATGGCAACAAAATTGATGTATTTCTCTTCTTCTTCTTTTTGTTCACTTTAAAGAGTTGTATCTGTCAGCACACACATTTAAAAGAAAAATGTATATGATAATTTCTTTCACAGAGGTGGCCTGAAAGTGCTGCTTGAAGCTATAGAAAATGAAACTACTAACAAAGAGATTACTGAGAATGTGCATAGGCCTGATCTTATAATATGGTTTAGATTCCTTTTAAAATTTTCACTTGTACATGGTTTTAAATGTATAAATGATTTTAAGGTGCACAATTTAAATATATACTGTTTATATCATGTGACTATCATGTATACACTGTTGACATGATGTTCTTTGCAAAACGTGTATTTTTTTAACTTAATGTCCTCACTGTTAGATTGTAGGCAAGCATGCACATACTAAGTTGCATCTATGAGCTAATACCAATCTGCATTGATTTTAAATGAAAACTAAACAGGTAACTCCTGTTTATTATTCCAAGTTCTATTACTTAATATGTTAATGCATGTAATAAGAACAACTTAATGTTATAAATGAAATAAATATTAATAGGAAAGAATGACCATAACATGGTCAACAATGAATGTGGCATTAACATTACAGCCAATGTCAAAGTCATTTAAAGTAAATGTATATCTTTCTGGTTAGTGTGGATCATGTAATGAAATTTATCTAGCCTGCTGGTAGATGTGTAAATGCAATAAGACTGTTTTATGTGCAATAAATCAGTGATTTTCCTGATATTGGAACCTATTTTACGTATAAACATATTAAGCTAATACACAGCATTGTTAGTATCAGTTTTCATTATTCTTAAGAAATGTATTGAATGATGCTTTTCACCTGGCATTACAAGACAAATGGACACAATAAGAAGTTCTGTATTATCCAACAATTGCTACTGTATGCACAGTATTTCTTGCTTACTGAATTAAATAGCATTTTTAGCTGTCTTATCTGAAAACTGATGTGTAGCCTGTTGTTATTGAAATGACGTACCATTCTAATTTCCAAGCAAATATAAAATAATTTACAAAACTTTGCAGAATTACATTCTTTATATGGGAAATGACTCGCATTAATTGATATTTTTTGGAAAGGTCTTCCTCATTTTGGTTGACAAAATAATGTTATACCTCTTCAAAGTTTTGAGCAGAAAGTTATAGCTGTTTTCCTACAACTGCTAAAATGTAGTCATTGTGTAATAGTTGAACATTATAAATAAGTTTGTTATTTGAAACCAAAGTATTCAGAGCAGTGCTTATTTCCAAAGGATTGTCCTTACCACATGGAGAGGCAAGGAATGAGACCATGGAGCAACCAAGGGTGCAACATGGATGCACCTTCTGAGGCAATAAACTCTCTTGGAGAATAAAAGATCCTAACGAGATACTCAACATTCCAAGAGGGGTGAAATTATTTTACAGGAAGAACTCAGTAAAAAGAAGAGCACCTATTCTGGCATGAAATCTATGCACCAAAACTGAAATAATTTATTGGAGCTGCCATTTCTTTTCTGTACTACCCATAGCTCTTAAAAGGCAGTGGCTAATGGGAAAAAATAAAAAAAATAAATAAATACAGTATAAACCGTTGCAGGTAATTGCAGCAGCAGTTATTAGAACCTACTATTTCTTGTCTCCTCACTGACTGTTGCTCTAGGAATACCATGATTAGCAAGCAAAAAACAAAACAAAAACAAAACTCAAAACAGTGTGTGCGTATCTGTGTTTGTCAGCGTGTGTTTCTGTAAGTGTTTGTGTGATAAAGATAGAAAAAGAGGAAGGGAAAGAGAAAGAGTCAACCAATCAGACATGGCCTCCTGTCCTCCAGAAGTAGCAGTGACAGTGCCACCATCACCACCACCACCATCATAAGAGGTACCCGCCACATGTGGGCCACAGCCTGTGAGAGATGCCGCCACATCTCATGCGCTACCTACACCACCTGTGTCAGATAGCTGTGCCTTGGGTAATGATGCATTGATACCCACCAAGTGTGCTGCACCTGGATGCAGTGATTATGCCATCTGTCAGCAGCTGGCAGAGCTTGTGGGAGAGATTATGGACCAAAGGTTCAATGCCCACATCCGCCATATGAAGAACATTCTCCATGACTTGTTGAAGTACTTCCATGCCCAGCACTGCCATCTGTTACCAGTGGTGACAGCTCCCAGAGTATAGAGTAATTTCCCACTGTGTCAAAATTAGCCAAGTATGCATCTCCAAATACCACATCCTAAACCCATTCACAGTGTTCCCCCTCCCTGTTGTGTGTATAACTAATCCTCTCAGATTATACAATCCACCTGCTCTTTGTCTGATATCTCATTAACCAATATGTTCTCCCTTCCATTAGTGTGTTGCCCCATACCCTGTTAGTCATGAAGGTCTTTTCCTGCTACCTGGCCTCACACTTTTGCCTACCTCTGACACCCACAACTTCCTTCTCCAACTTTCCCCTCTCAAATGTAAAAAAGGACACCTGCCCCACAAAAAAATTACATCTCATATGTACCTCTGAGATTCACAAAGTTATTGTACTAATGGACCAAAATGATTGGCTTCAGTTGGTCATTATATATAGCGCCATAGTTTAACAAAATAGTAATGATTTCATTACTAAAATGCTCATAATAATGTCAGAGACCAAGAATATTTAATTGAGAAGTTGAGAGATATGGTCCTATCCCACCTCCATCCCAATCATTTCAGAATTGCTCACCAGTATTCTTTTTTGAGCACCTTTATTAAATTATCACTTAAGACATAGGCACATATAAAAACTAATTACAGCCAGGTGCACCTCCAGGCATTTTTGCAGTTACCTACTAAGGAAACCGCTAGATGTCAAATATTGCTTGTTCATATTTGCATTAATAATTCCAAAGCAATGCTACATACAAGGTATCAGAACATTTAATCTTAAAACATGCATGATGGCAAACACAATCGTATTGATATTTGACCTCTGTCTCATGCAGCTAAAGAAATATAGAATATTATTTGTATACTGTTTATTTGTATTGTAAATTTTTTCATATTTCTCTAAATATCTCAACATTCAAGTAATACAGACAGAACTGCATAGCCTCATATGAAAGCTCTCAGATATATAAAGTAAATCCTGCTGGCAGTATGTGTCTTGCTTGAATGGTTACTGAGATATCCTAAGCTGTTTATACAAAATTAAAAAAATAATATTCACTGCCTTTATTTTGGCTTATAAAATCCAGTTTAAAGCATCAAACTGAATGAATGCCACTAATGTAAAGATTAATTTATCCTGAATAGTTTGCCATTTACAGTTTTCTAGTAACACTTACGGTTCCAGAAATATCGATATTTGTTTGAACTGTAAAGTAATAAATTATATTTTTGAATGCTCAAGCCACCCCCACTGTGAGTTAACAGTACACACTCAAAACTGTACTGGTGTGAATGAGTTAATAGAAAAGAAAGATGCAATTAGAATGTCATATTCATGCATTATACACTAGATATATAATTTCTTTTTTTTAACAATTATTCATTTCAGCTTTATATAAATTGCAAGATTATTATCATCCTTTAAAACCTTATTCTGCATGTCTTGCTCCCACAAATTCCATTTATTTCTATGTAGTTTGGTTCTTAGCTTTTCTAAAGATCCCACCTCTAGCTGTTTTATTTCTCTTAAAGTATTCAATTCTTCAATGACAGAAACTTTCGGACTTCCATTTTCTAGTATTTTTTTTTTTTTGCAACCAACACGATTAAGTGTAATAGAGTCTTACTGTATATAGGCATTTCAGATATTGTTTCCAAGTTCAAAAGAGTAATTTCCTTGGTTACAGCCATTTGATCCCTAAACATTTCTGACAGAGAGAAGGGAGTTTTTTAAATCTGCCAACTCGTACTGCCAAAAATATATTCCCATTTACCCCTCTCTTTCCATCACACCTCCAGCATTTGCTATCTACCTGAGAAAAAATTCTCATACAGCTGTTTGTGGTATATAATTGCCTATGCAAACACTTCCAAGCAAAAATCCTAAACCTTTTGGACTCCATTGCCTGCTTGGGACCAAACAGATGTTGTTCTATTTTTCCTTTGTAAATCGCCTTTCCAGTTTCTCTTCCCAATCTTTCCTGATCTTATCTGATTGATTTGTATAGTTATCATGCAATATTTTCCTAGTTTTCTACCCACTGCTTGCTTTCTTATCCTTCCATTTCCGATCTTTAATCCAGACCAAAAATAGATAAACACATCACAAGCATGGCCATGAATGGCTTATAAATAGAAATAGCTATTACTGTAATCATCTGTTTCACAATGATTAGCATAGATCAGTGTCAGCATCGGTGAACAGAGGTTAATGATAGTTCTCATCCCACGGCAAAAACAAAGAAAATTCCTATGAATGTACGAAGAATCTGATCTCAGTCTTTCACCTGAGAGCACTGGTGTGCATCAGTAATTAATTCTGACATAATTAAAATAAGGTAAGATGATAGGTAAGATGATAGTGTTCTCTGTCACTGCTTTCATAGCTCAATGTATGAATGATGTCATGACTCTATTCCAGTGCACTCAGTGCAGGGTCCTAATCCACTGAGGATGTCATGTTGCATTCTTTCTTCAGAGTTTGCAACTGTTTTCCATTCGACAGGTAAACATATACCATTGGCAGATTGATATGAAATGAAATAGTGAAATCCTTTGCAATTTTTGCTTGGTATCAGTCAGCAAATGGTATACATTTAACCACCATGTCTCACTGATGACCTCATACAGACAGCCTGGATAATGCACTGCTATAGAGAATGGTTTACTATCAAAGTATTGAACATCACAAATGCGGTTTAAATGTTCGATGTGCTACATATTAATTAGCTGAAATTGCTGAATTGAAATACCGAATATTTCAAATTCAGCAGTTTTCAATGTTAGCCAGTATATACTTACCTGCCACAACTTACCTGCTTGTTTTCCAGCAGTACGAATGAATGCAGTTCAGTACTACACAACGATAGAATTCATATTTTTGCAGGCGGGCATGCCCCCTGCACTCCCCACACCCCCTGCAAATTATATATTCCAACTCTGAGATCACACTACAGTGAGGAAAAGGATACATTTACCGATCTGCACTGTACCGCGATCTGTACTCGTAACATTGAATACATAGAGAATGCACAGTGGCATTTGCTGCAACAGACACTTGGAGAATTAAAGGTCGGCAATACAGGAATCAGCCAAATGATGTTTGACATTCCCGTGTTGCCAAACCTTTATTCTTCATTTTGATAGTAAGTCACAGAGAATATAACTAAAAAAGGCATGAGTAACTATTCATTGAGTTTTATCTTTCTCTTTCATCTATCTGCATTCTGCTCATTTGCTATTTTACTACATGTGTACTTTCCCTTTTTAACACTCCTTTCTCTTGTGAGTTTTCAGAGTCATGGTATACATTCTTCTGTGGCTTCACATGATACTGCATTGATTTGGAAAATATTGCATAGCCAAGAATGGTTTCCATTCCACTACTGTGCAACTTACATCACTCTTAGACAGACAGGCAGATATACAGACAGACACATACACACACACACACACACACACACACACACACACACACACACACACACACACACACACACTATGTAGATATATACACATATATAATATATATATATATATATATATATATATATATATATATATATATATATATATATATATATGTATCATTCTCTACGTCAGCATTTCAGCATTTTGGCTTAAGGAACACATTTATCACATCAGACAGACAGAATGTAGATCTTAAATCAAAAGCAATTTATTTTTTGTATGCCTAACATTGGGTGTCACTTAGCACAGAGCAGCTTAGCTAGTCATAGTTAAAAATAGCAACTGGTAGTTAAGGGAAAACTCCACCCTAGAACTAAAACAAACATTTTTTTTCACTCTAGCTCTGTTTCCTGACCTATTTTAACATCTCAAAATCACTCTAAGTGCTTTATTTGTAATTTTAGCTTGTTTTCCACAACATGGTTACCAATGGGGCTTGATGTATCAATGTGATCTTGTTCTTCCTCAACCCTTTCTCTTTTCCATAATGCTATGTGCGACTTATGCCAGATATAAGGAAGTAACTGTGAATTCCCATGCCATTGACATATAATGGGATTTGTGTGAATCACTGCCATTTTCTATACCTTCTGCAAAAGGACTATTTCTTTTCTGTCTCTAATCACCCCCATTTATATTTGGCTCAGCGATTGTTTTACACTATACTTAGAAGTTATCCAACTATAGCCAGAAAAGTAGCTAAATTGCAGGCCTTTGTTCAGGGTTTTCTTTTGTAGTCCAAGAGGAAAACAGGCTAAAATTACAAATAAAGCATTTAGTGTTAAAATAGGTCAGGAAAGAAAGATAGAGTGAATAAAAAACAGATTTTTTTTTAGTTCTAGGGTGGAGTTTTCCTTTAATGTCCTATAGTAAAAATAAAAAAAAAAAATCCTCTGGCCACACATGCTGATCATCATGCAAGTGAGCTTACCTTTTATATGTGTCAAAAAGCACTACTGCTATAGGCTTAAGTAGAAATGTATTAGTTTAAGTGTAACAATTTCCATGGTTCAATGTACTCATGGTAATGTGCTGGTGTGTAGGACAGCAGGTATGCAGGTGTTTAAATCCATAATTGTCGACCTTGTAGAAAACAAATATAATTTTCATGTGCTGATAAAGTGTCATACAAGTTCAAAATGCAGTTAACATGATATGTGCATTTTAGAGATTCTATGCCTCATTCAACTCATGCAGTGATGGATACAGTGGATGATGGATTTCAATAACCACCCCTGATACATTATTTTCCATTGCTTGTTTTATGGTCTTCAACAATATTCTAAAATTTCCATGATAACTGTGGATTCACACCTCTTCTGTACCCCTACTTCTGTGGCATAACTTCACTGATTTAGTGATTTAGTGATACCATATCCAAACTCAAGGCTTATATAGTCCATTTAAGAGATTGCTTTAATACTTGACCCAGATGCATATATAATGTTCTTAAAGCAAGAGTCCAATAGTTCATTATATCTCTTCATGTCATGTACAGATCTTATATGCAAAGGCAAGTAATTCCATATCCTGCCAACTTACTAAATTACATGTATAAATGATTTCAATGTGAAATGTCAGGATTTCGAACCCAGGTATGTGCATTTTGTTTGTCCTGCTATTGAGTGTTCCATTCCACTGTAATGAATTTACTAATTGTTATTTTGATGAGTGCTCCCATGGTGTGCCTTGTTGATACACTGCTTGAACCTAGGTATGTGATTTTTTTGTCCTACTTTTATGTGTTCCATTCCCCTGAAATGTATTCTTGAAAGGAGTGTCCTTGTGACATGCCTTGAATACACTGTTATGGTGAATATATACTTATAGAAAGCCAGGGCTTCAAATTGACTTAGATACAGGTTTTTGTCCCACTATCAAGTGTACCGTTCCCTTGAAATGTATTTACCCATCAACTCTTTATGAGATATGAACTCTTTAATGTCTATGATGACTTCTTTGATTAATCCGTTGACATTTGCATGAATGTTTAATGTGCTGTAGGGCACATTTCCCATGACTGCTTTAGCGGCTCCCTTTGCTAATGCAGTTCTATTAAACATTGTAATGTGGGAGTTCTGGGTTCACTTCCCTAACAGACTATCATTTGTCCTTTTATTTTGTAATCACCCTGCACATGTGATATATTTCAGAGGTATGTGTTATTACAGCCCCTTCAAAATGACATCTGTGGTATCTCACCTTGACTTTACAGCATGGCTATATTGGCATGTTGTACTGACTCATCTAACATATTTTAGTTTTTTAATGAGTATAGTATGGGTCCATGACTGACACTCTCCACTGGTGTTTGGTTATCCATGTTGTTATATCACATTACTGTATTTTTTAACCCACGTCCACCATGTATACTTCACTGTCTTTGAATGGATCTGTTGTAAACCATTCCATGTCATGTTTTGTTATGTAAGTCACTTTGTACGTTAATGTTCACCCTTTCATAGGCTCATAGGTGTGTACTAGATAATGGCTGTGGAACCTTTATAAGCCTAGCCCAAAAAGATTCCCTTGCATCATGCCTGTCAAGCAAGGCCACTGAAGTGATCCCTGGGGTGAACTTTCTATTGCCTACCCTCTCGTCAAGATTTCTCTTAAAGAGGGCCAGTGAAGTGCTCTGCTTGAAGTGAATGGGAAGTTTGTTCCAGAGTATAGGAAGTCTCTGGGTTAGGAACCTGTCCCTCCAGCATGTTCTCTTTATTGTGGTAATGAGGTTAAGGTCCAGCGTGTGGCATGGAGGGATTGGGATTTCTTTAGGTGTAGCATATCTAGCAGCTCTGGGTCAGACATGGATTTGTAGGTCAAGCAGAGATTGCCTCTAAGTAGGCGATGAGACAGAGTATAGCTGGAATGTTTTGAGTCTGCCCATATAGGGCATCTGTCCAAGGCCTATGATCCTCTTAGTGAGGTATTTTTGTGGCCTTTCCAGTTGCTGTAGGTGTCTAGTGAGGTACATACCAAATGGGGTGTTATATTCTATAATAGGTCTAATGAGGGATGAGTAGAGAGGGATTATGACCTCTTTCTTCCTGGATGAGAAACCTTTAGTAATGAGATGTGCCACATAGAAGGGCTTTCTGACTACAGTGGCAATGTGGCTATCAAAGGAGAGGTTACTGTCAACCTGTGTCCCCAGGTCTCTTATCACACCTTCAGTGTTTAGTGGACTACCACCTATGTGGTAGTTCATGGGCACCAAATTTTTCCCAAAGGGAATGACAATGCACATTTTGGCATTGAGCTTAAGGCCATGGTTCTGGCACTAGTCACTGGTGTCAGTGAGGCCTTTTTTGTAGAATGTCTTCATCAGTTGGAGAATCAATAATGGCTCTCAGTTTGCAATCATCTGCGAACTTGGTCAGCCAGAGTCCCTTTGTGTTGGCTTGAATTTCAGAGAAGTAGTTGTCAAACAAGAGAGGACCTAGGACTTATCCCTGTGGGACACCACTTGTAACTGGTTGGTAGTCAGATTTGGCTACTTTCACAGTGTGGGTTCTATCAGTGAGCCAGTTGGCAACCCATCTTATTACATAGGGGGTTTATGCCTAGCTTAGTGAGTCTATCCATGATTCTCGAGTGAGGGATGGTGTTGAAGGCCTTGGCAAGATCTAGGTAGGCTGTGTGAACTACTTTGCCCTCATCCACAACAGACTCAAAGAAGTCTATCAGGTTGAGCAGCCTTGATCTACCTTTCACAAACCCATACTGCGCGGGGTCCAGAGTTTGGAGATTCACTATGTCCTTATTTATAAGGTCCATGATAATGTTCTCCACAGCCTTACATATCAGACTCATCAGGCTAATGGGGCGGTAGTTCCCAGGGTCTGTAGTTGCTTCCCCCTTGTGGAGTGGGATGACTGTAGCAGTGTGCCATTCGGTAGGAATAAAGCCTGAAATGAGGCTGTGATTGAACAGGGTACTCAGGTGTGGTGCCAGTTCACTTTGTAATTCATGTAGAACATGGCCAGGGATATTATCAGGTCCCATGGAAGCTGTATTCTTGGCTTTGGGCAGTGTGGTTTTTACCTGTGTAGCTGTGATAATAGGGACTTGGCATTCCTCAGGTATTGTGATAGGCCCTTTAGGGTGTGAAAAGGGGGTAAAGTTCGCACTGAACCTGTCAGCCGGTATGTTGGCAATATCATTTGGTTCTGTATATGAATTGCCACTGTGCTGTAATTCAGAACAGATCTGAGTATTGCCATGTAGACTCTTTGCATAACTATAGAATGCCTTGTGGTTGACTTTAGAATCTGCAGCAATTTTGTTTTCATAGCTAGCTTTAGAGGATTTGATGATGGATCTCAGTATTTTGCTGAGGCTACAAAGGAGTTTTTCCAGTCTTGGGACTTTACCCTTTTCTGCAACAGTTTTTCCTTCTGTTGTAGAGTTTGTTTATGGTGGGGGACCACCAGTTTGGCTTTCTTTTTTTGGAGGAGAGCATCTTGGTTCTGTTTGTTATGGTCCGTTCCATGCACTTGTGTATGTGCTCATACAGTGCATTGATGTATGATTCAGCAGTCATGCACCTATTTTCCATTTTCATGGGTGTCGTGAAGTTAGTCACCTCTGTTTTTATAAGCCCAAAATTGGCTTCAGAGAAGTTTTTTTACAGTGGTTTCCTTTAGTGGGGGGTGAGGGTGGGATGTGGATAACCATGGTGATTAGCTTATGGCCAGATCTGACCATGGAGGAGTTGATTGCTGGTGTAGAGGAACAGTCACCCATGTTAGTAATGACCAGCTCAAGGATGTTTCTACCTATGGTGGGGGTAAGAATGAGTTGGTCCAGGGCATTGGAATCAATGAATTCCAAAAAACATTGAACAAGTGTGTTTGTACATGAGTAATTTTCCCAGTTAATGGAGGGGTAGTTAAAGTCTCCCTGTATAAGGGTATTGGTTTGTACCCTAATATTTTCCAGTGTTTTTTGGAATGTGGAGTGGGAGTCTTGGGACATGGTGGGGGATCTATAGCAGGCTACAACCTGGATTGCAGTTTTACCCAGCGTTATTTGTACCTGAAGTATCTCTGATACGTTATGTTGGGCTACTAGTCTGGAGGTGTGCATATCCTTCATGAATATGGAGACACCACTGCCTTTAATGCCTCTGTCCAGGTTTAGGGACCAAAAGGTGTGGTATGAATTATAGCCTGGTAGTGCTGTGGTGCTTTCCGGAGCTTTAAACCAGGTCTCAGTCACTGCACAGATGTCGATGTTCTTCATTTTAAGGAGTGCTTCGAGTGAGTGCATTTTGATATTTAAACTTCAAGTATTGAGTAGCATAACCCTCAGATTTCATTTGCTTGTAGCTGTTATGGTGGTAATTTTATCTTTAGGACATTGCCTAAAACAGGCACTATACGGGTGGCAAGATCCTTGGCCAGTATCTGGAATCGCTGTGTTGACAGGTGCAGGCCATCTCTGGTGATGCATCGAGGTCTGTCGATCATGTCATCCCAGGTAGACAGATACTGGATACCCTTAGAATGACACCAGAAACTTAGCCAATTGTTGAAGTCAACCATTTTCTGCTTGTACTGTGGTATCATTCTTGGTGACGGTAGGATGCTACTCAGAGCTTGGGTCATACCTGCCTGGGCTACAAGATCAGAGAGCTCCTCTATGTCTCTTTTCATGTAGTCCAGGGGAGGTATGTCTCAGGTCATTCACACCAACATGGACAATGACAGAGGCATATTTGTACCTGTTGTGGAGTGACCTAAGTGCATGCATTATGTGGCGGATCCTGGCACCCGACAGGCAGCTGACTGTAACTTTCTCCTTATTCAACCTAGAGAGTGGGACATCAGTGTGCCTTACTATTGAGTCACCTATGACTAGTGTATTGTTGAAGTTGTTTTGCCTTATTGGCTTTGGTTGAGTGGCGCACTGTTTATGTGAGCTATGTGTCTCCTGGTTTGTGCTGGGATGTGGTGGTTGTTTGTGTTTCTGCCTCGGTGGTCTCTGTTGTTTGGGCAGATTTTTATTGAGATCCTCAGCGAAAGTAGGTGTGTGTTTTGTGTTACTATGTGAGGATTGTGGTAGTGTATGTTCTGGAGGGCTATGTGTTGAATATGGCGTGGTGCAGGTGTTATCCTTCTCCTCTTGACTGGGTAATTCAGTCTTGGTTGGAGAGTACTTGGCTTCCACTTTGGCTATATATGTGTATCTCTCACAAGTCATAGTGTTGGGAGGTAAGAGTTCTGTGTACATGAGGCAGTTGCTACACTGCCTCAGGATGCCCAAGTTCACCAGGTTGACAGGAGAAAGCACAGGGAACTGACCTTTACACATGCTTGGATATGAGCTCAATATATTAAATACTGAAGCCTTTTACAAGAAAAATGTCACTCAGACTGTTTGAGTCTGTACAGAGCACCGCCAAGCACTCAAGGGGAAATCAATACGTAGATCATGAAAATTTAAGAATGAAGTATTTAGGCAGATATTAGGCAGATATTCTGAAGTCAGGAAGAAATCAAACAGTACTTACTGAAAATAAAGAATTAGCTTGTCAAGAATGATGAAAAGAGGGGAGTCACATGAATTGCTACTGCCTGGCTACTACTAATGCTGGTCTCAGCACAGCTTCACTCTGCTGGAATACAATACCCCTTTGCTTCTTCTCTCACCAGAAGCAAAATGTTAGCACCAATCCAAGAAGACAAGCAGGTCACAGCCTGTTTGGTGATTCACAGTCTTGTCTCAGATGATGCAAGGGTCTGCAGGATTGTAGCCTTTTTCTGGTAGATGCCTTGAATAGCAACAAGACCAATCAGGTACGTTTAAGCACAGGCACTCACTCTCCAACCAGAAACAGTCAGGAATCAATGCACTCTGCTCCTACTCTCACCAGAATCAGAATATAAGCACATATTCCAAGTTATCACCTATAAAGCAGTTATTAAGCTTTCTGGTGATCAGCAGTCTCCAGGAAATAATGTAACTGCACACCTTCTTTCACCAGGAGAAAACAAAAGCACTAATCCCAAGATGACTACTGAGAGGCAGAATGTGGGCTGTCCAATAACTGGTGGCGTTGCAATAGATGCTTAAAGGTAAGATGAAAAAAAAAAAGTTTTATCCTAAACACTGTTGTGTACACTAGAGGAGTTAGATGTGAAAGTAGGTAACGTAAGTTTTACCTGTCTAAAAAGTTAGGTTTTAGTGGAGAGACACTATTTTTAAAACAGCAAGATAGATTGAAAGGAGTGGTCACTTTTTATTCTGGTACTATGGAATACAGTAGGATAGCCAATAAATTTAAATAACTGAAGGGAAGTGATTTCACAAAATGACCATTTTGTGCTTACTCACACCAACCAGTAAAAGGAGAAAGGAAATGAGATATATGGTCAAATTAACATAAGGGTCAGGCAACTAGAAAGGCAGTGGTGTTTAAGCACACAACGGTAACCGGGAACAATTTCTGTCTGACTCACAAGAGACAGAGCTGTGGTGTGTTTTCAAGTTTTAATATGCAGTTAAAAGCAGAATAAAAGTAAAACACAGTGTAAAGAAAACAAATCACAGTATACAAAATAGAACAAGGTAATAAAGTAATACAGAATACAACAAATAAAAAAAACTAACCTTTCCCTCACAGGAAACTGTAGAAGAGTCTGGGTGAGCCTTTCCAGTAAAGCTGGCAGCCAAGACTTCTGTTAATGACCTCAACTCCAGATTCAGCATCTGCATTGCTTACCTTTCCATTTTACTTATATTTATTTTATGTATTTGCTGCTGTTGATTATGTCAGTATTAAACAGCTGCATACATGCACTAGCACTGACTACTGGGGTTTCTCATGAACAGCCTCATTGTTTACATCTTGGATTTAGATGTGTCCATGGGGGTGCTTATTGTGATCTAGCCATGAGCCTGTGCTGCAGTGATAATGGGAGGCTTCTTGTCATGCAAAACTAGCTTGGCCACAGTGCTGCTCATTTCTATGAAGGTAAATATTGTTGGCATGGCCATAATATGGCAGTGCTGTTAATGAATCCCAGGGTATATGTGTCTCAGTTTTTTTTTTTTTATTTAGCAGAACATTGTTAAATGGTAGTCTCTACAGATGATCTGCTTTACGTTGCAACTTCATTGCAATAGCCCTGTGATACTAATAGTGTATGTCCTATGCTTTATTGTTTGCATGTTTTTTTTCTGCTAAAGCTTGCAATACAGAATAGCAGAAATCTAGACAAGACCCTCCACCATCTTCAGTCAGGCATTTTGAAATAAGACCTGTCATTCTACATTATGCTGCTAGCAATATGTGTGTCCCATTTTTTATTACATATTGTGCTATTAAATGCCGATTTCTGCAGGCATTGTAAAGTATACTTTTATCTTGTTTTGAGTCACAGGTCCACCCGAACACCGCTATATAGCTATCTATTTTTAATCATATATGTTAGTTTCCATTGCTGTAAAATGCAATGCAAAATGTCACAGCTCCAGTCAGAAACTCTCCCCTTTGTAGCAGGTCCTGTCAGACACGTATAGTCTGTGTATTTCAGAACAGCATTTATTAGCACAATATCATGTTAAAAGTGAAAAAAGTGGTACAGTGCTACCTGTAGCTTTCCATAAATATTTAAACATATTGTATGTTACTTTTCTCTCAATATAAAGTACAATGCAAAATGTCAGAACAAGCACCATTTGAGGCCCCATAAAATGTCATTGATATGTAGATAAATAGTGCTGGCTTGGTAGTAATGAAATAACAGAAATTCAGAAAAATGCAGTTCAAGTATTTAAAAGTAGTGCTTTTTACAGCTGGGCTAGCCTTGTGTTACCTCAAGCATCAAACTTCTTGCTACACATCTGCATTTTATTTGAGAGTGCATTGTAACTTTGTGTCTCTTTCACTCTTCCCAATGAAATTCCTTCAGAGCTTACCAAGCATGGCAAAATAATACAGTTCTGGTTTCTCTTTAGACATGACAAAGCCTTAGTTTGTCATTTTTCTTCACACACACACACACACACACACACACACACACACACACACACACACACACACACACACACACACACACACACACACACACACACACACACACACACACACACACACACACACACACACACACACACACACACACAGAGGAAGAGGGTTTGGATTTTGTAATCCAGACAAGACTTAAATCATTTTGCAGATATTCCTTCACCTTCCTGGGAGGTAGCTCTGGGTATGACATATAATTTTGCTTGAGAGGTGTGTTGTCCTTGAGAGTGCTTTGTCTTTGTATCAATGGAAAACAATCTTCATCTTAGCCATCCTTTGCAAAGGAATGATAATCTTATCCTAACATCTGAAAGAGCCTATTGTTGTTTTGATATTTTGCTGTTTATTGGCAAAGTAAGTCCTTCCTATAGTTTTTTCTAGTAACTAAGTGCTGCTTTTTACTGTCTACTAGTTCCTTCAAAATACTATGTAATTCCAAATCTCAGACTTACTGGCTGGATATGTATTCTTTAGACTTCTTTAGATTTCACCTTGCTTGTGTAATGTACCCTTATGGATCCAGCATTCAACAAGTCTAACGTTACATGGCTTGTTTTCTCTAAACCGGTGTTGCAAATCTGGACAATCTTCCTATTTATATTATAAAGGCTTTACTGATTATCTGATTGTTGCTGGAAAGGTCCTCTTTGGGACATGCACCTCCTGGGGTGATGATATTTGCAGGCATCTTTTGCTTATTTGTCCCAGTCGTAGCCATGGCACCCATAGGCACCTAAGATAGCTTTTTCTACAGTCAGAAAAAAATATACTTTTGTTTCTGACATTGAAAATTCTGTTCCTCTAACTTCCAGCAAGCTAATGATACTTTTTTTCTAAATACTTTCATAAATAACTCTTTAGCTACAGTATAACAAATAAATAACAACTTATCCACTTTTAAGATCTTCGTGCACTAAAGCTTATGCTAACAACTGATATGTATGTCTGTCTTTGGAATTTAACTTAAATGTTACTTCAGTCCATCTCGCAAAGGAAACTTGACTTGCTAGTTATCTATTAGTTACCACAGGGGTTTAAGTCTTTGCTAACAAGGTACATTCTGTAGGTCAAGGCCTGCTGTCTTTCACTTTCTCTCCCCCACAAGCCTAAGGTATATGGGTTGTTCTGGATGAAGGAGGGTAGACTTTGGGTGTATTACTACCTGTCATAAAATCTGCAGTGGTGGTGCTGCGGTAGTGTTGTCACCTCACATTAAGACACTTTCCGGTTCGATTCTCAGCTAGAGCGTCTTCTGCGTGGAGACATGCATTAATGGGCATACCTTCGTTGAAGGTTGTGCATCAGGCCTGGCTAGCCAGTATGTAAAAATCAACTGCCAATCATTAGCAGACTGGAGTTCCCCTGTGGAGACCCCTAAAAGCCAAAAGGCATAAACAAACAACCTACCTGTCATTAAATGCTTATAAGTGATTTTTGCTCTGTGGTCATTATCTGCAGTGTTTTTAAACTGAATAGTTTTTGGTTCAACTTTAGATTCTAGCATAGGCATGCTCATCCCAATTTGTCTTCTAAACATTAGCTATGTGGGGCTTATTCCTGTGACACTGTTAGAACTAGTGCAATAAGACAAGAGAGATGTGTGAGGATCTGGTTAGTGAAGAATTGTTTTAGCAGTCTGGACCACTCTCTCAGCAACTCATTGGGACTACAGTATGATTAAGGTCATAGTCTTTAGGAACGGTTGGCACTCAGTAGATACTAACTGTGTAACATTATCTATAATCATTTCAGTATGGATGCTATATCTGGTAAACATATCGTTTTATATCTGGTAAACATAAGCATGAATTTGACAACAATTTGTTGGCTTGTAGTGGTTGATGTATTCAGTTTTTGTATATGAGAGTCATAGTCCACTACTGCAACATAGCTCCTCCTTCAAATTCATATACATCAACAGCTATTTTCTGCCAAGGATCTTGTAGTAAAACAGTTGGTAGTAATGGATTTCTCCTCTGGTATGGTTTGCATATAATATAATACTAGAATTTCGATGCAGGTTTTATAATTTTCATGTTGATGTTAAACCACCATATATACCTCTTGGCTCTTTCATGACTCTTTGTTAGGCCTTGGTATACTTTGTGCATTTGTTTTAACACTTTTGACACTTTGTAAAAAGGAAACAAAGCTTAGATCTTCGAATAATTGGAAATTATCATGTCTAAATAACTGTTCTCTGACATTGTAGTATTTATACATCAGATGCTTTATTTGTGTCCAACAGTTAGACCATCCATCTATAACATAAATAACATTTGTTGATAACTCATTGTCATGTTTGTTACTTTCTTTCAGTGTTTTCTGCAGTCGTGAGTATATTTGCCATGATGTTCTGCACATAGAATAAAATGTCTTTGATATCAGATTGTGTCTGGTCAGGTACTATGTTTCTGGATGACTGTCAGCCATGTTTAATTGTTTTTCAGGCATATGGAATAATATTGAATTGAAATGTCTTACTTTCATAAGCAGCCTAGCATAGCAAAATAATATATGTTGTATGATTCAGTTAGCAGAACCAGTGGTTTGTGGTCAGTTTGGAGCTGCTAACTCTCTAGCCCCAGTGGGTATCTTGAACTTCTCACATTTATTTATTTATTTATTGGCATTTGTGGACCGGGAAGTCCACTGGGTCAGAAACCCATTTTCAATGGAGGCCCAGGGAGAAAAGCTCCACAATGAGTAAAATAACAACATTAGATGACAGAAGATAGGTAGTTATGCAATTTTAGAAAAGAAAGAATTTAAACTATATAAAAAAATATAGACAATTATCATATCATAGCAAACATTTTTACAAATACGTTACATGGCCCACACATTCACAAGGCGTTCCTTCTCTGTTTGTGATTATCAGTAATGATTTGTATTCTGGAGTAATATTTTGGAGGTCTCAACACCTGCTCATTTGTCTGGAGTAAAGCAGCAACTAGGCCATAATCACAGGCATCAGTTCTCACAGCTGTAGGCTCAAAACATCATTCAAAACAATCATAAGGCCTAGTTATGTTCATGATCTCAAAAGCACAATGCAGCAGTACACTGAGGTTATTGTGAATGATGTTACCTCCACTGAGGCTGAAGATATAGCAAGCCTACTGGCAGATAAATTTATCCCTAAAATTACCCCTCTCTCTCGCCTCCACCTGTCCCACAAGATATAGCTGAAAATGGCTCACCTCCAGCTATCACTCAAGACCAGGTCCTAAAAGTGCTATCAAAAGCTAAAAGTCCTGCATCATTGGCTCCTGACAGTATCCATGGATGCATCTTAAATAGCATGAAACATGATTAGCCACACTCCTAGCAACATTGTTCAATCTCAGCCTCCATACAGATTTTGTACCAAGCAAATTGAGAAGCGCTACAGTCATTCTCCTGCATAAGGGAGGTCCTTCCACGGATCCAGGCAATTATAGACCTTAAGTCTGACTACCCTCATATGCAAAGCCATGGAAAGACTTATCATGGAACTAAGCAGTCAGGATATAGGGAACCGCCAAACACTAGACCCATCTCAGTTTGAATTCTTTAACGGAGGTCATTCTTACTCAGCTATCATTTCAATAATTTTGATATATCTGTAACTATGTCATCAGGGCTTTTACAAATTATTACTGGCTTTTAATGCAGATTATATTATCTTTATAGAAACAATGTGCTGCAAACAGTATAAAGAAGCTACAAACCAGATGGAAATATTTACTAAATACAGACTTAACTGCATATTTTCTTTGCACTTTTGATAAGACAATGGAGTAAAATTGCTGCCATTAAAATGAGTCTTAAAGGAGCTAGCCTGAAGGTTCAGAGACATAGTGTCCATCTATACCATCAATGACTTGGATTCGGGAGCATAATCCACTGGTAGGGTTGGCTGGGGGGGGGGGTAATCGGATGTGGACAATGATCAGCTGTCCTTTCTCAGGAGAAGGGTTCAGAGAAATCCATTGCCTGTATGAACCATGGTGCAGACCAGGAGCCTCGCATGTCATCTCCTCTGATTATGAGGGGTGGGTCAGTGATAATATTTTGATATTATTGTTCTAGCCACTGGCACAGCTACAGACCTTGATTGGCTGCCATAATTATTATGGTTCTTGGCTTATTGCGTACTAAAGTCCCTTCATGTTCTTCGATCCCCAGGCTGTAATTGAGATATCATTAAAGTCAACTTCCCAGGGAATTTGTGGGCCCACCACATAAAAGGTTACATGCAGGGGCACCCAAAAAGACACTAATGGGGGATCCAGGGTGGGATGGATGATGAAGCCAGGGCAATAGACAGAATCTACATGAGGGTTGAAGGAGGGTTGTAAAAAATTAAATCAATCTCAGATGATAGTCCATTTTATCTGTCCCACCACAAAGACAGGTCAGTATCATATGTAAATATACTAACATATCACCAACCAAGTACATTGAATGGTGGTCTGTCTTTGTCTTTATTTAACGGGTCCACTTTTAAATCCTGAAATACCAAAATCATGAGTTTTGAAATACCGAACTCAAAACATCAAGATTTCTGTATCTCAAAATTTAAAAGTGGAAAAAAAAACATTAACTAAAATAAAGTGTTTGTAGGGGGACAAGCCTCCCTGTACCCCCATACCCCCCTACTTAAATATACCAACTCTGAGATAACGCTACCATGACGAGAACAGTAAGTGTAACAGGAGCATTACCATTCTCTTCACTGTAGTGTGATCTCGGAGGTGGTATATTTAAGTAGGGGGTGTGTGGGGGGTGCAGGGGGGCTTGCCCCCCTGCAAACACTTTATTTTAGCTGTTTTTATGTTTTTTTTTATTTTTAAATTTCAAGATACTAAAATCTCGATGTTTTTGAGTTCGGTATCTCAAAACTTGAGATTTTGATATTTCGGGATTTAAAACTGGACTCTTATTTAACACATTCATTATTCTGCCTTAAACCTCATCTTCGGAGGGGTTGTCAGTTGAGGGGACTTGCTTATCTGCAAAAGATGAGATAAAATACATGCACAATTATCTTTTTTGGTTAATAACTTTATTATTCAAAAAAGTGTCATATTTTATTCGACAATATATTCTAAAATACATGTAGTATAGGTATTTTTGTTAATGTGACACAGAGCATTTCAAAATCATGTAGTTATATTTCTGCCAAAGTTAAACTCTTGCATGAGTATCCTATAAAATGCTCATATACATCATACTTAGAACTAAATCCTAATGTTTAGCAAACATTTAACCCCCCCCCAAAAAAAATGTGATGACATGAAGAAGAGAGCAAGATGAATTTGACACTCAACATATTAAATAAAGGCTAAACAAAAAGAAAAAAAATGTATGTTTTTGCTTTTGAGTTAATGAAACAACAAAATGATACATAACCTAATTCCACTCACTTGAACACTTCCAACAGCCATATGGGGTATGCATTTTTAAATATGGCATTTTAAAACAAGTTTTTGTGCAGTAGCCTGACATATTTTTTGACTCATTCAGTGTATGCCATACCATGCATTTTGTGAATATTTAATGTAACCCACTAAGATTGCACTTGTATTTATTATTATCCTAAATTCCTACTAATGGAATCATATTTTGTCAGAAAGCCATCATGTTTTACTATTGCCAGATGAGCATCAGTTGTTTTATTTTGTGAGTTAAGCATTTTATTAAGCCTAAAAGACAAAACAGCAGGTTACCACTATCAAGAGATACACCCTCTGGAACTTCACTACCCACAACATTGTCTGCATTTTGTTTATAAATTATTGAAAAATGTTTGTCTGTGTTTTTCAGTAACTTAAAATAAACAGAAATGATGGATTAGCAATGCATTAATCAATTAAACAAATTCAGACAAAAGGGCCCTCAAAACCAAGCATTTCATGTCCTATAGCTACTAATAATATGTATTCACAATCTGAAAAAAAAAAGAAACCAAGAAACTGACACAATTTTTGTGCTGCAACTGCATATGTTTTAATTAATAAGTCTGAGTCATAGCCCAACTGTCTGCTTAATATCTCAGAATGCAATTTTTCCATCTGTGCTCTATATTAAAATAAAGCAAGAAAGGTATATCATGAGATAAAATATCCCTGAGGAAAGGTTTGAAGCAAAAGATAAACCTCATTTATCTAATGTTAAAAAAGCCTGCTGTCCACTGAAGATATCCAGCTGGAATGCCTGACTGGCAATAGGACATAATCATCCAGTGAAAATGCTTACGTTGAACTACCTTCCTGGTATTAGGAAATGATCATTGGTAACAGTTTTATGAACTGACATGAGACAAGTGAAAAGATTTTTTTTAAAATAATAATAAGAAAGTGTTGCCTTCACATGTAAATAGTCTATGTTTATAAAATTATTTATTTACCATTTGCTGACCAACAAGATGGGGTGTTTTATGCACTTTTCATTTAGTGTCATAATAGCAAGGAAAAATACAACAGAAATGAAGACATTATTACAGCAAAATGACCAGCGTGTTTTCTGGAGAAAGCAATGAGCTAATTCCTCCTTCCCTGAGCATACACACAGAGCTATTAGCCTATTTTCAGCGGAGGCCCGGGGAGAAAAGCTACGCATATATAATACAGAAAAAAACAGTACAGTTCAATACAAAACAGAGTAACAAGATAAACTGTAATCTGTCTTGCACTGATTCTTTTATTTGATTTACATCCTTGGTTACAAACCTCTAAGTCATTATAAAGTACATTGAAATGTATCATTCTAGTTCCTGTAATTAATACAATCTGTATTAGTTGTATACAACAAACAAACCTATAAACATACAAACTAATGGCACGTGCTTAGAAATACAAAGACTGAAACTTTTGTTTGGAGTTTATCTGAAGAAATGATTGTACTTATTTATTTTTGTAGCAGTTGTTTACCTGGATGGTCCGCCTGGGCTATTAGACAATTTTCAACAGAGGCCTGAGGAGAAAAGCTGTACATACATAATACAGAAAAAAAACTGTACATTTCAGTGCAAAACAAAGTAACAAACTGAATACAATATAGTTGTGTTTGTCAAAATTACATACAGTTATGTTTATCTAGTTACATACGTTTAACACTAAACGTTTTTGATACAACAGAACTGAGGCTGGCGCAGTTTGTTAATCATGCACATATTAGCTGCAGAGTATGACGGGTTTAATGACAGCAGAGAAAAAACGCTGAAGGAGAACTCAGTACAGCGGGAGGAGGAGGGGAAGAGGAAGGGGGGTGAGTGTAGTAGGTAGAGTCAGATGGTAAGGGATAGAATAGAGGAAGAAGGGTTGAAAAGTAGCAGTGATCAGGGGATAAGTGACGCCGGTGGTAGATGGACTTGTTTAAATGTAGCCAGGGGAGGTACATGAGCAGAGACAGTTGTTGGTTTGGTGGGTCCTGAGAAGTTGTTTAAAGTTGGCTGAGCTAGTGGTGCTAAGAATATTCTGGGGAATGGAGTTCCATGCTTTGGAGATTTGGTTGGAATATAGAGAATCACCAAAGCTGTTATTAGATTTAGTGACCTTTAGTAGGGATTTGTTGGTGGATCTAAGGGTTCTGTTGCTTGGGTATAGGTGGATTAGATTATGGATTGCTTGGCAGTTATCAGGTTTGGAAATGATGGAATGTGCAGTAGTCATTTGGCTGAGAGTAAGGAAGTTAGGCAGTGTAGTTGGCAAAGTGATGTGCAGTGGTGGGATGTATGTGAAGAATTTGTGGTGAATTTGGCAATTTTCTAGTAGCAGGCCTCCAGTCTGGCTAGGTCAGTTTTTCTGAGGTTAGTAAATATTGCAGAGGCATGATTGAAGTCAACTTCCCAAGGAATCTGTGGCCCCACACCATAAAAGGTTACATGAGGGGGCACCCAAAAAGACACTAATGAGGTATCCAGGGTGGGATGGATGAAGAAACCAGGGGAACAGCCAAAAGTTACATGAGGGTTGAATGAGGTTTCTAAAACATTAAATAAATCTCATATATTTGAAGTTGACTTCAATCATGCCTCTGCAATATTTACTAACCTCAAAAAAACTGACCTAGCCAGACTGGAGGCCTGCTACCATTTTATCTGTTTCACCACAAAGACAGGTCAGTATCATATGTAAAAATACTTTACTAAAAACATATCGCCAACTAAGTACATTGAATGGTGCTCTGCTTTTCTCTTTATTTAACACATTCATTATTCTGGCTTAAACCTCATTTTTGTAGGGGATGTTAATTGAGGGGACTTATGTATCTGCAAAAGATGAGAGAAATACATACACAATTATCTTTTTGGTTAATAACTTTATTATTTAAAAAAGTGTCAGATTTTATTCAACAGTAAATTCCAAACTACATGCAGTGTAGCTATTTTTTGTTAATCTGACACAGACCATTTCAAAATCATGTAGTTATATTTCTGCCAAAGTTAGACTTTTGCATGAGTATCCTACAAAATGGTCACCTACATTATACTTTGAACTAAATCCTAATGTTTAACAAACATTTAACACCCCCAAAAAATGCGATAACATGAAGAAGAGAGCAGAAAAGATAAGATCAGTAATGGAGGACTGCAAAATAAATTTATTTTTAATTTTTAGTTTTTAGAGTCTATGAAGAATGCAAAAAAAGATGAATATGGCACTCAAAATATTAAATAAAAGCTATGCAAAAAGAAAAACAGTATGTTTTTGCTTCTGAGTCAATGAAACAACGGAATGATACATAATTAAATTCACTCAGTTGAACACTTCCAACAACCATATGGGGGATGTATTTTTAAATATCTCATTTTAAAACATATTTTCTTGCTCTTGCCTGACATATTTTTGACTCATTCAGTGTATGTCATACCATTCATTTTATGAATATTTAACATAACCCACTAGGACTACACTTGTATTTATTACTAACCTAAATTCCTACTAATGGACTCATATTTTGTCAGAAAGCCATCATGTTTTACTGTTGCCAGATGAGCATCAGTTGCTTTATTTTGTGAGTTAAGCATTTTATTAAGCCGAAAAGACAGAACAGCAGGTTACCACTGCCAAGAGATACACCCTCCGGAACTTCACTACCCAAAACATTGTCTGCATTTTTTTATAAATTGTTGAAAATTCTTTTGTCTGTGTTGTTCAGTAACTTAAAAATAAACAAAATGGATAGATTAGCAGTACATTAATCAATTAAACAAATTCAGATAAAAAGGGTCCTCAAAACCAAGCATTTCATGTCCTATAGCTACTAATAATATGTATTCACAATCTGAAAAAAAAAAAAAAAAACCAAGAAACTGACACAATTTATGTGTTGCAACTTCATATCTTTTATTTAATAACTGGGAGTCATAGCTCGACTGTCTGCTTAAATAAATTAGAATGCAATTTTTCCATCCATGCTCTATATTAAGATACTGCAAGAAAGGTATATCATGAGATAATAATATCACTTAGGAGAGGTTTAAAGCAAAATATAAAGCTCGTTTATCTAATGTTAAAAAATCCTGCTGTCCACTGAAGATATCCAGTTGGAATGTCTGGCTGGCAATAGGACATAATCATCCAGTGAAAATGCTTGCATTGACTTGCCTTCCTGGTATTAGGAAATGATTATTGATAACAGTTTTATGGACTGATATGTTGCAAGTGAAAATATGTTTTGACAAACCTTAGAAAAATTGCTGTCTTCACATTTGAATAATCTATGTTTATAAAACGATTTATTTACCATTTGATAACCGACTAGATTTGCTGTTTTTATACACTTTTCATTTAGTGTCATAATAGCAAGGAAAAATGCAGTAGAAATGAACAGTTTAGTAGAGCAAAGCAACCAGCATGTTGCGTGGAGAAAATGGTGAGTTAATCCCCCTTCCCCCAGCAAACACACAGAATACAGAAGCTCTTCTTATGCAGTGACTGGAAGTCAGGCTTGAACCCTGGCCCATAGAAGTAGGAGATAGAGAGGTTACCACTGAGTCACTGTGAGAACCATATAACACTGATTATGAAAAATATGATGTCTAGATAAAATGTAATCTGTCTTGCACTGATTCTTTTATTTGATTTACATCCTCGGTTACAAACCTCTAAGTCATTATAAAGCACATTGAAGTGTATCATTCTAGTTCCTGTAATTAATACAATCTGTATTAGTTGTATACAACAAATAAACATATAAACATTCAAACTAATGGCACGTGATTAGAAATACAAAGAGTGAAACTTTTGTTTGGAGTTTATCTGAAGAAATGATTGTACTTATTTATTTTTGTAGCAGTTGTTTACCTGGATGGTCCGCCTGGGCTATTAGACAATTGTCAACAGAAGCCTGAGGAGAAAAGCTGTACGTACATAATACAGAAAAAAAAAACTGTACATTTCAGTGTAAAACAAAGTAACAAATTGAATACAATATAGTTGTGTTTGTCAGATTTACATACAGTTATGTTTATCTAGTTACATACATTTAACACTAAAAGCTTTTTGATACAACAGAACTGAGGCTGGCGCAGTTTGTTAATCGTGCACATATTAGCTGCAGAGTATGACGGGTTTAATGACAGCAGAGAAAAAATGTTGAAGGAGAACTCAGTACAGCGGGAGGAGGAGGGGAGGAGGAAGGGGGGTGAGTGTAAAAGGTAGAGTCAGATGGTATAGGATAGAATAGAGGAAGAAGGGTTGAAAAGTAGCAGTGATCAGGGGATAAGTGAAGCTGGTGGTAGATGGACTTGTTTAAATGTAGCCAGGGGAGGTACATGAGCAGAGCCACTTGTTGGTTTGGTGGGTCCTGAGAAGTTGTTTAAAGTTGGCTGAGCTAGTGGTGCTAAGAATATGCTGGTGAATGGAGTTCCATGCTTTGGAGAACTGGTTGAAGTGTAGAGAATCACTGAAGCTGTTATTAGATTTAATGACCTTTAGTAGGGATTTGTTGGTGGAGCTAAGGGTTCTGTTGTTTGAGTATGGTTAGCTGAAATTATGAAGAGCCAGGCAGTTATCAAGTTTGGAAATGTTGGAATGTGCAATGGTAATTTATATGAGAGTAAGGAGGTTGGGTAGTTTAGCTGACGAAGCGCCGTGTAGTGGTGGGATCTATGTGAAGAATTTGTGGTGAATTTGGCAATTTTGTGGTAGCAGGCCTCCAGTCTGGCTACATCAGTTTTTTGAGGTTAGCAAGAAGAGAGGCATGTTGCAAAGTTGAAAAAAGGTGGGTTCTTGCAATGGCTTGTCTGGTGGAGATGGTTATGAATGGCTTGGCCCTATAGAGTGAGCTAAGTTTGATATGGGTCTTTTTAATGACTAATGCAACATGCATGTCAACTCTCAGGCTACTATCGATTATGACACTGAGTAGTTTGGTTTGGGATATTGGTTCTGTTTTGGTTTTATTGGCTGAGTAGATGAGAAAGGTTGTTTATTGTTGGTCTTTTTATTGAAGAAGATAATTAATTTGGTTTAGTTGGTATTTAGAATTAGTTGTTGGTCAGAGAGGTAAGATTCTATGTCTGAGAATTTTTTTTATGTTATTTCTTGATGTTGTGGTAGGGAGGGAGGAGTACAGATTAGGGTCAAGTCATCAGCATATTGAATTGTGGTTGCCAGGTTGGTTGCCATATGTAGTTTGTTTGTAAAGCCTGTAAAGAGAAGGGAACCTAAAACTGATCCTTGGGGAACACCACCATTAATGGGTAAGTGTGCAAATAAGTCATTTTGCTACTTCACAGCTTGCTGTCATAGGTTCATAGTTTCATAGGTAGGTACTAGGCTATTGGCCCTAGGACCTATATAAGCCTAGCCAAAAAGGTACCCTGGCTTTTGCCACCAAAGAAAATTATTTTCCTCTGCCCCTGTCGAGCAGAGCTACAGAAGTGATCCCCAGGGTGAATTTCCTATCTCCCATCCAATCATCAAGATTTTTCTTGAAGAGTGCTAATGAGGAGCTTTGTTTGATATAGATAGGTAGTTTGTTCCAGAGTATGGGAAGTCTCTGGGACAGGAATCTATCCCTCCAGCATGTTCTGTTTATTGTGGTGACAAGGTGTATGTACCTAGAGCATGTAGCTGGGTGGGAGTGGGATTTCTTTAAGTGGACCATGTCCAACAGCTCTGGGTTTGACATAACTTTGTATGTTAGGCAGAGATCGCCTCTGAGTAGGCAATATGCGATGGAGTAAAGCATGAGTTTTTTGAGACGGTCTGCACAGGGCATCTGTTTGAGGCTGGTTATCATCTTTGTGAGGTATTTCTGCGGCTTTTGTAAGATAGTTGTAAAACCAGGAGAGGGCTGACTGGGATAGGTTCCATGATGCTAGTTCATTGAGGAGCTTTTGATGGGATACCATGTTAAGTGCCTTGGACAAATCTAAGAAGATGGAAGCAACTTGTTGCCCTTCATTTTTTAGGTGGTTTATAGTGTTTATGAAGCTTAGTAGGGTGGTTGTAGTACTGGTCAAAATCCATGCTGGGAGTTGGTTAATAGATTATTGCAGGTTAGACAGTCCATAAGCTCAGAATGTATGCATTTTTCTAGAATTTTAGACAGGTCCATATCATGTTGTCAAAAGACGTGTTCATCGAACATGTCTTTATGGACGGGTCTATATTAGAAGACTGACTGCTTAGGTGATTGAACACCTAAACATCGATCTTCTAATATCGAACTGCATAATGTCGAACATCCCAGGGAAACACGTCCCTCAATCACAGCACAAAAAATATTACTTTACCTCTAAATTAAGTGGGGGGCTTCACCCCCCACAGCCCCCAACTTGAGGGGCTGTGCCCCTCACCGCTCTAACTAAGTATACCAATTCCGAGATCGCTCAACAGTAGGGAAATAGCAAACTTCGGCAAACGGCCAAAGGTAATCTTTCCCTGCGTTAAATCGTCCATTCGCCATTTTTTGATTTCGATATTAGAAGATCGATGTTTAGGTGTTCGATCACCTAAACATTCAGTCTTCTAATATAGATCCTTTATTGACACATAAACATCAAACATAGTAATCGCCAAACAGCCACTTCAGCAAACTTTTTCCCAGAGGAAAAAATTGCTTGGCTGAAGAAACACAAAACAAACGTTCAAACCCTACGTAGTGGGGGGCTTCACCCCCCCACCCCCTAACTAAATATACCAACACTGAGATTGGACTACAGTGGGAAAAAGGTCAAATCCTCGATGATGGCCAAGTGTTTTTTCTCCTGGGAAAAAAAGTGGCCGTTCGGCAATTACTGAGTTCGATGTTTATGTGTCAGTGAGGGCATGTTCAATGAACATGTCTTTTGACAACATAATATAGACCATTTTAGACAGTGATGAGAGAATAGCTATTGGTCTATAGTTGGAGAATTATGTTAAGGTGTCACCATTGTGTAGAGGAATGATGTAGGAAGTTTTCCAGAGTCTAGGGATGCACTGCCCTCTGACTGATCTGTTGATCAACAGGGAGATTGGGTAAGCGATGACATCAGCTGCTAGCTTGTGATATGTGTTGGGTAGTTGATCTATTGTGAGGGTTGTGGTCTTTAGTTTATTTAGTAGTTTCATTATGGTAGTAGCTTGGATGGGCTTATGGGAGAGAGGAATGATAATAACTTCTGTTGGTATTGGAATAGATAGTCCAGCATTGTTGTTATCGTTTATCAGAGATAGAATGGAGTTAGTAAAGAAAAAATTGAACTGTGTAGCTAAACTGTCTTTAGTATTGGAAGTGGTGGGGGCTGGAGTTAGAGACTGACCAGGTTAAAGAATTTTTTTTATGCTGCCCCATAATTTCTGGGGATTATTATGGTGTGTTTGCTGTATCTGAGTATAGAAGGTTTTTTTTTGTCATTTTTGATCTGAGTTTTGGATTTATTTCTTAGATGGTGGTATATTTCAAAAGAGCTTTGTTTTTTGTTATACTAGAAGTGAGACCATGCTTTGTCTCTCTGCCTGAGTAATTGTTTAGTTTCTTTAGACATCCATGGAGTATAGTTGGATTTTACACAGTAGGGTCAGGGTGGAGGTGTGATAATGGTGACCAGTCACATTGCTGCAGTAGAGATTTAAAGGTGGTTGCTGAAAAGTGTTTTTTTTTTGTTTGGCTCTGTTTATATAATATGCATTTGGGGGGGGGGGTTGGATCTGTGTCTAAGTAGAAAGGTGAATAGATGTTCACTTAGGCTGTCTGGAGATGTTCTGAGTGGTAGGCTAGTGAAGGTTTATTGGTTAAGGTCCAATCAAGAATTGACTATCTGCCACTGTGTTTATCAATCCTGGTTGGTGATTTTATTATTTTGGTGAATCCATAGAGCTTTATGAAATTAGAGGGGCTGTCTGATGAGCAAGTATGATAGTTTGTACTGAGACCTCCCATTATTACGGTCTCTTGATTAAATGAAGAGGATGACCAGGAGAGTAGGTCTTCGATTATGGGTGGGTTGTTTCCAGGAGGGATGTAGACTGAGCTTATGATTATGTGTTTATTCGGGTTGATTTTGAAGTGATAGGTTAGTATTTCAGTGTTATTTTGGCCTGGGAGATTTGATTGGATTCTCTGGAGTTTGAGTGTCTTTATATAGTATTGCTATGCCTCTGTCATGTTTTTTTATTCTATCTAGTCTGTGGATATTGTAGCCAGGAGGAAGGATTTCATTGTCGTTAATATGGGACTTAAGCCAGGTTTCTGTTAAGACTGCTAAGTCTGGGGTGTAAAGGGAAATGGAAGTGTGGAGTTTGTGAATTTTGCTTACAAGGCTTCTTAGATTCATTTTGATGATATGAATTCTAGGGATAGTATGTCTTAGGGAGTAGATGGTGGGAGGGTGAGTGGTGTTAGGTTTCTGTGATATTTGCTGTGATCAATCACTTAATTTCAGCTGTGGTTTTCTATAGAGTAGCAGGTGTGGTGGTTTAGGCGCTAGCTTAGTATTCTTATGGGCTAGGTATGGGGGAGTACTACCAGAAGGTAGCTATATGAGAAAAGTTCCATACTGGAGGTATTAAAGAGGTGAGGAGCAATGGAAATGTTGTTTATGGAGGTATGGGGTGGAACAGGGGAAAGATAGGTAGGGGATTTATTGTTAGATATTATTTGTTTGTGATGAGAGGTAAGGTGGAGAATGGCTGTAAGTAAGATGAGGATGGAAATTTGTAAAGTTAACATCTTTTTTATAAAGCATGTATGTTTTGGAGGAGAAAGTGTTAAATTTTTTGTAAGTGAGTGATATTTTGGAAAAGTTTGGCTTTAATTGGGTTGTGCTGAGTGATAGGGAGGAGTAATGGAGATTAATGGTCTTTTGTTATTGTTAGAGTGAGGTGTGGGATTGGGGATAGTGATTGGCTAATTGGAGGAAGGAGGTATGGTGTGGCTGAAATAACTGGAGATGATGTGGGGGTGGGTGGAAATTGGGGGTAGAGTAGGGGAGTGGAATGAATCTGAGTGTAGCAAGGATGCACAGAGTGGGTAGAAGCACAAGGGAGATGAGGGCGAGAGCCAAAAAAGAAACTATAAGTTTGAATGTACGTTGTGGAGATTTGGAGCCAGCAGCTAGCAGTAAGTAAAACTCTCAATTGCTACTGTTTCCACTGTCTTATTTTGCATTTGTTTTGTTTTTATGTTTGTTTTTACATACCAGCCCCACTGCTTGTTGTTTATTCTGTGTGTGGCAGAATACCCTCAGAAAAACCAATAAGGTGGTTACTGGGGGTATGGCGGGAGAAGAACCCAAACTAATAGCATTCCAGTTTGTGTGTGCACCACTCACCCAGAGGTTAAAAACTTTTTAAAAAAGTCACTTCACACTTAATTTATTATCGACAAAATTACAAGCAAGCAAATATACACTGCGATCATTTTGTTGGGATGCTGCCTGGTTCACGATCTTTGTGGATGGTTGCGGGAAGAGAACAATGCACAGGCAAACAAAAAAACAGCTCAGGTAGTAAAACACTGGTGTTGAATTTTCAATGGGGACTGTAAGAAAAGAGAGGTGAAAAAGGGGGATAGTTAGGAGATAGCTAAGTTAGTCACAGAATTAATTTACAGATGTTCAGTAGGGTATTTATACAAATAAATAATTTCACAGCAATATGTTGTACGTGAGTGTAACCATTACCTATAACTTCATCAAAAATAGATAATTACTTGATTCAGAGCTGTACAGCATATTCTGTAAGGTAAACACTTAGCTAATATAGCATAACACTATTAATCAGGTTACGTTAGCCTTTTGCCTTTAGCTCTCTCATGGAATAAGTAACAATTCTATTCAGATCTAGTAGACAATACAAAATAAAAATAGAATGATTTAGTGTGGTTTTGAAACAATCAATCATTAGTGGAGCTAAGGTGAGTGAACTCAGCAAAGAGCCGAGTGGTAGTGGCGACATTAAGGATTAAGGTAGTCTTAGTTACATTTACCCACCATTTCCTATAAGGTAGATATCTTGATGATGATGATGATGATGAGTAAGTGTGATACATATGTGAGCTCTTGTATTTGCTATAGTTTTATATAGTTATTTGTTAGACATAGCTAGTCTATGTAAATGTTAAGTAGTTAATAATATAGTAATTGCTGATTTGTATGGCTATAGTTTGAAAATAAAGCTAATATTTTTAGACATCAATTAGGTATATAAGTGAATATCAGATACTGTTGCATGCTAGGTTAAGCAATGATTATGATATATCTATCAGACATATTTTATTTTGCTCTTGTGTATATTGATTAATCACTAGATGATACAGATTCAATATTACATTTAACTCTAGTCCCTAACTCTAGAGGCCACACTAGGAGACCTCTGTATAACCCAGTTCTCAAACCATAATAGAGTACCCTAATAGAGATCCAGAAAACATAGATATGCATTTTCCAAATGTCTCCATAGCCAGCTTTGTAGATATGGGCACCCTGAGACAATGTAGCAGTTGTCTCATGTTCACTGACAACCTTTTAATCCTCAAAGAAACTAATGCTATATGCAAGAGATGAACATACACAGTTTCCTTGAAGGCAAAAATCTCAGTTACAAGCAAGGTTGTCAAGAACACATACACTAAATCCACCACACATAGTGTCCACCACAAATATAGACCATCATATGCTAAGACACTAAAAAAAATCTTTCCCAACCCCAAAAGACCTCCTAAGCCTATAAATGACAATGCCTATCCTCAGAAATCTCTAAAGCACTCACCAAAAGGAACACCAAACACTACATATATGCCTACACAAAATGGACCCCCATGAATGAAGTCCATAAGGCATGCAAACACTTTACCCAGGACTCGTGTTATAAGAGACTTTAATGTATGACACACGTATGTTACACTTACCAGACTAGACGAGGAGAAGATAATGGTTAATTGCTTAAGTGGAGCCAAGATCCAGCAGGTTACACAAGTACTCAAGTCAATGCTTCAGAGGTACCAGTATGATTCTATTATAGTCCATGTGGGTATAAATGACCTGAGATGTACTTCGCTGGACTATATGAAAAGAGACATTGTGGGTCTCTCTGAATATGTGTCTGAGGCAGGTATGTGCCTTGCATTGAGCAGCATTCTGCCTTCACTAAGGATGATGCTATAGTATGAACAAAAAATGGTTGATATTCCAGGGAGATTCAAAATAAAACCCAAAGAAACTTAAAGGTTTTACTCCTCAGTGCTAGAACTAGAAGCCATAACAAGAAACTTGACACCCTACAAGCTCTCCTCACTCCAGAGAATGCAAACATTTGTGCTATTATCAAGACTTGGTTTGAATTTGCAGAAAGTACTCCGGCATTGGAAAACTACAGTGCTTTCCACACATTTAGAACAACAGCAGCACAGAGTGGAGTTAAAGGAGGAGGTGTCTCAATCTACATTAGTAACAAGTATATCTCTAGGTTGTTTAAACAGGATGATTCCCTAGAGCTCATCCACATGCAAATTACCATAGATAAAGTCCCTCACCATATACTAGCAAGCTATAGGTCACCTTCTATGACACAAAAATTCTATAACTCATATCTAGACCTATTGGAGACACTCATCATCCAACCAAATACCATATACACGGGAGATTTCAACTACCCTTCTGTAGACTGGGAAACATACACTGCCTCCATTTTGCAGGTACTATATTTCCTGGACTTTGTTAACACAAATACCCTTGATCAGATAGTACATACTCCAGCCACACATTAAAAAAACATACTGGATCTAGTACTCATCAATATGGGAGAGCACAGTAAGCCCTCCCCTCCACTACCACCACAAAGCTTTCTCCTTCAAAATAAAAATCAACTTGGAAAACCCAGCAAAACCTTTAACAGTTAGGAACTACTCCAAAGAAACTATATCCTATTATGTAACAGTCTGAAGCCAAGAGTTCATAACAACCTGTGCAGAATTGTTCACAGAAATCCTGCACAACCATATAAAAGGCTGCATAGAGGCTGCCATAGCTACAAGAAATAAGTCCAAAACAAACTCTGAAAAACAAACCACACTGATAAAATCCTAACCTTAACAGAGTATATAACAAAAGGAAAAAGCCATGCCCAAAATCAGAAAACAGCAACTCTCAGAATGACAAGAATTCATTAATTATAACAAGCAGAAAATGAAGAGGGCTAATTAAATCCAATAAGACAAATTTTGAGGTCAAGATAGCCCCTCAGGCTAAAGACAATTATAAAGCCTTCAACAGCTATGTCAGAAACCTTAAAAGTAACTCACAGCAGTGTGCTGAACTGGTGGTAAATGGTACCACCTTAAATTGACATAACAAATCTGCTGACAGAAAAATTCAGGTCTAACTTCACCCCCCACCACCCTTTGGGAAATCCCTACTAGGATAACCCACATTCCCAACTATTAGCCGGGAGCAGGTCATGTTTGCACCCATTATGGCCAAAAACACAGTCTTAATGGGCCCAGATAATATACCGGGTTGCCTACTAAATAGCTTGAAACATGACCTGCCGGGACCACTTGAGTCACTTTTCAATTATAACCTCAAAACAGGCAACATACCATGTGATTGGAGGACTGCAATGGTAACCCCTCTTCACAAGGGTAGACCATCAATAGTCCTATTAGTCTGACTAGTCTAATATGCAATGCAAAGCTATGTACTGAATTATCATGGAAATGTTCAACAAAGATATTGGCAACCTACAGATACTGGACCCACCCCATTTTGTTTTTGTCAAAGGAAGGTCATGCTTACTTAACCTGGTAGACTTCTTTGAGAGGGTTACCAAGGCAATGGATGAGGGAAAAATGTTGCATACCATCTAACTAGACCTGGCTAAGGCAGTGGATACAATACCCAACTCAGGTATTGTTGACAAACTCACCACACTAGGCATAAATCCCAACATAACTCTCTGGAGTGCTAGCCAGCTGACAGATAGTCCCAAGGAGTCAGGACTGGTGACACCACCTCCACCAAAAGACCAGTCACCAGTAGAGTACCTCAGTGCTCAGCGCTGGACCTGTTCCTGTTTGGCATTTCCTTTTCGGAAGTCAGGGCTAATGTCAAGGGCATTTGGCTCACCAAGTTCACAGATAACTGTAACTTGGGAGCTATTATAGACCCCCCACAACACTAACATTCTGCAAGATTATGTAGCGCAAACAAATGACTAGTGCCAAAGCCATGTATTAAACCTCAATGCCAAGAAGTGCTTTTTAGTGCCTTTTGGGAATATGTCCACCCAGGTTAAATACTCCATCGAGAAGACACCCCTAAGAGTTGACCTGGTAGTTAGGGATCTGGGAACATGTGTAGACAGCAATCTGGACTTTGACCAATACATAACCAATGAAGTAAGAAAATCATTCTATTTAATCCAAATTATATGTAAGTTTATGGCATCCAGGTCCAGTGAAGTTAAAGTACCACTTTACTTGGCTCTTAACAGTTCCATCACTGAGTGCAGTTGAAATGCCCACAGAGGTTCCTCACCAAGAGAATCCATGGTGTTAACACATTGTCCTATACAGATTGTCTTAAAGCCCTATCTCTATAGTCAGTCTCCTATAGGTTATTGAAAGGTGATCTATGCTTTGCATATAAGGCATCCCCAGATCCAGCCCTGATGGACCTTTTGCACATCTGCAAATTGAACAGAACCAGAAAGTGTAGATCCAAGGATTTAAACTTTGCTTTCAACATAAATATAACATGCTGGTGAGACAGATATGTGTCTCAAAGGACCTCCACAATCTGGAATAAGCTCCCCATCCATATGAAGTGGAGTCCATGCCTAAATCTATTCAAACTTAACCTCAACAATTGGATGGGAAATCAAAAATGTACAGCTGCTCTGGGGCCCATATGTCTTTGATAGACAGGGGCCACCAGTAAATATTACCTAACTAACATACTTCCTCCAGCTAACCCTTTAACAACCTCCTAACCAGCATAACATTCGAAATAGATGCCCATGTTACATGTGGACACAATTGGGTTGAGTTGCATGGCTGGGCTTATTAAGGCCATGTTGGTCATTAACCTAGTGTATCCCTATGAACTTATGAACCTAATACATAGTATGCTCTGTTTACAGTCATCAGTGTGTCATTATTCATATAACTTTCTTTTAAATATAAAAAAATTCTCCAAATAAAGTTATGAAAAAAATGGAAGGAGGACCAAATTTCCTGTTGATAGCACAATCTGAAAGGAAAAATGTATTTTATTTCTAAAGCATACTGTTATTTATTTAGTTATTTTATTTATTTTGTAAATCGGGTTTAAGACTACCCTTCCAGTTTTTGAATATATCTATACTACATAGAGGTACATAAGAAAAAAATCACAGATCATTTTTATCTGATGGTTTGCAGAAGCCAGGACTTTTTTATGTTAGAGCTTTCTTCTGTTAATGTATTTTGCAGGTTGTTACGTGAAATGTGTGGAAATGTCTCTTGAAGTATTGCTTGCATGCTTTTTTAGATAGAGCTCCTGCAAGTCTTCACATGCTAGTAGCGTATGGCACACTTGCTCATTGCCACTTATTCTAATTGGCAAATGCTCTATCTCCCACTAACCCAATCCTAGTTAATGACCTAGCCCTCCCACAACCCAATACTACTAAACTGCATAGCCCTACCAGCACCCTAAATCTAAGCCTAAAGCTCCCACTAGTCCTTAACCTTACCCACAACTCTTCACTTCCTTATCCACAATTCCTGATTACTCTAAATCAGGTCTTGGGATATGGAGAAAACATGTGCTTTAATTTCCAATGAAAGTCTTAAACACTGAAAAAAAAATAATAAATGATTTTTTTTTTAAAAGCACTGAAAGTTCTGTTATCCTTCAGGATATCACCATTCTTGACAGAGAAAGGGCTACCAATTAAAGTGACTTGTCAATTTTGGTTGAGCTCATTAACACAATGAAACTGACGGTGTCCCGTGCCCCGCGGCCAGTGAAGTTGTTTGTTTTACCACACCACAACACAAACATGCTGTAACACTGTAACACACACACAATAGAGTGGTGGATGATGCTGTGGAGGAAAATGACATCCTGGGTCAGGGTTTCATCTTTCACTTTATTCTGGATTCTCGTTTCACTGATTCCTAAAAAAAAAATGAGAGAGGAAAAGTGTCCTTTGACATTTGTGCTTTCATCAGTGCTAAAAGAATAAAAAGTGAATGACTTTGCCTTTTGTTTAATCTGCTGGTGATATCTTCATCTATTAGTTCCTGCTCTAAATCTAAAACTCCACTCCTCTCTCCCTAAACGTAAAGCTTCTGATCACTCCCTAAATTCATCTCCCACTCCCTAATCCTAAATATCCCCCTTCCTAAACCTAAATCCCACTCCTGATCACTGCCTGAAACCCTTGCATGCTCACCCATTCCTCTTCTATTCCCTCCCAGTGGCTACTGGACTTACCTTGCCCAAACTTGGCTACTGTGCTCAGACAAAATGAAGCAGCTTTGCTCTTTTTGCATGGCTGCTGTAACTTGCCTGAACGTGTATTTAAGTTCAAGTGGAAGCAGCTGGACATGCAAACTACAAGATGCCTGAGTCCCTCACTGTGACACATTGGCATTCGAGAGTCACAGACTTTGGCACTCATAACACATGCTTTTTGGTTTACGGTTTATGAAGATATAATTGTCTCATTTTCACACTGCTACACCACCCTTTACTGCTGTACTAGGATATTAACCTGAACTATAAAATTTGGGCTTCTGTAAAATCAGAAAAAAAATCTTACTGAAGGCATCAAGGCTGCTATTCAGAAATGTCTAGATCAATCATAGCAGATAAAAGATTATTTTAGATTATGTTAGCTGAATTTATGATTTAAATGAAAGGCTTTGCACGATTTTATATTGGCAGCTGAAACATCATAGTTTGCTATTCATTTTAGGTGGTTCTCTTCCATTTTTTTTGTGCATTTAGAAAAGAGAAGAAATAACATGCAAAAGACTGATAGTGACTAGCAAAGTGCATCTTTGCTTTAGGACTGGAAATGATGAATTCACAAGAAGAATATTTCATTTAATTGCTACATGCTTCAAACGTTTGTTAAGTAATCAGTTTCCTATATGTTTAGTATGTGTTTACATTAAAGAGCAGTTTTATTTTTAATAGAAAACAATGACAAATTGTTGTCTCATGTTAATTTTAAGCAGTAATTTAAATTTTGATATGACAGTTTTCCAGGAATCAGTTAGTTACTTAGTTATCTATGTATTTACTTATCCTTTTGCAAACCATTGCTTTTATAAACAAAAACATCTTTATTAAATTATCACTTATGACATAAGTAATCTTACATTTGTATAAATGAAAAACAAACCAAATTAATACAATTTTAGTAGCAAACATTATGCATCAGAGACCCCGTAGAGACAACTGCAGTTGCAAACGTTGTGCGTCACTTATAACATACCCAGTCATTGTCAATTAAGTATTACATAGCTCATTCAAATCCTGCCTTCTTTTAAACCTGATTCTTACACTGCATATAATGTTTTCACAATTCCCATTTTTTTCCTAAGTAGTTTGCTCCTTCCCTTTTCTAATGATCCCAGTTCCAGTTGCTTTATCTCTGTTATTATATTCACCACTTCTAGTAAAGTTGGTTTAGACTTTGATTTCCACTTTCTACTAATTGCTTATTTGGCAAAGTTTCACCACGTCTAGGCAATTCCAATTCTTCTATCTATTTACATTTGTTAATTGGGGTAGAGCAAAATCAGAACTGGCCAATTCCAGTCTCAGCCTCGGATAAGTAAAGAAACAAAAATAACAGTTAATACAAGTACATTAAAAGTTCAATTACATGGCATTGAAGACATAATAACAAATACAGTTAGAGTGCAATTGCAAAATACATGATGTAAACAGTAAAATGAACATTATATACAAGTCATATCAAGCAAAGTTTAACTTTCTACTCTAGTGGAGTTCGTAAGTGAAGGCTTATGAGTTAAGGTAACATATCTGGAAAAAAAGATATGAGGTGTAGTTAGGTTATATGACAGGATGGGATACATTACTCCTGTTGTGGAGTAAATGGAGTAAGAACATAAAATAGCATGGCTTTAAATAATAGCATCCAACCTAGGGTAGCTAAGAGGGTTTTATGCTAGGGTACTCCAGCTGGAGGAATTAACCATGTAGCTCCCAGGCTATGATTTAAGTAGATCCACAGGGATGATCTCTCTGCCCTCATTAAACAAATTTAAACAAACTGTGGCTGCACTGAAGGTATACCTCAAAACTGCAAGCCTGTCCTACACACCGTGGTGGTTATAGGACATCAGGCAAATGCAGGCAGTTCACTTGTATAAGGCCTAGATAAGTTCTGAGATTCTTCATTGTTTTCTGCAATCACTTGTTCTAGCCAAATACATGCCAGGTCTGTCCTCAGAAGGTATATGTGTCATTCTAATGATTTCCTTCAGCACAGATGTTCTTAATCACTGAAATAATCCACATGACTCTTCCTTGGCAGAGTAAATGTTTCTGTCTGTTTACCTGAGACATTTAAACAAGCAATTTTAAGTGCATTCAAAGAGTTGGGAATTTCTGCAATTTGTCCTGTGGATAAGGAAACAGTCATCTGCACAACATCATGATTAAAAGCTTGTTCCACTCTTTAATGCATTCTTTATCTTTTTTAACTAAGCATTTTTGGAGCTGCTTCAAGACATTTTGTCAACATGTTAGCATATGTTTTATCAGGATTATTTCACTTCTCTGTTCTGATACTTAAAATTACCATCATATCAAATCATATTTCAGGATAAGTGACACTTTTTTACTGTGTTTCTTTTCTTTATGTGGTACTTAGTAACAATATATTTTTCCTTCCTTAAAAGCTGGCCTCTTTTTTTGCTTCATGATTATATTTCATATAATAATTCTGTTTGATGGTTGATATCAATTCTGATGTACTTATGCCTAAATAAATATAGGGGACAATTCATTACATTTTAACCAGATTTACTGTTGTCTTTTCACATATTACGTATTTCAGGCCATGTCCTTTGGAGTTGTGTGTGTTAAAAATATCTACTGCCAGATGACAATGGAATGCTTTGTTTAGTTTCTCAGTGAAAGACTGCTCTCACAGTTATGAGGCATTCTGAAGAAAATGCCTCCGTTGCAAAGTGATTTTAAAATATTAAAAACCGATAGAATCAACATGCTGAATTCCCTGAAGTAATTACAAAGACTTACGTTTATAACTTTCAGTATTTTTCTTCCAGCGCTTTGTAATTTTACTGTGCTTCTACTGCAAGCATTTAAATCTATTATCATTATTGCATTTTATCATTATACTATGACACAATTATTACTGAACAGATAATGTATCACTTCCTAAAATAATGATGAAAGAATTAAAATCTTGTAGAAGTATTTGTAAATACCGTGCATCTGTTTCTACAAGAATACTTGTTAAGAGCAAAGTGTACTTCATTATATATGTGTCTGTGTATCACACTGACATGTCAAATCTGTCAATGAAAAATGCTGAAGATTTGTAGCTCTGTGCATAATATAATTGTTTTGCTAAATATTAAGGTTGGTATTGCCTCTGCCCAAGGCTGTGTCTAAAAATACCCATCTGGAAACTAAACCACCCACCTACCTTGTTAACAAATATTTAAATAAAACTGTCTGTGTAGCATAGTGGTGTTACACCCTAAAGTCATAGGTTCATATGTAGGTATCAGGCTATCTGCCCCTGTGGGCCATTTTAAGCCTAGCCAATTTCCTTTTCAAATGTGAGAATCAAGCCTGTCTCTTCTGTCTGTGAGGTAAGTATCGTAATCATTATGCCCCCTCCCAACCTCAGTTTAGTCAGTATCTTGGGAGCTGGAGATGCCAACTGCTGTTGGATGGGACTGGTCAGCTAATGCTGGCTCCACCCATTGCTCTACCCATTGCATGGGAGAGAGAGCTGGCAAAATCTTGCTGCAAGACAGCTGCTTGAAGAACACCCAGGTACAATAGTTCCTGCAACTTGAGGCTTAGAGAGCCCATTCTCAACAAGCTGTGCATATATACCATAGATGGAAGTCATGGCAGAAAAGAGCACCTACTCTGGGTCCAACATAGTGAGCATTGCATTGCAACCCAAGGAAGGGTTTTAAAAGCATATAAAAATCTATTTACCCAAAATGGATGATGACCATAGTCAAAGAAGTAGATATGGTGGGGTGAATGGGGGGGGGCTGCCTCAGGAGCAAGTTGTTGAAGGGGCATGACTGACTCTGTAGAAGGGGTGTCAGTCAGTTCCTGGAAGTCAGTGGTACTGTTGCTGAACCAAATTCCTAATAGTCGTTTAAGCAGCCACTTAAATAATTTCAGACTGCCTGCAGACTGTGTTTTAAGAACTGCAGCAAAGGCTCTTTGCTACAGTTTGTGTATGAAAGATAGAAAAGATCTACATGACAGGAACAAGTTACTGAACCATAGCATTTTTTTACGTGAGCTGGAAGACATTTTCTAACTTATTTTTATTTATTTATTTATTTTCAATTCATGACAACTTTTTCCAGTGGTACTCAAATGTGTTTGAGGGAGAGCCATCTGGAGACTGCCAAATGTACCAATTGCTCTACAGCTCTGTATGAGTTCCTGGCTGTTGCTACTCAATTTTGTGTCCTAGACCAATAGCAATTAAGGAGAATTTTTGGGCCAATAAAAGATAGGTGTTTGTTCCTTGTGAAGTCATAGAGCCAAAAATAATGATATAAAATGTAAAAATGCACAAGTTTGGAAATTTTAACCCACAGCATCTAAAGTAATTTCATAGTCTAAGAAGACAGCTGCTGTACTTAGGGATACAAAAAAAGAATATAAAGATCATATTGGTCTAGATACTACAAATAAAGTTCATTGGTTTACGATATGTTTTTGTTGAAAGTATTGAGAGTTATAAAAATTTTGAGACTGCATTTGTAAACCTAAATGCAGAATCAGAATGCCAATTTTTATTATTTTGTAGCCAAGTTTTTCACTGTCTTGTCCTATATTTGTACGTCATAAATTAAAGTTGCACCAATATTTTATTCCTTTCTGGAATATAGCTTCACATACTGGCAGTGTAATCATTGTTGGGACAGACATGCAAATGACAATGACTTATACGAAGTGCCGAAACACAAATGGTTGTATGTTGATAGTCTTGTGAGACAGTTACTAACCCTTTCATTGTAATCATCCCTAGGTGAAAGGCTACCATAAGAAGGCAGCTAAAACTTTTGCTTAACAATAATTATTTTCAATTGAAGGTAAATATTTTAAACAAACCACAGGGATTGCAATGGGAGCAGCCATGGCTTCCAGCTTGGCTAACACCACACTAGGAAAATGGGAAGAGGAATATGTGTTTAACTCCCTCTTATACCAACAGATGGCTTTTATCAATATCATCTTTATAATTTGTAATGGGAGCCTGGAACTTCTTCAGCAATTTCTGGAATGCATCAATAATTCCACAAGTTTCCTCCACCCACAGCCTCTATACAGTTAATTGTTTGGACATCTAGATTAGTAAAAATCTGGAGACATGAGTACTCACCAATGACTGAAAGCTCACCCTGTCAACTGGCTTCTCCACTACAGCAGCATGCATCTACCGAAAACAAAAATGAATGTAATTAAATCACAAGGACTGAAGATAGCAACAGTGACTAAGGAAAACGAATCAGTCACAAGAAACATCATAAACCCACAGAAAGAATTTCTGGCCCTAGGATATTGCAACCATTTCATCAAACAAATCACACCACATCATTATTTGTGAGGAAAACAATGACCCAGTTTGGAACATTCCTTTAACCAGACTGACAGATATCTCCATAACTTCTCCAGACACAGGGATGGTGATAGGTGGAGGACTACTATCACGCTCACCTATTCATTGGAATTTAACAACATCAAGAGAGCAACCAAGAACAGCTGATGCATTATTAGCGAGCACAAGACTCTGAATAAGATCCTCCCCCAAAACCAGCCATTACCATATATATAACAAGAGCAAAAGATTCTATATAGAAAGAAGAGCATCAGTAGAGAACTTGTAACTTAGGAAAGGCACCTATCAATGCAGCCCACCTTTCTGCAACTATTACAGATTCACGAGCATCCAGGATGCTTTCTTTTGTCCCAGCAACCAGAAGAAATTTCGGAGCACAGGCTACAGTAACTGCAACTCTGACACAGTTGTTTATAGAGCACAATCCAAGCTTTGTCCAGCTTTTTATGTGAGAGAGACTATCAATAAGATAAAGACCAGGATAGCACACCACTGTACCAACATACATCAAGGCATCCCTACCATCTCCTTGGCCAAACAAGGTCTATATATGTTCGAATTTTGAAAATCTCAGACGCTCTAAAGAGCAAAAATGCCGGAACTCGAAGTTCCGTTATTGAGATTGCAGCACAGTGAAGATGGGAATATTTGCCCATTCTTCACTGCAGTGCAATCTAGGAGTTGTAATATGTATTTAGCTGGGGGTGTGGGGGGCACAGCATCCCACAATAAGGAGTTCGAGTTCTGGCATTTTCGCTCTTTAGAGCATTCGAGATTTTCATTATTTGATTACATGTTATAGACCTGCCAAACATGCTAAGAAAAACATTTGAGGCAACACCCTCACTTGTCATGTTATTGACAGAATCCACTATGAAGATCTGTATGGCAATAGAAATGGCAGACTACAGAAGAAGGAATTAGAATAGCAGATTTGATTGAGAGCAGGAAAACCACCAAGCCTGAATACCACATATTCTGTTAACTGCATACTGAACCTTAGGAAACTGGACCACCACAATTTTTACTGAACTTGAGAACTTGAGAGAATGACCAGTATGTATGTATGTATGTAAGTATATATTTATTTATATATATATTTATATATATATATATATATATATATATATATATATATATATATATATAGATTGTGTGTGTGTGTGTGTGTGTGTGTAGGTAGATAGATATTGTAGTTCTCAGTAATCTGGGTCTGTTTTTATAAAAAAGAAAAGGAAGAAAGAAAAAAAGATTAAAGATATAACCCCAACAGCCTACACAGAGCTGTCTCTTATTTGGCCAAATAGCTACCAAGGCAGCTCCATGTCACCCACAAGGCATTAAATCAACCCCATATTGTTAGCAATATCTATCCCACTTTAGATGAACACATCTAACACTGGAATTTCAACTATATAGGAATCAGCAGATGAATGCAAACAAACTCAGCAGGCAGATATGACAAATGTATACAAAAGCACCATAGAATTGTCTCCAGAAAGTTGAGACTCTCTTTCTTTGTATTTATTGATAGGTCACCATACCCAGCAATTTTTCATTACTTTTTGTTTTATCGATTTATAATGATTTAAGCTAGGAAGTAATTTGCTGGAAGGCAGTATCTGTGCCTAGGCAATACTTGGATTGGTTTTATAATAAAGAAAAATAACTGTAATGTAGAAGGTGATAGATTAAGGCACAAGGGGTGGGTTTGCCATAATAGTTAACGTCTTCACCTCATATACATGAGGTACAGGGTTTGATTCCTACCTTGGGTTATTGGCTAGGCTTAAAATGACCCTTCTGTGCAATTAGCCTAGTATTCACCCATGAACCTAAGCTTTTTTTTTTTAATGGACTTGATTTTGCTTTCCAAACACAGTTTGCTGCTCTTATGTTTAAGATTTTTGAGTAAATCTGTTATCTTTCATTAGATGCAATTGAAGCATAGTTGTTAAGTCTTTGGAAATAGGTAAAATGTGTTTGGCTAGGCAGTGTTCTAGATTGCACCCCCAGTGGTGATCCATTCTTCACTGATGACACTATCCCTGAGAGCGGACATATCTTGAAGAATGCCCCCTGTCTGAACAACTGAAATAAGTGCATGTTGTTACAAGCTTTAACACATTATCTGAGCAGCACTCATCTGCCTGCAAAGTAATATTTACAAATAAAGCGATGTCTTCAGACATGAAGTAGCTTTGAGAGCCCTACTTTCATTTTTAACCACCTTTCTGTTATATGGTAATGCAAAGGATCTTCCAACTACTATATTCTTCTGGAGAATATGATACTTCAACAGGGGCACATCTATTTTTTTTATATTTCCTGTAAGCCATGAGTTTTTTAGACTGGTAAGTTTTTTCACAGAGGTTTTTTTGAATTCCTTCCTCAACCAAGGGAAGAGAATTTACCTCCAAAATTTGGTTTGGAAGGCACTATTTGTTTGATTTTCATTTTGGTGAAAAGCCCAGTGAAATATATCATAGTGCTTAGCTCATTTAGTGGTTGGCTTTGAAATAGTGAAAATGGGCCTATGGTTGAGGAATGTGATGATTCCACAGCTCTGTAGTTTGGTCAATATTAGTGTATCAGAAGGATGTACACTCATGACATGCTGTTAAGGTCAGAAGTCTGTGGTTCTACCTCCATGTTAGCTGCTTGGATTCATCTTTCAATATTAACTCTAAAGTGTAGTATTTGTGGATACTGCACTCGAGGTGCTTTCTTACAGATTAAGTGCTAAGTCAAACTTCTATCTGCTTAAGATAATGATAACTGGTAAAGACGCTGTGGCACTGACTAAAAATTGTAGAGAAAGTTCACCATTTTTCTAACCAAAGGACACCCTGTGTGGGGGTTCACAGTAGGTGGGTTGCAGAGGTGATAAAGTAGAGGATAATGTCAACACTCTCCATTATTTGAAAGCATAACATGTAAAATGAAGTATTAGTGGCCTTCTTCTGTATAGAAGGTGAACAATAGCAGATATAGTATCTGTCAGTATTCTGTAATTGGAGAGTCGATATTCTAGATCAAGGTATCATTGCTTCGCTGATGGTGCAGTGAAAGAATGGTGGAAGGAAATTGCATTGCATGACTATTTTAATTTTAGATTAACATAAAATTAAAAAATAAATAATTTCATTTTTTAGAAATGAAAATGGTGGCAAGAGTATATTTCAATATTTTGTTCTCATGATGTTGACAACAGTGGTCTAGCAGCACATATTGTTACTCTGCTGATAGCTGGAACAAAGTGATGACACTGGTCAATTTTCCTCATTTAAAAAAAAAATTAGACTAAGAAATAGTTGCCCTTCTGGGCTGGACACATGCCGGAGTTCTGTACTATGAAAAGGACTAGTAATGGGGGATTCTACAAACACTGCAACATGCACATAACCATGGCAGAGCATGACAAGTAGATGATGGATAATACAGTCAAACTCTGCAACATGCACATAACCATGGCAGTGCATGACAAGTAGATGATGGATAATACAGTCAAACTCTGCAACATGACATAACCATGGCAGTGCATGACAAGTAGATGATGGATAATACAGTCAAACTCTGCAACATGACATAACCATGGCAGTGCATGACAAGTAGATGATGGATAATACAGTCAAACTCTGCAACATGACATAACCATGGCAGTGCATGACAAGTAGATGATGGATAATACAGTCAAACTCTGCAACATGACATAACCATGGCAGTGCATGACAAGTAGATGATGGATAATACAGTCAAACTCTGCAACATGACATAACCATGGCAGTGCATGACAAGTAGATGATGGATAATACAGTCAAACTCTGCAACATGCACATAACCATGGCAGTGCATGACAAGTAGATGATGGATAATACAGTCAAACTCTGCAACATGACATAACAATGGCAGTGCATGACAAGTAGATGATGGATAATACAGTCAAACTCTGCAACATGACATAACCATGGCAGTGCATGACAAGTAGATGATGGATAATACAGTCAAACTCTGCAACATGACCTAACCATGGCAGTGCATGACAAGTAGATGATGGATAATACAGTCAAACTCTGCAACATAACATAACCATGGCAGTGCATGACAAGTAGATGATGGATAATACAGTCAAACTCTGCAACATGCACATAACCATGGCAGTGCATGACAAGTAGATGATGGATAATACAGTCAAACTCTGCAACATGCACATAACCATGGCAGTGCATGACAAGTAGATGATGGATAATACAGTCAAACTCTGCAACATGCACATAATCATGGCAGTGCATGACAAGTAGATGATGGATAATACAGTCAAACTCTGCAACATGGCATAACCATGGCAGTGCATGACAAGTAGAGGATGGATAATACAGTCAAACTCTGCAACATGCACATAATCATGGCAGTGCATGACAAGTAGATGATGGATAATACAGTCAAACTCTGCAACATGGCATAACCATGGCAGTGCATGACAAGTAGAGGATGGATAATACAGTCAAACTCTGCAACATGACATAACCATGGCAGTGCATGACAAGTAGATGATGGATAATACAGTCAAACTCTGCAACATGACCTAACCATGGCAGTGCATGACAAGTAGATGACGGATAATACAGTCAAACTCTGCAACATGCACATAACCATGGCAGTGCATGACAAGTAGATGACGGATAATACAGTCAAACCCTGCAACATGACATAACCATGACAGTGCATGACAAGTAGATGACGGATAATACAGTCAAACTCTGCAACATGACATAACCATGGCAGTGCATGACAAGTAGATGATGGATAATACAGTCAAACTCTGCAACATGACATAACCATGGCAGTGCATGACAAGTAGATGATGGATAATACAGTCAAACTCTGCAACATGACATAACCATGGCAGTGCATGACAAGTAGATGATGGATAATACAGTCAAACTCTGCAACATGACATAACCATGGCAGTGCATGACAAGTAGATGATGGATAATACAGTCAAACTCTGCAACATGACATAACCATGGCAGTGCATGACAAGTAGATGATGGATAATACAGTCAAACTCTGCAACATGCACATAACCATGGCAGTGCATGACAAGTAGATGATGGATAATACAGTCAAACTCTGCAACATGACATAACCATGGCAGTGCATGACAAGTAGATGATGGATAATACAGTCAAACTCTGCAACATGACATAACCATGGCAGTGCATGACAAGTAGATGATGGATAATACAGTCAAACTCTGCAACATGACATAACCATGGCAGTGCATGACAAGTAGATGATGGATAATACAGTCAAACTCTGCAACATGACATAACCATGGCAGTGCATGACAAGTAGATGATTGATAATACAGTCAAACTCTGCAACATGACATAACCATGGCAGTGCATGGCAAGTAGATGATGGATAATACAGTCAAACTCTGCAACATGACATAACCATGGCAGTGCATGGCAAGTAGATGATGGATAATACAGTCAAACTCTGCAACATGCACATAACCATGGCAGTGCATGACAAGTAGATGATGGATAATACAGTCAAACTCTGCAACATGACATAACCATGGCAGTGCATGACAAGTAGATGATGGATAATACAGTCAAACTCTGCAACATGACATAACCATGGCAGTGCATGACAAGTAGATGATGGATAATACAGTCAAACTCTGCAACATGACATAACCATGGCAGTGCATGACAAGTAGATGATGGATAATACAGTCAAACTCTGCAACATGACATAACCATGGCAGTGCATGACAAGTAGATGATGGATAATACAGTCAAACTCTGCAACATGACATAACCATGGCAGTGCATGACAAGTAGATGATGGATAATACAGTCAAACTCTGCAACATGACATAACCATGGCAGTGCATGACAAGTAGATGATGGATAATACAGTCAAACTCTGCAACATGACATAACCATGGCAGTGCATGACAAGTAGATGATGGATAATACAGTCAAACTCTGCAACATGACATAACCATGGCAGTGCATGAGAAGTAGATGATGGATAATACAGTCAGACTCTGCAACATGACATAACCATGGCAGTGCATGACAAGTAGATGATGGATAACACAGTCAAACTCTGCAACATGACATAACCATGGCAGTGCATGCCAAGTAGATGATGGATAATACAGTCAAACTCTGCAACATGACATAACCATGGCAGTGCATGCCAAGTAGATGATGGATAATACAGTCAAACTCTGCAACATGACATAACCATGGCAGTGCATGCCAAGTAGATGATGGATAATACAGTCAAACTCTGCAACATGACATAACCATGGCAGTGCATGCCAAGTAGATGATGGATAATACAGTCAAACTCTGCAACATGACATAACCATGGCAGTGCATGACAAGTAGATGATGGATAATACAGTCAAACTCTGCAACATGACATAACCATGGCAGTGCATGACAAGTAGATGATGGATAATACAGTCAAACTCTGCAACATGACATAACCATGGCAGTGCATGACAAGTAGATGATGGATAATACAGTCAAACTCTGCAACATGACATAACCATGGCAGTGCATGACAAGTAGATGATGGATAATACAGTCAAACTCTGCAACATGACATAACCATGGCAGTGCATGACAAGTAGATGATGGATAATACAGTCAAACTCTGCAACATGACATAACCATGGCAGTGCATGACAAGTAGATGATGGATAATACAGTCAAACTCTGCAACATGACATAACCATGGCAGTGCATGACAAGTAGATGATGGATAATACAGTCAAACTCTGCAACATGACATAACCATGGCAGTGCATGACAAGTAGATGATGGATAATACAGTCAAACTCTGCAACATGACATAACCATGGCAGTGCATGACAAGTAGATGATGGATAATACAGTCAAACTCTGCAACATGACATAACCATGGCAGTGCATGACAAGTAGATGATGGATAATACAGTCAAACTCTGCAACATGACATAACCATGGCAGTGCATGACAAGTAGATGATGGATAATACAGTCAAACTCTGCAACATGACATAACCATGGCAGTGCATGACAAGTAGATGATGGATAATACAGTCAAACTCTGCAACATGACATAACCATGGCAGTGCATGACAAGTAGATGATGGATAATACAGTCAAACTCTGCAACATGACATAACCATGGCAGTGCATGACAAGTAGATGATGGATAATACAGTCAAACTCTGCAACATGACATAACCATGGCAGTGCATGACAAGTAGATGATGGATAATACAGTCAAACTCTGCAACATGACATAACCATGGCAGTGCATGACAAGTAGATGATGGATAATACAGTCAAACTCTGCAACATGACATAACCATGGCAGTGCATGACAAGTAGATGATGGATAATACAGTCAAACTCTGCAACATGACATAACCATGGCAGTGCATGACAAGTAGATGATGGATAATACAGTCAAACTCTGCAACATGACATAACCATGGCAGTGCATGACAAGTAGATGATGGATAATACAGTCAAACTCTGCAACATGACATAACCATGGCAGTGCATGACAAGTAGATGATGGATAATACAGTCAAACTCTGCAACATGACATAACCATGGCAGTGCATGACAAGTAGATGATGGATAATACAGTCAAACTCTGCAACATGACATAACCATGGCAGTGCATGACAAGTAGATGATGGATAATACAGTCAAACTCTGCAACATGACATAACCATGGCAGTGCATGACAAGTAGATGATGGATAATACAGTCAAACTCTGCAACATGACATAACCATGGCAGTGCATGACAAGTAGATGATGGATAATACAGTCAAACTCTGCAACATGACATAACCATGGCAGTGCATGACAAGTAGATGATGGATAATACAGTCAAACTCTGCAACATGACATAACCATGGCAGTGCATGACAAGTAGATGATGGATAATACAGTCAAACTCTGCAACATGACATAACCATGGCAGTGCATGACAAGTAGATGATGGATAATACAGTCAAACTCTGCAACATGACATAACCATGGCAGTGCATGACAAGTAGATGATGGATAATACAGTCAAACTCTGCAACATGACATAACCATGGCAGTGCATGACAAGTAGATGATGGATAATACAGTCAAACTCTGCAACATGACATAACCATGGCAGTGCATGACAAGTAGATGATGGATAATACAGTCAAACTCTGCAACATGACATAACCATGGCAGTGCATGCCAAGTAGATGATGGATAATACAGTCAAACTCTGCAACATGACATAACCATGGCAGTGCATGACAAGTAGATGATGGATAATACAGTCAAACTCTGCAACATGACATAACCATGGCAGTGCATGACAAGTAGATGATGGATAATACAGTCAAACTCTGCAACATGACATAACCATGGCAGTGCATGACAAGTAGATGATGGATAATACAGTCAAACTCTGCAACATGACATAACCATGGCAGTGCATGACAAGTAGATGATGGATAATACAGTCAAACTCTGCAACATGACATAACCATGGCAGTGCATGACAAGTAGATGATGGATAATACAGTCAAACTCTGCAACATGACATAACCATGGCAGTGCATGACAAGTAGATGATGGATAATACAGTCAAACTCTGCAACATGACATAACCATGGCAGTGCATGACAAGTAGATGATGGATAATACAGTCAAACTCTGCAACATGACATAACCATGGCAGTGCATGACAAGTAGATGATGGATAATACAGTCAAACTCTGCAACATGACATAACCATGGCAGTGCATGACAAGTAGATGATGGATAATACAGTCAAACTCTGCAACATGACATAACCATGGCAGTGCATGACAAGTAGATGATGGATAATACAGTCAAACTCTGCAACATGACATAACCATGGCAGTGCATGACAAGTAGATGATGGATAATACAGTCAAACTCTGCAACATGACATAACCATGGCAGTGCATGACAAGTAGATGATGGATAATACAGTCAAACTCTGCAACATGACATAACCATGGCAGTGCATGACAAGTAGATGATGGATAATACAGTCAAACTCTGCAACATGACATAACCATGGCAGTGCATGACAAGTAGATGATGGATAATACAGTCAAACTCTGCAACATGACATAACCATGGCAGTGCATGACAAGTAGATGATGGATAATACAGTCAAACTCTGCAACATGACATAACCATGGCAGTGCATGACAAGTAGATGATGGATAATACAGTCAAACTCTGCAACATGACATAACCATGGCAGTGCATGACAAGTAGATGATGGATAATACAGTCAAACTCTGCAACATGACATAACCATGGCAGTGCATGACAAGTAGATGATGGATAATACAGTCAAACTCTGCAACATGACATAACCATGGCAGTGCATGACAAGTAGATGATGGATAATACAGTCAAACTCTGCAACATGACATAACCATGGCAGTGCATGACAAGTAGATGATGGATAATACAGTCAAACTCTGCAACATGACATAACCATGGCAGTGCATGACAAGTAGATGATGGATAATACAGTCAAACTCTGCAACATGACATAACCATGGCAGTGCATGACAAGTAGATGATGGATAATACAGTCAAACTCTGCAACATGACATAACCATGGCAGTGCATGACAAGTAGATGATGGATAATACAGTCAAACTCTGCAACATGACATAACCATGGCAGTGCATGACAAGTAGATGATGGATAATACAGTCAAACTCTGCAACATGACATAACCATGGCAGTGCATGACAAGTAGATGATGGATAATACAGTCAAACTCTGCAACATGACATAACCATGGCAGTGCATGACAAGTAGATGATGGATAATACAGTCAAACTCTGCAACATGACATAACCATGGCAGTGCATGACAAGTAGATGATGGATAATACAGTCAAACTCTGCAACATGACATAACCATGGCAGTGCATGACAAGTAGATGATGGATAATACAGTCAAACTCTGCAACATGACATAACCATGGCAGTGCATGACAAGTAGATGATGGATAATACAGTCAAACTCTCCAACATGACACATAACCATGGCAGTGCATGACAAGTAGATGATGGATAATACAGTCAAACTCTGCAACATGACATAACCATGGCAGTGCATGACAAGTAGATGATGGATAATACAGTCAAACTCTGCAACATGACATAACCATGGCAGTGCATGACAAGTAGATGATGGATAATACAGTCAAACTCTGCAACATGACATAACCATGGCAGTGCATGACAAGTAGATGATGGATAATACAGTCAAACTCTGCAACATGACATAACCATGGCAGTGCATGACAAGTAGATGATGGATAATACAGTCAAACTCTGCAACATGACATAACCATGGCAGTGCATGACAAGTAGATGATGGATAATACAGTCAAACTCTGCAACATGACATAACCATGGCAGTGCATGACAAGTAGATGATGGATAATACAGTCAAACTCTGCAACATGACATAACCATGGCAGTGCATGACAAGTAGATGATGGATAATACAGTCAAACTCTGCAACATGACATAACCATGGCAGTGCATGACAAGTAGATGATGGATAATACAGTCAAACTCTGCAACATGACATAACCATGGCAGTGCATGACAAGTAGATGATGGATAATACAGTCAAACTCTGCAACATGACATAACCATGGCAGTGCATGACAAGTAGATGATGGATAATACAGTCAAACTCTGCAACATGACATAACCATGGCAGTGCATGACAAGTAGATGATGGATAATACAGTCAAACTCTGCAACATGACATAACCATGGCAGTGCATGACAAGTAGATGATGGATAATACAGTCAAACTCTGCAACATGACATAACCATGGCAGTGCATGACAAGTAGATGATGGATAATACAGTCAAACTCTGCAACATGACATAACCATGGCAGTGCATGACAAGTAGATGATGGATAATACAGTCAAACTCTGCAACATGACATAACCATGGCAGTGCATGACAAGTAGATGATGGATAATACAGTCAAACTCTGCAACATGACATAACCATGGCAGTGCATGACAAGTAGATGATGGATAATACAGTCAAACTCTGCAACATGACATAACCATGGCAGTGCATGACAAGTAGATGATGGATAATACAGTCAAACTCTGCAACATGACATAACCATGGCAGTGCATGACAAGTAGATGATGGATAATACAGTCAAACTCTGCAACATGACATAACCATGGCAGTGCATGACAAGTAGATGATGGATAATACAGTCAAACTCTGCAACATGACATAACCATGGCAGTGCATGACAAGTAGATGATGGATAATACAGTCAAACTCTGCAACATGACATAACCATGGCAGTGCATGACAAGTAGATGATGGATAATACAGTCAAACTCTGCAACATGACATAACCATGGCAGTGCATGACAAGTAGATGATGGATAATACAGTCAAACTCTGCAACATGACATAACCATGGCAGTGCATGACAAGTAGATGATGGATAATACAGTCAAACTCTGCAACATGACATAACCATGGCAGTGCATGACAAGTAGATGATGGATAATACAGTCAAACTCTGCAACATGACATAACCATGGCAGTGCATGACAAGTAGATGATGGATAATACAGTCAAACTCTGCAACATGACATAACCATGGCAGTGCATGCCAAGTAGATGATGGATAACACAGTCAAACTCTGCAACATGACATAACCATGGCAGTGCATGCCAAGTAGATGATGGATAATACAGTCAAACTCTGCAACATGACATAACCATGGCAGTGCATGACAAGTAGATGATGGATAATACTGTCAAACTCTGCAACATGACATAATCATGGCAGTGCATGACAAGTAGATGATGGATAATACAGTCAAACTCTGCAACATGACATAACCATGGCAGTGCATGACAAGTAGATGATGGATAATACAGTCAAACTCTGCAACATGACATAACCTTGGCAGTGCATGACAAGTAGATGATGGATAATACAGTCAAACTCTGCAACATGAGATAACCATGGCAGTGCATGACAAGTAGATGATGGATAATACAGTCAAACTCTGCAACATGACATAACCATGGCAGTGCATGACAAGTAGATGATGGATAATACAGTCAAACTCTGCAACATGACATAACCATGGCAGTGCATGACAAGTAGAGGATGGATAATACAGTCAAACTCTGCAACATGACATAACCATGGCAGTGCATGACAAGTAGATGATGGATAATGCAGTCAAACTATGCAACATGACATAACCATGGCAGTGCACGACAAGTAGATGGTGGATAATACAGTCAAACTCTGCAACATGACACAACCATGGCAGTGCATGACAAGTAGATGATGGATAATACAGTCAAACTCTGCAACATGACATAACCATGGCAGTGCATGACAAGTAGATGATGGATAATACAGTCAAACTCTGCAACATGCACATAACCATGGCAGTGCATGACAAGTAGATGAGGGATAATACAGTCAAACTCTGCAACATGACATTACCATGGCAGTGCATGACAAGTATATGATGGATAATACAGTCAAACTCTGCAACATGACATAACTATGTCAGTGCTTGACAAGTAGATGATGGATAATACAGTCAAACTCTGCAACATGACATAACCATGGCAGTGCATGACAAGTAGATGATGGATAATACAGTCAAACTCTGCAACATGACATAACCATGGCAGTGCATGACAAGTAGATGATGGATAATACAGTCAAACTCTGCAACATGACATAACCATGGCAGTGCATGACAAGTAGATGATGGATAATACAGTCAAACTCTGCAACATGCACATAACCATGGCAGTGCATGACAAGTAGATGATGGATAATACAGTCAAACTCTGCAACATGCACATAACCATGGCAGTGCATGACAAGTAGATGATGGATAATACAGTCAAACTCTGCAACATGACATAACCATGGCAGTGCATGACAAGTAGATGATGGATAATACAGTCAAACTCTGCAACATGACATAACCATGGCAGTGCATGACAAGTAGATGATGGATAATACAGTCAAACTCTGCAACATGACATAACCATGGCAGTGCATGACAAGTAGATGATGGATAATACAGTCAAACTCTGCAACATGACATAACCATGGCAGTGCATGCCAAGTAGATGATGGATAATACAGTCAAACTCTGCAACATGACATAACCATGGCAGTGCATGACAAGTAGATGATGGATAATACAGTCAAACTCTGCAACATGACATAACCATGGCAGTGCATGACAAGTAGATGATGGATAATACAGTCAAACTCTGCAACATGACATAACCATGGCAGTGCATGACAAGTAGATGATGGATAATACAGTCAGACTCTGCAACATGACATAACCATGGCAGTGCATGACAAGTAGATGACGGATAATACAGTCAGACTCTGCAACATGACATAACCATGGCAGTGCATGCCAAGTAGATGATGGATAACACAGTCAAACTCTGCAACATGACATAACCATGGCAGTGCATGCCAAGTAGATGATGGATAATACAGTCAAATTCTGCAACATGACATAACCATGGCAGTGCATGCCAAGTAGATGATGGATAATACAGTCAAACTCTGCAACATGACATAACCATGGCAGTGCATGACAAGTAGATGATGGATAATACAGTCAAACTCTGTAACATGACATAACCATGGCAGTGCATGACAAGTAGATGATGGATAATACAGTCAAACTCTGCAACATGACATAACCATGGCAGTGCATGACAAGTAGATGATGGATAATACAGTCAAACTCTGCAACATGACATAACCATGGCAGTGCATGACAAGTAGATGATGGATAATACAGTCAAACTCTGCAACATGACATAACCATGGCAGTGCATGACAAGTAGATGATGGATAATACAGTCAAACTCTGCAACATGACATAACCATGGCAGTGCATGACAAGTAGATGATGGATAATACAATCAAACTCTGCAACATGACATAACCATGGCAGTGCATGGCAAGTAGATGATGGATAATACAGTCAAACTCTGCAACATGACATAACCATGGCAGTGCATGACAAGTAGATGATGGATAATACAGTCAAACTCTGCAACATGACATAACCATGGCAGTGCATGACAAGTAGAGGATGGATAATACAGTCAAACTCTGCAACATGACATAACCATGGCAGTGCATGACAAGTAGAGGATGGATAATACAGTCAAACTCTGCAACATGACATAACCATGGCAGTGCATGACAAGTAGAGGATGGATAATACAGTCAAACTCTGCAACATGACATAACCATGGCAGTGCATGACAAGTAGATGATGGATAATACACTCTTGCTTATTTTCTATAATGATCCACTCCTCTTGGGTTTTTACATCAGATTATTAAAGGAATTGATACTTGTGTACTATTTACCCACTTAAATCCAACCATATGAGATATGACACTGCAATTGGGCATTTTCAAGGTTATTTATGTATGTATCAATTTATGTATGTATGCACATTTGTATGTGTATATGAATTTATGTATGTATTTATTTCTTATTTTATTTTATTTATTTTGTTTTATTAATGTATGTCACAAAAATAACACCAGGAGTGAGTGGAATGTTTGCATGAATGTAGGCTTCCTATTGAAATGTTGGCACTCAACTCCCCCCCCCCCCAAAAAAAAAGACTGAAAATGTAAGAGAAAAGATAATCTTAAAAATTATTCTTCTCCTTAAAACTTTTTTTTTGTAGAAGGGTAAGCATCCTTCTGCACCCTGCCCCCTCAAACTTATATAGCAACTCCAAGATCTCCATAAATCAGATGATCCCATGTCTCCTCTAACACAATAGGTTTCAGGGTATCACACAGTGAAAAGTCTGGCTTGGCTAGATTTTTCTTTTAGATTTTTTTTACTAATTAGTTCTGTATGACCTTGGTACTCATTGTTTTGGATTATTAGTTGGGATATTTTGCAGTCACCCTAATGATACTGTACATCATTTGGGTATGACAACCCTGTGTTTCCAAATGTTAACCAAACATTCCACTTATGCTGTGCTGACAAGGTCATAAGAAGGCCGAAACATGCATGTCCATGGCTAGTGGGGTTTGGCTTTATTGGCCCGAATTTGTCCATAAACTTAAAAAGAAAAAGTCATGGACTTTCAGAATTGCCATATAGCTAAAACACCTGATGTTCTTATGGGGTCATTTGCATATATCCCATGTTTCCTCTAACAGAAGAGGTTTTACGGTATCACACAGTGAAGAGTCTAGCTTGGCTATATTTTCTTTTAGTTTTTTTATACATCAGAGAAAAGGGAATATTCTTTTGGCCATTAAATCTCCTCTTTTTGGGACTAACTCTTATGAGTTCTGACATTTCAAATGGTTACCATGTAAGGCATGTAGGCCATGGTGGTGCAGCGGTTAGCATTGTTGCCTCACAGCAAGAGGTTCTCCTGTTCAATTCTCAGCTGGAGCGCCTTCTGCATGGAGTCTGCATGTCCTCCCCGTGGTCGAGTGACATTTAAAGACATGCAGGTAGGTGCGTGCTTGGATGGGTGTGCCTTCTTTGAAAGTTGGGTGTTGAGCTTGCAACTCAGCACTGTAAAAAATCCACTGCCAATCATTAGTGGACTGGAGTTCCACTGTGGCGATCCCTAACCTAGAGAAGCCAAAAGACATTAGTTTTACCATGTAAGGCATGTATGCATCTATCTGTAAATCTAGCCTTCTATCTATTTATATATCTAACTATTTATCTGTCTGTCTATCTATCTACTTGTCTGTCTGTATTTCCTTGTCTTGTTGGTTGGATTATTAGTTATGTGTTTGCATAATGCTACCATCACCTGAAATAGAAAGAACAGGTTTCTTTACTGCAGGTCTTGAAAGCAGAAGCTTAAAAGACCACCTAAATAAAACCTGGCTCTGCTGTTGCACTACCCCAGCCTGAACTAGCCCGTCCCTCCTTTTTCCACCAGCATACTTTGCCAATGTTCAGGAAGAAGGAATTAGTAACATCTGCTTTGTAGACAGACATCCACTATATTTTTGCTTAGGCTATATTATCAAGTATTCTGTTTTCCAGAGAGTGCACTCAGTGTGTTTAATGTTATCTCTATGAACTGCAACTTCTGAATACTTCATCTATTGGCAATGTTCTTTTTCAGCTGTCAAAATATTTTCACTATGCATGTATAGGTTCACACTATATGACCTGAAGCTGAATTTCCCTGTAAAAAAATGCAGTAATGTGAAGCTTTGGTTTATTCAAAGTTTGGTGATGTTATCTCAGTAAAGTAAGTTTTGATTAAGTGTAATTTTGGTCTACTGAAGTAGACCCACATATATATATATATATATATATATATATATATATATATATATATATATATGTGTGTGTGTGTGTGTGTGTGTGTGTGTGTGTGTGTGTGTGTGTGTGTAGATAGATAGATTGCATACCTCAACTTCTTAGAGCAAGAAATCTCGACAAAGCAATAACTAAGAGAGGGACAGAGGCCCAAAAATATGGACAATTTTTAAATATTGCTCTTACAAACTTAGAAAGTTGTTAAAATAACAGGTTTTGCATTAGTTTACATTTTCTAAAGGGTATGAATCTGAAACTCAATGCCTGTCATTATTTTCTAATTTCAGTCTTTAATGATTTGCCACTAATTTGCCAAAAAAACACAATTTTATGAAAAACAGACCAAAAATATGAGGCAAAATTTTGGACATTCTGCAAAAATCTGTACAGTTGAGAGGTATGAGATATATGCCCTCCATTTGCCAGCCTGTGCTCCAGTAACCCAGCAAGTGCTGATATTTCACTTTCAAGATTACACCTATGAAAATCCAGTTACCAAGGCAGCATTAAAGGGAAAATCTAGACCACCACCTCACAGGAGATCACAATATCCCCGATGATGTACCATTAGCATTTACACCATTATCTTTCCCATTGGTCATGATAACAATTCCTTAGGATGACAAGAGTTGTACCATTTGTCTTTTCTAGCCAGCTTATTACCTAGTAAAGGTAACCAAAAGATAGAAGATAAACTGTTCAGCAATTCAGTTTTACACAGTTGAGCCCTCCCTGGGTATCCTACCCCAAACCGACCTACCTGAGATCCAGTCCTCTGTATTTTCTCTCAGACCTTGAGGCTGTCACATATGCCTTATTTTTCAGATAATGTACCCTTTTTCAGTCACATCCTTATAGCCATATAAATAAAGACATCCGCTGTCCTTCCCCTAACAGCCCTTAAAACAGGGACCTGTATATCAAACCCTCAGCATACATTAGCTCCTAAGCTGTGATCTAGACAAGACAGGAAGGAAAGCAACTATAGTCTGTCCCTGTATCCCAAGTGGATCATTAACTCATTTCCTCATGCTGCTGTTCCACATATTATCTCACTAGTTCACCTGCATGAAAATGACGTTTTTTTTTTTATTTATTGGGGGCAAGTTATAGTGGCATACATCTGATCTCTGTGTTTGCACATGCAGCCGTTACTCTTCAGTACATTACTCTGTTGTTAGAGTGTGAATTCCTTCACAGTTATTTCCTCGCCCTCACCTCAGCTGACCATCAGCCACCACCACTCCTCTCCTTTTTCACTGGGTCTGCCAGACCAACCCTATCCACCCCTGAACTCAATTTAGCCCATGTCCTATGCCATTGAAGTCAGTGAGGGTGCTTGTACAACATCATGCTGCTATGGAGGATGGTGTGTGTGCCCTAATTCCTGCCTTTCCTGTAGCAGCCTATGAGCTCACAGTCATTACCCTCTGGGGGTGCATGCATTCTTCTGTGCATGCAAAACCTCCTGCTGAAGCAGCACACCACTTATGCCGCATAGAGTTTCCCAGTGTCATAATGCTACTTTATTGCATTGAGCTCAGATTGCCTTCTCCCTCCAAGATGGGTGAATCAGTGTTGGCCACTCACTCCCATCCTGCCATTTCAACGCTCCAATGTCCCTGCAACTCATCAAACACAGGTTGTCTGCAGCACAGTAAGGCCTTTACCTCTCTGTGTCATGTGGCCACTAATTATTATTTTTCCTTAGACACATTTCTGTATCTATCTGTGTGACTTACAGCTAGTCCATTTAAATTTCATTAATTAGGCTTATGATAAACCAGCCACCAGGAGTAGTATAAGCCATTGAGCTGTCAAATGACCATAATTACTTGTGTTGTACTCCTAGCATGATAGCAGGTGCTTAATAACCTTTAATCATATTCATGAATTTGACAAATGCATCTGAATTCAATGACTGGGGTATAGCATAAATTTCTTTCTTGCCAGACCCTCATTTGCTAACAGTCGCCAACATGTGTCCCCCTTTCAAAACTTATATTCCACTGTCTCAAGGTTGTTTTCCTTCTTGAATTTCTTATTTATTTCAGATCTGTTTCCTGCTACCAAGATCTGTAACTGAGGTTATGGCATAATTTAACAAGGCCATTCCTAGCTTCTTCTGGATATATTAAGCCAGACTAGAGTCTAGAAGTGAAGACTGGGTTTTATAACTAGAAATGTTACTTCACTGTAGAGAAAGGAGCTAAAGATTGTGAAAGAGGCTAAAAATTACTGGCTAGATTTAGCTGATCTTACCACTGCCACGACACTGCATCCAGAAACAGGCTTCTTGAGTGATAGTGGTCTCTTTACTGTTCTGGAGCTGACCTGTAAGAGAGGACCTAGGTGGGTATGGGGTGGGTATGCCACAACATTAGATCCAGAAACAGACTTCAAGAGTGATGGTGGTCTCTTTACTGTTCTAGAGCTGACCTGTAGTAGAGGCCCTAGGTGGATATGGGGTGGGTATGCCTCAACACTGCATCCAGAAACAGACTTCATGAGTGATGGTGGTCTCTTTACTGTTCTGGAGATGACCTGTAGGAGAGGCCCTAGGTGGGTATGGGGTGGGTATGCCACAACACTGCATCCAGAAACAGACTTCTTGAGTGATGGTGGTCTCTTTACTGTTCTGGAGATGACCTGTAGGAGAGGCCCTAGGTGGGTATGGGGTGGGTATGCCACAACACTGCATCCATAAACAGACTTCTTGAGTGATGGTCGTCTCTTTACTCTTCTGGAGCTGACCTGTAGGAGAGGCCCTAGGTGGGTATGGGGTGGGTATGCAACAACACTGCATCCAGAAACAGGCTTCTTGAGTGATGGTGGTCTCTTTACTGTCTGGAGCTGACCTATAGGAGAGGCCCTATGTGGGTATGGGTTGGGTATGCACAACACTGCATCCAGAAACAGATTTCTTGAGTGATGGTGGTCTCTTTACTGTTCTGGAGCTGACCTCTAGGAGAGGTCCTAGGTGGGTATGGGGTGGGTATGCCACAACATTGCATCCAGAAACAAGCTTATTGAATGATGGTGGTCTCTTTACTGTTCTGGAGCTGACATGTAGGAGAGGCCTTAAGTAGGTATGCCAGAACACTGCATCTAGAAACAGATTTCTTGAGTGATGGTGGTCTCTTTACTGTTCTGGAGATGACCTGTAGGAGAGGCCCTGAGTTGGGTAAAGAAAGGCTGACAAGCAACAGCCAGGATATATTCTGTTAAGAGTTTTTCTGGTAAATAAGAGGATTACTCCAATGTCACTGTGAAATGTAAAAAGAAAAACTGTCTGTGCGTATGCACTTAATAGTAACCAATTGATATTCTGAGACTCATTAGTGTGAGTTCCAAAATAGCCAGACTGAAAGACCAAAAATGTAGACTTGCATGTATTAAGTCTGAGATTTACATTTCTTGGAATATTCCATTTTCTGCAATGTATGGTGATGTCAGAATTGTTATATATAAGTTTTTAGGGGACAGGCTTGCTCCCATGGAAGAAACAACTTTAATGGAGAAGAACAATGTTCAATGTTTTCTGTTCCTTCACAATTTTGTACTTTTTTTCATAGTTCTGTGGCATGCACTAACAAGTATCAGAATTAAAACAGGGAGTTAACTTAATAGCTATTCAGAGAATTCAGCCTATTTATAGACTGCAAGTGGCACACTCAGACAGAGCTCAGTAATCATTACCAGACGGTAAACACTAGAATAACTAAATCACTGGGCATAATGAGAACAATATGTAAGTCAAGCCGCACTAGCACTGTCACTATAGATACGTTTTACTGGGCATTGGTGAAGTCCCGTTAAGAGAATGCTTCAGTAATTTGTGTACTTATTAAAAATAATCACTACTTCAGTACTGAAGCCACTGGAAAAAAGAATCATTAAGACATGTTAAAGGATGGATACATTATTTGTTGATGGCAGAAGGAAACTAGGCAATTCTTGTCTGATCTTTCATGTGCAATTAATATTTTATTTTCCCTCCATCCTTCCCTCTCTCCCTTTTACCCCACTCTTTCACTTCCTCTCCTTTGTTGTTTTCTGAATGATGGTTTGGATTTCATCTCTACCACAGAGTCTGTTGCCAAGTCCATGGGCCCGCATAACTTGTCAGAAAGAAATATTTTTGGAGATCCAAGGAGTAGTTAATCCCTACAGCCTGGTGCCTCCACCACCCCCTTCTGGTTCAGGATGACCCCTTCGCATCTCCCTGGCATTATTTGATGCACCCATACTATGCTTCTCTAACAATCTCTTGCCATCTACAGTGAGAAGATCTGCAATTCTTAATCTCTAGTCATATCATGCACCTTCTCCCCCATGTACATTTCTGTTGGCTTGCTTCTGGACTCCTTGCAAAAACCTGATGTTTATCCTATATTATCTTATCTTATAGCCTCCAGAATGGCATGTAATACCCAGGGTGTGGCATGGCCAAACATAGAGCGTAGAATTTCCTCTTTACTTCTGGTGCCTACCACCCAAAAGATGCACCCCAGCATTTTGCATACTACTACCACTGTCCTCTTTCACTACTCCTGGTGTACAGTCCAGGTGTAATCAATACCAGCCCTGATCCTTTTCCTGCTCTGCTAACATCAGCTGCACTTCTACAGCTGATATTTGACAATGGGGTCACTGTGGCCCAGCAACAGTACTTTGCATTTGTTCCCAGCAAACCTCAACTGCTACCATTTTACTTGCTTAGATAATTTTTCCAAACATGTATTAAACTTTTCCTCCAATCTTCCAACACTGCATCTTTCATTGCCTCATTAAGGAAGAGATTGATCATATTATTTGTTCCATTAGACTTTTCTGAAACAAGTGCACTAAAAAGTACCAGATGAAAAACAAGCCCTGTTGCAGTCCTTATTAGGAACATAAGAACACTGTAACAGTACTAGGTAAGTGATTACAGGAGCCGTAAAGGCCTAGTCATATACATTTTTAATTAAATACATTTAGTAGTACTTAATAGTGCCTACCTGCTAAATCATGCAAGTCAATACATGATAACTATGGTGTAAATTTATGTCGACCCATCCGATCATCAAGAGTAGCCCTAGAGGTAGAAAAAGTAGTAAATTACTTGACCTGTAGTGGTAACTTATTCCACAGGCTGGGAATGCAATGAGTTAGGACTCTATCCTTCTAGCAAGTAGTGTTTATTTGCTGGTACAAATTTAGGTCTCCAGCATGGAGGTTTGAAAAGACACTAGTTTTATGAAAAAGTAGGAGGTCAAATGGTTCATGGTTCAAAAAGTGAGGCATGGCTCACTTTGGAGCAGACTATAATGAGAGGCTAGGTAATCTACCAAGATATTTGAAGGTTTTAAGGCACTTAATTTTTTGGTAAAAACATGTTGAGACTTTTCCATTTGTTTGAGGCTTGTATTTATTCATACCAAATTGGACATTGTATTCAATGATTGGTCTGATAAAGGAAGCGTAAGGGTAAGATGACTCAGGTCTTGAATATATTCCCTGCTAATTATCTAGACCAGATAGAAGGATTTCCTGAATTTGGTATTAACATGATGATCAAATGAGATAGAGAGGAGAGAGAGGGAGGGAGTAAGAGAGGAGACAGAGGAGTCAACATAAGTACCTAGGTCTCTTATGACTGTATCTGCTTGAGTGGGAGTACCATTTACAACATATGATGTCTGCACTCCTTTTTTTGCCAGACCTTTCAATGTTGCACAGTTTTGCATTTTGCTTGAAATAATTTTCAGTTCACCATGTATGTGCATATGCCAGCATTTTTTGAACAGTTTAATTTTAGCAGACCAGCCAATAACAGAGCTCAGCTTGCAGTCATCAACAAATTTGGTCAACCATATTTCAGGGACATTGGCTTGGATGTCTACAAAATAAATGTCAAACAGGAGAGGGTCCAACAATGATCCATGTAGTATTCCGGTAGTTACAATCTTACATTATTCATATTACTTATTCTATTGCCATCTCTGTCTCCATAAACCTATGTGAAATAAAAATGTAAAAAGATTAAAGGGAGATTATAGTGAGAGGAAGTTTACCTCAATACTTTAAAAAAACTCTATAGTGCCCAGGAGGCTCATATTAGAAAAGAGTCAATGTGCAGCAATGTATACAACAGACTTACCCAAGAATGAACAAAAGTCCTGGAGGAAGCAGGTCTAAAATTGGTCAAAATCTTGCTGGAGCACAATAAAAAATCATAGGACACCACTATTTCAAATATACAAAAACTAGAGAAGAAAGGAAGGGAATCAACTGACCACAGAGACAGAGTTGTCCACATCAATGAAAAAGTTTCTACTTATACCACCAGAATCAAAGAGAAAACTGAGGAAAATCTACAGGGACCTGAATTACTACAACAAATGAATAATCTAACAGAATACTATCCAGGTGAGGGAACAACAGGATGACCCCACAACACCTAAAAAGGCCGTTTGCAGAAAGAACCATATGGAGCCAGAAATAGATGCAAACCACAAAAGGAGGGACACTTCAACTACGGAATCACTGGAGTCCACACAAAAATTATTAACTACACGAAGCAGGAATTTTAAGCAGGACAAACACCACCTGGACCGAACAAAACCCCAAGCCACAAAACTCACAATGTCCCATAAATGAATACTGGTGAGGAGAAGGTACAGTGCATTCTGTAAAGAAATTGAGTTGTCCCCCCATGCAAAACAACATGGGTCAAACAAAGACCCCCAAAACTTACAACATCTGGCCATAATAGGACTGAAACTTCCAAGGAAAAGCAACATGAAAAACATCCAAGACTTCTACAAAAATGGCCACCAACTGAGTTCCAAGCTAAGGTCTGGAACCACAGCATAAAGCCACTCACATAGATGGAACCAAAGATCTCTGAAAAAGGACACGCCTTCATATCAAACAGGAGGTACAACCTAGTCAAAAATATTACAGACTTAAAACTCTTTGTAAGAAAATTAAACCTGAAAATATTTTTTTGCAAAAACAGAGAAAAGGAAGAAGGAGGGCAGCAACACTGGAATCAACTAAATAGCAATTTGTAAATGGAAAAAGCCCAGTGATTCCCCCCCTCCCATGAATACAACTCTGGGAGTCTATGAATCTAAGTGTGAGATAGATCTAAGGAACTTAATGGATAAAAAAGGTAAGAAGAAGTACTAGAATATTTCCAGAGAACAATTATCAGCACTGAAAGAGCTTAGTAAAGAAGTAAAGACAAGTCCAGGAGAGTTATGAAAGTTAATAAGGGAAGGAACATTCTAGCAACTGACACCTCAACATTAAATGGGAAGATAGAATGCATGTTATATTGGATAATGCCCCCACCCAACTTCCCCTGTCAGGAGCCAGAACTGTAATTCATTCCAACCACACCTCCACTTCAGATGTGATAACCAATGATGGAGAAGGCAGATATTCCCTTTTCACTTACAGAATCTAGATTAGGTACTTCAAAAGCAGACAGAGACCACTGGATGATGAACACACTGTGGCTTGGATGCTAATAAACTGTAATTTTTCTTATACACAATTTAGGGCACCCTGCACTACAGCTCACCAGAGAAACTGCTTACATGCATGCAAGGTTAACCAACCAGCAGGTAAGCATAGGACATTTAACCATGCTGGATAAGCATACCCTAATGGAATAGCTCCAGCCATTCCTGATGCAAACATTTTTCAAAACTTTTTACTCCTTAAGAATATCTATGTCACTGTGTACTTATCTTAAAAAAAATATACAGACAACATAAGCAGTCAAAACATTAGGGTAAAAATACTGTATATTATAATCAAAGTACTGCTTTCTTTGTTATTAAAACAAACAAAAAAAAATAATCATGATTAGAGGAATTTTTACGGTTGTTATCCAACAGAAATGGTCTGACTCTGAAATTTTTCTTTTTCACTGATTCACTTCTCTATTAATCTTCTGTGTGTGTTTTTTGTATCCTCATAACACACTAACATTTATTTACAAGACTGCTTTATTTAAATCTGCCCTAGCTAAGAGGGCCAAATGCACATGTTTGACTGATAATTGGCTATTGTCTTTTAAGTCTATGATACTGAGAATGTTGGCATAAACTGTGACAACACTTCATCCCTCAGCAGAATGTATTACACAAACAGACTGGCATGTGTGGAGGGAAACCATTGGTATATAGTTGTTAAATAGAGAGACTAGGAAAAGGCAATACTAGAGCCCCATAAAAGTGGGCAAACCATCCCTCCACTGTTAAAACCATAACTGATTTCTTTAAGGACAAAGGAGGCTGGACATAGATCTCAACCATCCACAAGGTTAGATAAAGAAAAAGCGAAAGATCTGGTATCACATATTTAACAAGGAGGTCTCTCAAATGAGACACAATCCAATAAAGGAGTAACAATCGCTTTTTCCTATTTCTCTTCCCCACTCCATTTTAGTGATGTTTTTAAATGATTTTTCAAATGATATATAATAATTTTCTTTGCAAATGATGTTATGCTTTTCTCCAATAAAAACATTATTACTTTTAACTGTATCCAGTGATCTAAAGAAGCTTCTTACTTGTAAGTGAAAGAGTTTACCAAGGACCAAGACATAGACTTGGAATTGTAGATATTTTTCAGCTCTGGACAAAGAATACCTCAACAACTCTTACTTGGCTGGGTATTCCTTAGAGAGTATGAAGTTTCCAATCTATGAAGTTTCCATAATTGCGAGTTTCTTTGTTTAGGGGATAATAATCGTATTTTAGAATTCTACACAATAATGTGCTTAGTAGATAAGTGACTCTTTTAGTAACAGGAAGCCAATTTAGTTTTCAAGTTGCATTAGTGTGCACAAGAGTCAGCAAGTAAGATAAATCCACCAGCTTTGTTTGCTATACACATACACATACATACACACACCTATATATTAGAGGGCAAGGAGAGAATTGGGAGTCCATATTCCAGATTAGGGTCATGGATATTCTTAACTAGGCCTTTGCAGGCAATGGAAGTTGGTACATGAGAGATTCTATAACAGATTAGTTGCGAGTTGACTTTATTAACGATATTGTGTGGTTGGGTTATACCGTTTAGGGATGGATCAAGAATTAAACATTGATATTTGTATTCTGTTACATAGGGAATAGTATTGTTTTGATTGTCGGAGATATTAATAGTTGGAATATGTGGAGACTTGTGTGGAGAGGATAAAAGCATAAAAAGGTTTTTGTTATCAATTAAGAACTTTTTTTTTGGAACATTGACAATCAGAGAAGAACTGCAAAAGTGGATCTTGCAGGATGGTGGAACTTTTGTTTGCTCAACTTAAAGTATATCATCAGCTTATAGGGGGAGGTTGAGATCTGGTGTGTCTTCAGTAATATCACTAATGAACAAAGAAAAGGACCTAAAATAGAACCTTGGTGGTCTCTAGTATAAAATATACCATAAGTGGACAGCTGGTTATTGGAGCAAACTTTAAATGCCTTACAGCCTAGTCAGCTTTGGAACCAGTCAATGATATTTCCGCCAAACATGAATTTTTGCAGTTTAGCAAGAAGCAGTCTGTGGTTGACAGTTTTGAAGGCACAAGTAATGTCCAGAAAAATACCTGAAATAAAGAGACTGTCATTAATGTCAAATAATTAACTGTATGGCAGTTGGCATAGAGGATTAAAGAGCCATTAATTTAATAAATCTGAGGAAAAGGGACTTGGCAGAGTTTGTTTTCTTAATGTGAAGCAATTATCATGAAACAGCAGATTAGAAGGAGTTTCCTTCCAAGATGGCCACAGTTTCATGAGAGCTTTGATATAATTTGTAAGCCATGGGCATTTCTGGCCTCTTAGTCTTCTACGTACAGGAGGAGATAGAGCCCTGTATTGCTGACAGTGTGTCAATAAAAAATGACAAGGCATTTGAAGAGTCATTGAGTTAGTAGAGGGAAGACCAATTTATTGAATTCAGATGATAGTCAAGCATAGCAAGTTTTTGTTGAAGGAATGTCTTACCTGTCAGTATTTGGAGGATAGTTTTAATTTACTTTGAAAAACTAGTAGGAAAGCATAGAAATCTAGTCCATTAGGAAGTTTGGTAGAATGCTTTGGGTTTCTGCATTGATGGGCCAGATTGGTAATAATAAGAATTAGAGCTGAGTGGTTTCCATATTTAATGTTGCACCTAGTAGGTTGTTTCTTCAGTTTTTCAAGGCTGACCTGTTGAAGCATATTATTAAGCTGCTTTGCTTCATGAACTGGATTGCCCAAGTTAAAGTCTCCCAGAATAAGTGTATTCCTACATGAGCATTGAGGAAGCATCTGCAAAATGGTGTCTTATAAACTGTTGTTTTGGATGGTGGGGAAATACAGACAGAAACAATGTTAAGATCTGTATAGTTTCCTAAGGTTAAGTTGACTAATACCCAGTCTGGGGCTTTATCATCAATATGATTAGATTTTGAGGAGATGACAGTGTGTGTGGGGTCATTTTGTTTGTTTAGAAGCATGACTTTCAACCAACTCTGAGATCAGGTCTGAAGTCATAAAAAATGCTGTAGCTGCCCTGGATAAAGGTTGATAGACAGAATGAATCCTTTTACAAGGCTTCTTTGAGTGGAATTATACTTTTTATTATCATGTGTTGTTTCCATTAAGGTCCGGTTATTATTTGTATTGCAAATATTAAGTTAAGTAAGTTGCAGTTTGTTGAGACTATTCCCAACAGCATCGTTAGTTTTGGAATAGGTTGAAAAAATGAATGTGGGTATTAATGGAGATTTTAGGGTTTGACTGATGAAGTAGGCCAACATTACTTTGTAGGTCACCAGGTTTAAGGAGCTTAAGCTGAAGATAAAAGATTAAAGCCAAGATATATTTCTGGAAGATAGTAGAGAGTTTGAATTATTGAAGCAAATATGCTTGTATTAAATATTGCTTTTGGCTCAATACGTAAGTCACTTTCAGTATGATTGAAGTTGGAATGGTATTTGTATTGGAATGTTTAATGAGCCACCTACCTGGATTGTTGAAGTTATGCAATAGTTAAGAGGAAAGGCTGTCAATAAAGAGGAGACAGCGAGCAAGGAAGCAGAGGAGTATACAAAATTAGACAGTTATAGCTTTAATGAGCATATGGCAGTTTGAGTAGAAATGGTCAGTGTTTATTGGAGACATAAGCAAAAGAGAGTAAGGAAGGAAGCGGGGAGACGGTGATTCTAGTAGTGTGGTGGAACAAATCAGAAGTAGTTAGAATGAGGGAGTGTGGAAGAGAAAAGGGAGGAGATGGATCTAGTCTTACATTGGAAGAATAAGGCAGTTTATCCTTTGGTTAGATATAAAAGGAGTTTATCTGCATCTTAGACATGAAAGAATGAGTATGTATTTTAAGAAAATATCCAGATAATTTACCACTTCAGAAGAAAGAGGAAGATGATTGGATAGATGACCTGGAGAGATAAGAGGTTAGAAGATGCAATCAGTGCAGTATAACTAACAACTGGGCTGGAGGCTGGGAGACAGGGAAATAGGGATACAGTGACCAACTGTCACTTAGGTTGGGAAGACAGATAAAGGAGAAGGGATAGGGAAGCCTATCTGTTACTTGGGCTAGAAAGGGAGACATGACAGAAGGGTTAGAACTATGTATCTGTCAACTAGGCTGCAAAGAAAGAGATGGGGAGGTGGAAAAGCCCATCTGCCACATAGACTACTAAGCAAGAGATGAAGGAGAGATGAGCTGAAAGCCTAGCTGCTACCTAGGGTGAATAGAAAGATGTAGAGAAAGACAAATGGGGGGAAGGATGAACTAACAAGAGAGGGTTGAAGACTAAGATAGAGAGAGAATCTAAGAAATAAACAGTATGTGGGGGACTAAAGTTATCAAAGAGAGAACATGAGATGACTATATACCCTGTGGGCAATAATGAGATGGTCGTCTAAGGTGGAAAGGACAACCGACTGCTAGTTAGACTGCAAAGCAAGAGGGTAAATGGCATGGAAAAAAAATTCTAATTTGTGGGGAAATACAGGATAGAAACATATTTCAAAATGTGTGAAGTTTGATTGGAATATTCTCATATAAATTAAGTAGATAGGAAGTGAGTTAAAATGTATGAGAGGTGCGAGGGAGAGGAATATTTTAGATATAAGAGGTTTGAAGTGTTTGATTGCTAGGGTTAACAAGAAACTTGGTGTATGAGGAATAAATCTGCAGATATGGGGGTAGTGAGGGGAGTAAAACAAAACCATGCCAAGTACAGCTGAGGGGAACTGGACTAGCTCTCACAATATTTCACCAAAAACAGTTAGAGGGCTTCATCAGGTCACATGAAAAACTGTACTAAAAGCTGAAAGGCCATATGAAAAGAGAATGAACAAAAGAATAAAAAGTGCTAGAAATCTGGCTAAGGAGCAGGAAGGGGCACAGAAATCCTCTAGGGCATATGTTGACCTATATCATCGCTATGCATCTTTTAAGTGGACAAAAAAGCATTCAGGAGTAAAACCAGACTATAGGTAATGTTTAAATAAATGTATAAATAAAAATATGCACTACAGCTCAGACAGGTTACTTTTGCTCTCCCCACACTTAGTTAACAACAACTATAGTGGCAGGGGGCAAGGCAGTCCCCTTTTCCTGGGGAGAATGCATTTGACTTTTCCTCACACGAAAGACCTTGCAGCCCAAGGTGGAGTCACCTCACACCATATCATTCCCTGAATGCTTCCAAGACCAGTAACTAGAGAACCTGTAATTAAATGAATTTTCATCTCAGTGGTTTGAAGTATGGATCTGTTGTAAGGGGAGCTGAGTGGGCATTAGTACATTTATAGCTATTGCTTGTCTGGTAGCCATTTGCATCTCAAAGATTGTTAACTATGACTTCCAGAAGAGCAAGGATGAACTTATGAAAGAGGATAAACTATATGGTAAGTCCAATGTCACTGTATTTCAAAGTTTTCTCCTTTCTTCAAGGTGCATTGACCACTATGTATAAGTAGCAGATAGAAGGGTGTGGGAGTATAGCACCCCTCATCAGGAATGCAGAGGGCTTGCTCCTTTGTAAAAGATGATTTGATAACAAGATAGATTTGATATTTGCCGTTCTCCTTTTGAATTTTATTCATTTATTTTTTTTGCAGTTTTTAAAATCATAGGTCTAGGTCTTGAAATTACAGGGGCAGCCTGTTTGCCTAGGGTCTATCATTATCAGGTATGATATTTTCTAAAAAGTTTACAGTTGACTGAGAACATGTTATGCTTCAGATTCTGTATGGCGATATAATGACAACATCTGGTTAATAATGGGAGTAATATGTCTTTCTTCATTTATGGATGGAATGGGGCTACCTTGTGCATTAATTACAGCAAGCGGCAATTCTTTGAGAAGTCCTGGTGAGGTAACAAGCATTATAAATAATGGATGTTTGATTAATTACAGCAAGCGGCAATTCTTTGAGAAGTCCTGGTGAGGTAACAAGCATTATAAATAATGGATGTTTGGAGGTTATATTGAGTTTATTTACTGAAAGCCAGTTCCATAATAAGCTGAAATTTTTTGAAGAAGCCTGTTCAAGTCATGGGAGTTTTTGTAAGAATTCATAATAAGAATGTCATCGGCTTAAAGCATGTCGGTGAAGGAGGATATAAGAAAGGACATTTGTAAGTAATGAAAATAAGAATATGCAACAAGAGCAGATCCTTCAGGAACTCCTTTAAAAAATAGCTAGAATATGAAAGATTATTACTGGAAATTACCATACAAATTCTATTGATTAAGTAATAAGAAACCACTTAATTATCTCAAAGGAAAATCTCTCAATGTTCCTGTAGTAGTAGTAGTAGTTTATGGTCAGTAATTTCAAAAGCTTTTTTAAACCAAGAGGTATGACACTGCTTAGCATACCCTTTTCAATGTTAGAAGTAATAGCACAGGGAACGAATTCTAACACCTTTTCCCCTATTTTTAAGGCTTTTACATCTGCCATTTATATTGTATACCATCCATAGCATCTCCACCCCCCCTTCTGTCTCTTTTTTTTTATCTTTTGTGCTATTTGCATATGTTCCTTAACAATTGGTTTAACAAATGTTAACATATATTACACATTTTACAGTTTATTATCACACTTTTAAACAGTTATTTGCATGCATAAGTTTTCATTTGGTATGTTCAACAAGCCATGGGGATGTCTTCCATATTGTAACTCAAATGGGGAAATCCCATTGAAATTTTGGGCATTTTTTTTATAGAAAAAAGAAGTAAGAAAGTGATCTAAGTTCTTATAGGTTCATAGGTTCATAGGTAGGTACTAGGCTATCGGCCCTGGGGCCTATACAAGCCCATCCAAAAAGGTACCCTGGCTTTTGCCACCCAAGAAAATTATTTTCCTGTGCCACTGTCGAGCAGAGCCACAGAGGTGATCCCCGGGATGAATTTCCTATTTCAATACTGCTAATGAGGAGCTTTGTTTGATATAGATATGTAGTTTATTCCAGAGTATGGGAAGTCTCTGGGACAGGAATCTATCCCTCCAGCATGTTCTGTTTATTGTGGTGACAAGGTTTAGGTCCCTAGAGCATGTAGCTTGGAGGGATTGGGATTTCTTTAAGTGGAGCATGTCCAACAGCTCTGGGTTTGACATAGCTTTGTATACTAGGCAGAGATCACCTCTGAGTAGGCGATATGCGATGGAGTAAAGCTGGAGTTTTTTGAGATGGTCTGCATAGGACATCTGTTTGAGGCCGGTAATCCTCTTTGTGAGGTATTTCTGTGGCCTTTCCAGTTGTTGTAGATGTCTTGTGAGGTACATACCAAAAGGGGCATTGTACTCTATAATGGGTCTAATGAGTGATGAGTAGAGGGGAACAATGACCTCTTTTTTTCTGGATAAGAAACCTTTTGTGATGAGGTCTGCCATGTAGAAGGATTTCCTGACTACTGTGGTGATGTGATTATCAAAGGAGAGACTACTGTCCACCTGTGTCCAAGGTCTTTTATCACACTTTCGGTGTTAAGCATACTACCGTCTATGTTGTAGTTCATGGGTACAGAGTTTTTATCAAATGGGATGACAATGCACTTTTTGGCATTGAGCTTGAGGCCATGGCTCTGACACCAGGCATCTGTCTCAGTGAGGCCCTTTTGTAGGATGTCCACATCGTTAGGAGTTTTGATTATGGCTCCTAGTTTGCAGTCATCTGCGAACTTCATTAGCCAAAGACCTTCTGTGTTAGCCTGCACTTCAGAGAAGTAGATACCAAATAGGAGAGGACCCAGGACTGAACCCTGTGGTACTCCACTTGTCACTGGTCTGAAGTCGGATTTGGAGTCTGCTACTTTCGCAATGTAGGTTATGTCAGTGAGCCAGTTGGCAACCCATCTTGCTGTTCCATAGCCTTCTTGAACATAGGCTTCAGAATTTTATTAAATACCCCACTAACCATTCAGTTTGAGGGTGTTACTTTGAAGTTCTTAACTTTTTACTTTAAAACCCTAATAAAGCTTGTGCATTACCCAGACGTTAATGGAGTTCCTTGGTCCATGAGTGCTTCCTTGGAAATGCCTACCCTGGAGAACAGTAACATTACTTTTCTAGTTATTGACATAGCATTGTTTTTTCACTTGGATGCTGCTTCTTCTGGGAACACACTGGCTAGTCAATAATCATTAGAATGTATTGTTACACATTACTACATTTTACCAAATAGACCTAAAAGATTCATCACATTTTATCAAATGGAACTTCAGTAACAGGCATAGGTAGCAATGGATTTCTGGACCCAGGACATGGTGCCATCATTTGCCAATCTGAGCAAGCAGCACAGGAGTTCTCAATATCTTTCATTATACCAGGCCAATAAACTCTTGCTAAAGTTCTGGTTTTGGTTTTGACCATCTCTAACTTGTCCTTTCGAGATATGACTATATGCCAATTTCATCACACGTGTTCTAAAATGATTTACAACTAACATCTTGTGCATTGTTTATTCTTTTTTTTTTCATTATCATGTACAGCATGTCATTCCTTAATTAAGTTATGGGAATGGGATTTGGTCAATCTGCTCATCCGTTTCCCCTTCAGTTCTTATATTTTTCTGGCATTACTCAAAGTAGCATTTACCCACTTTGCATTCTTAAATTTTTTATTGCTTATTTGTAAATCTGGCAAGTTAGGAACATTTTTGGCAGTGCACAGATGTGATGCTGATGGTAGTGAATCTGGCAAGTCAGGAACATTTTTGGCAGTGCACAGATGTGAAGTAGATCGCATAGCTTCTACAACTATGAAAGTAGATGTAGGTGTTTATTCTTCTATTTCTATCTCCATAAAAGGCATCTTATGCCACTGACTTCATTCTGGTTTTGTTTTTGGTGACTTCTTTATGTTTATCTCAGTTGCATTTCTATTTAGGTACCTGTTGCCGAGAGTCCTGTTTTTGAGTAGCCCTCTGTTTTGTCATTAAAAAGGGAAACCAAGGACTCTGTTTTAGTTCCATTTCTTCTCTTAGAAGGTTTATCTCTATAGGTTTCTCTATATCTGTCTTCAGACATCCCACATTACATTAGTAGCTGGAATTTTCTGATAAAGTATCATGTCATACACTTTGGATCATTCTTTTTTCAGTTTCTGCACTGACTTTTTTTCATTAACTTAACAATAGGGGCTCTTATAGGACTTGGGTTCATAAGCTCATACACTCATAGGTAAATATGTGGCTAACTGCTCTTTTAGGCCATTTTATGTTAAGCAAATTTCTCTTGATGAGAATCAAACCCTTTACTTCTTATCTGTGATGTAAACATCTTAACCATTATCCCAGCCCTCATCTAGAAATAGGTTTGTAATAACTCACAGTTTGTTCTATCCTTTTTAGTCAAAGCCAGATCCTAGCTCCTTTTCACATCTGAATTTATCCATTTCTTTTTAGTGGGGATCTGTATGTTTGTGTCTACTTCAGTTGGTCGAATGCTTAATTGAGTGAATCGCTATTCATCGAACCCTATTCAGCGAAAGCTCAATTAAGCGAATGACAATTTCAGCAAAAACTTTCCTGGGGAAAGGATGTGGTTGGCTGTTATTGGGTATTTGCCCTTTTTCCTACTGTTGTGCGATCTTGGAGTTGGTATATTTAGTTAGGGGGGTGTGGGTGGCATAGCCTCCCACATTGGGGGGGGGTGGGTGGTGTAGCCCCCCACTTTGCAGAGTTTTACATTTTGTTGTCTTTGTTATGGTTGGGAGCTGCCCAGTGGCTATTTTGCCTGGGAGAGTTTTTGCTAAAATTGTTGTTCACTTAACTGAGCTTTCACTTAATTGGGTTTGATGAATAGTGATTTGCTCAATTAAATGTTTGACAATATGATATAGACCCGTATTTTTAATAGTGAGTCAGGCTGCTGCCCCCCACACCCATTTTTACAGACCACAGATAATCTAACTGTTCTCACTTTCCCTGTAGTTTCCCCGGTGCCTTAAGCAAAGGGAAGTCTTAGCCAATTGTGACATTATGTGCTAAATCATGTACCAAAGCTACAGAATGTAGTACTTTACCCAAAATAATTTGAATTTCTGCTTGTATTATTAGGATACTCCTCATCTCCTTTACTTCCACAGTCCTCTTTTTTTAATCATCTTTATAAAACAAAATATTAAAAAGTGACATAGGTATATATAAAGTAAAAGAAAAGAAAACAAACCATATTTCCATTTCTTTTATTTCCATGCTTGCAGTTTTGCAGTTTTGGGATCTAGGGCTTCGTGATTGTGTAGTTTCATGTATTTGGATTTTCCCTGCATATCATTGTTGGAGCCTTCCTGTGTCCTGAAAGAGTGCTCTTCAAACTATCTGGAGATATACAGAGCTGAGTATATTTTTCTGGCACTTCAGAGTTGTGTTCTGGTAATTGTTGTTTGACTAATTTTATATCATTGCTGGCTTCACTGTATAGTTTTTCAGATCTCTAAAGGTGTTGGTTTTTCCATACCCACCCTCCCTATTTCTGTGTTGTTGTTTAAATTTGGAGGTTTTTGCAGTTGCCTGCCCCCACTGTAGATTTGATCTGGGAGGGACACTCCCCCCAGTCCCATCTCTTTACCTCATTCTACCTAATAAACTCCTTCTGCAATGTTTTCAGTCATTTTTAATTTAATTGCATTTTTTAAACAGTTTGGTCTAACATTGCTACATACTCAAGTGTGCTAGCTTGCACTGTATTTGAATTGTTTTGACTGCTGTTTTAGCTACTTTTCTGTATATATATTAAAAAAAAATTCCTTTCCTGTAAATAGTGTAGTCCAGATTCAGATTTGCTGTATCAAGGACTGTATGTAAACTTCTGAGCCTCCCCAAGCTTTCTGTGTTGGAGGGAAGCCTTCTAGCTTATCAGTGGGAGTGGAAAGCACTAGGTTACCTATCTACCACTTAAGGAGTGGCTCTGGCCCAGAAATTGTAGTTATTGGCCGTTTGGGCAGTTTTTCCATCTCTCTCAACTTTCTGATTTAAAAGCCCACATTTGCACTTGTTTCCCCCCTTTCCTGTAACTAGTTTAGTCCAGATACAGATTCTTACTTTTAATACTTGAATTTGCTTATTCGTGATCAGCACTTGTTCAAACCTTGTAAGCACTAAATAACCTACTAATTACTACAGCACTCAACCTTCCTCATTACTTAGAGGAAAACAGTTTTGGTACTTACTTTCCTCACTTGCTTAGAGAAAAACAGCTCTTGTACTCACTTTCCTCACTTATCTAGAGGAAAATAGTTTTTTTATTCAGGCATGTCCAAGGGTCAGCTCCCAGTGTTCTCTACTGTCTATCTGATTAATTTGACAGTCAAGAGGAGAAGATAAACACTTGCACCACACCACACTCATCACATAGTCTCACTAAATCTACACCACCAAAATCCACACATAGAAACACAAAAACATTTGCGGAGGCTCTCAATAATAATCTGCTCAAGCAACAGAGACCTCCAAAGCAGAAATGCAAGCAACCTCCACCCTCCAACACAACCCAAATGACACATAGCCCACAGACTCAGTGTGGCACTCAACCACAGCCAATAAGGCAAAACAACGTACCCAACACACTAGTCATAGGTGACTCTATAGTCAGGTACACTGATGTCCCACTCACCAGGCTAAACAAGGAGAAGGTTACTGTCAGCTGCCTGTTGGGTGCCAGGATCAGCCACATAACCCACGCACTCAGGTCACTCCACAACAAGTACAAATATGACTCTGTCATTGTCCATGTTGGTGTGAACGACCTGAGACGTATCTCCCTGGACTACATGAAAAGAGACATGGAAGAGCTCTCTGATCTTGTAGCCCAGGCGGGTATGACCCTAGCCCTGAGTAGCATTCTGCCATCACCCAGAATGATGCCACAGTACAAGGACAAAATGATTGACTTCAACAATTGGCTAAGCTTCTGGTGCCATTCTAAAGGGATCCAGTATCTGTCTGCCTGGGATGACATGGTCGACAGACCACGATGCTTTGCCAGAGATGGCCTGCATCTGTCACCCCTGGGATTCTGGATACTGGCTAAGGTTCTTGCTGCCCCTATAGTGCCTTTTTTAGGCAAGGTTCAAATGACAAATTCACCATTGTAACAGGAACAGGCAAGCAAAAACTGAGGGTGATGCTACTCAATGCCAGAAGTCTAAATCTCAAAATGCACTCACTCGAGGCACTCCTTAAAATGGAGAACATCGATATCTGTGCAGTGACTAAGACCTGGTTCAAGGATCCAGAGAGCACCCCTGCACTACCAGGCTATAACTCATACCACACTTTTTGGCCATGTAACCTGGACCGGAACACCAAAGGTGGAGGTGTATCCATATTCATTAAGGATATCCACACCTCCAGGCTAGTTGCTCAGCATAATGCAGTTGAGGTTATCCAAGTGCAACTAACTCTGGGCAAAACTGCAATCCAAATTGTAGCTTGCTACAGATCACCCACCATGCCCCAGGATTCCCACTCCTCTTTTCTTGATGTACTGGAAAATATTAGGGTTCACCAAACACCCTAATAATGGGCGATTTCAACTACCCCACCATTAACTGGGAAAACTACTCATGTACCAACTCCTTCGCTCAACGCTTTCTGGAATTCATAAACTCCAATTCCCTGGATCAACTTATCCACACCCCCACCAGAGGCAACAATATTCTAGATCTAGTCATTACCAATATGAGTGACCGGTGTTCCACACCTGAAGTCAATGCCTCATTGGCACGATCCGACCATAAGCTAATTACCCTAGATATCCACATCCTGCCTCCACCCCCCATTAAGGAAACCATGGTAAAAAATTTCTCCAAAGCCAACTTCATGCTTATTAAGACAGAAATGGTGAACTTCATGACACCCATGCAGATGGACAATACAGTTACGACTACTGAATCCTACACAATTGCACTTTATAAGCACTTACATGAGTGCATGGATCATACTATCCCAAACAGAACCAAGACACTATCCTCCAAAAAAAGGAAGCCAGTCTGGTGGTCCCCTGCCATAAACAAACTGTACAACTGAAGGAAGAAACTGTTGCAAAAGAGAGTAAAATCCCATGAGTGGAGGAGCTCCCTGGTCAGTCTCAGTAAGAAGCTGCGATCCCTGATAAAATTCTCCAAAGCTAGTTATGAAAACAAAATCACCACTGATTCTAAAGACAACCACAAAGCATTCTATAGCTATGTCAAGAATCTGAATGGCAACACTCATATCTGCTCTGAGTTACAGCACAATGGCACTAAATATACAGACCCAACTGATATTGCCAACATCCTGGCAGATAGGTTCAGTGCTAATTTTACCCCGCTCTCACCCCCTAAAGAGCCCATCTCTATACCGGAAGAATGCAAAGTTCCTGTAATCACGGCTGCACAGGTAAAAAACACACTCTCCAAAGCCAAGAACACAGCATCCATGGGACCAGACAACATCCCAGACTGCGTTCTACACGAACTACTGAACGAACTGGCACCCCACCTAAGTACCATGTTCAATCATAGCTTCACCTCAGGCTTTTTGCCTGCTGAATGGTGCACAGCAACGGTTATCCCACTCCACAAGGGGGGAGCCACCATGGACCCCAGGAACTACCGCCCCATTAGCCTGATGAGCCTGGTCTGCAAGGCCCTGGAACGTATCATCATGGAACTTATAAACAAAGACATTGGTAATCTCCAAACTCTGGATCCCACCCAGTTTGGGTTTGTAAAAGGCAGATCATGTCTCCTAAACCTGATAGACTTCTTTGAGGCAGTCACCAAAGCCGTAGACAAGGGTAAGGTGGTTCACACAGCCTATCTAGATCTTGCCAAGGCTTTTGACACCATCCCCCACTCTGGAATTATAGATAAACTCACTAAACTAGGTATAAATCCCTATGTCACAAGATGGGTTGAAAGTAGCTCACTGACACAACCCACACTGTGAAAGTAGAAGACTCAAAATCCGACTTCAGACCAGTGACAAGTGGAGTACCGCAGGGTTCAGTCCTGAGTCCTCTCCTGTTTGGTATCTACTTCTCTGAAGTGCAGGCTAACGCAGAAGGTCTTTGGCTAATGAAGTTTGCAGATGACTGCAAACTAGGAGCCATAATCGAAACTCCTAATGATGAAGACATCCTACAAAAGGGCCTCACTGAGACAGATGCCTGGTGTCAAAGCCATGGCCTCAAGCTCAGTGCCAAAAAGTGCATTGTCATCCCCTTTGGTAAAAACTCTGTACCCATGAACTACAACATAGGCAGTAGTATACTTAACACCGAAAGTGTGTTAACAGACATTGGGACACAGGTGGACAGTAGTCTCTCCTTTGATAATCACATTGCCACAGTAGTCAGGAAATCCCTCTACGTGGCACACCTCATCACAAAAGGTTTCTCATCCAGAAAAAAAAGAGGTCATTGTTCCCCTCTACTCATCAATCATTAGACCCATTATAGAGTACAATGCCCCTTTTGGTATGTACCTCACAAGACATCTACAACAACTGGAAAGGCCGCAGAAATACCTCACAAAAAGGATTACCGGCCTCAAACAGATGCCCTACGCAGATCGTTTCAAAAAACTCTAGCTTTACTCCGTCACATATCACCTACTCAGAGGTGATCACTGCCTAGCATACAAAGCTATGTCAAACCCAGAGCTGTTGGACATGCTCCACTTAAAGAAATTCCAATCCCTCCAAGCTGCATGTTCTAGGGACCTAAACCTTGTCACCACAATAAACAGAACATGCACGAGGGATAGATTCCTGTCCCAGAGAATTCCCATACTCTGGAATAAACTACCTATCTATATCAAACAAAGCTTCTCATTAGCACTCTTCAAGAAAATCTTGATGATTGGATGGAAAATAGGAAATTCACCCCAGGGATCACCTCTGTGGCTCTGCTCGACAGTGGCACAGGAAAATAATTTTCTTGGGTGGCAAAAGCCAGGGTACCTTTTTGGCTGGGCTTGTATAGGCCCCAGGGCCAATAGCCTAGTACCTACCTATGAACCTATGCAGTATTCATTTTAACAATTTTCATTCACTACAGTATTAATTGTGTTATGTGGCGTGCCTTCGTTGAAGGTTGAACGTTGAGCTGGCACCTTGGCGTTCGTGAAAATCTACTGCCAATCATTAGCGGACTGGAGTTCCGCTGTGGTGACCCCTAACCAAGAAAAGGCAAAAGACAACACAGTATTAATTAAATTGCTCAATTTCTGCCTTTTTTTAAATTTCCCTGCTTCTCCTGAGCACTATTCTGCATGCACTTTTCCCACAAATTCTATTTATGTCTATATAATTCACTCCTTACCTTCTGTAAAAATCCCACTTCTATTATCTCCTTTATAATATTCAGTACTTCAGTTACAAACAGTTTAGATTTTGATTTCCATTTTCCAGTAATTACTTTTTAATATTCCTCATCTTACCAACATATAATTCCTTAGTAAGTGTGATCATTTTCCCAGAAGCTAGCATCATTTCAACTCCTTCCCATCCAACAATTCATAGCATCATAGGATGATAGGAAATTACTAGGCTAATGGCTCTAGGACCTTACAAACTTAGCCATATTTAACCCTTGCTGTCTATTAGATCTAGAAATATAGTCTATGTTTATATGCAGATCAATATCAGCACTAACTGCCCCTAGCCAAGAGGGATGCAAGTGAAAGCCCCAGACTAAATTTTCAGTTTTTCATCCAATAGTTTAAGTTACACTTAAATAGGGTCATTGAGAGACTCTGTTTGACATGAATTGGTAGTTTGTTCCAGAGGAACGGCAACCTCTGAGAGACATCTCTGTCTCTCCAGCAAGTCCTATTGATGTTACAGGATAGATTAAGGTCCCTAGAGTTGCTTAATCTTGTCCCATTTGACTTACGGATGTGCAGCATTTCCATTAGGGCAGGATCAGAGATTACTCTGTAGGCTGGGCACAAGTCGCCTCTAAGTATCTATACAATACAGAGTATTGTGACAGTGATTTTAATCTGTCCATGTATGACATGTACTGAAGACCCTGAATTTACTTTGTGAGAAACATTTGAGGTCTCTCCAGTTGTTGCAGGTGCCTGGTAAGGTACACACCAAAGGGGGCATTGTACTCTGTTATTGGTCTGATAAGGGGTGAGTACAAGGGGATTATAACCTCTTTCAGTCTAGAAGCAATGTCCTTACTTATGAGATTTGCAATGTAGAATGCCTTCCTTACCATTGTGGATACATGGCAATCAAAGTTAAGGTTACTGTCAATCTGCGTTCCCAAATATTTCACCATTGAGTTGGAGCTTAGGGTGTTATTATTATTATGATAATCTGCGGGGACATTGCCCTTGCCAAAGGAGATGATGATGTATTTTTTCGCATTGGGTTTAAGTCCATGACTTTGGCATCAGTCATTGCTCTGCATAAGACCCTCTTAAAGTATGTTGACATTATATGGGGACTTGATGACAACACCTAGCTTGCAGTCATCAGCAAACATTTTTTTGAAACACCTTTACTGAATCATCACTTTTGACATAGACAAATTTACATTTACAATCCACAATAAAAGGACCTGGAAACAGCAACTAGTCCAACTTTATTCACTAAAACAACCACACTTGAATACTTCACCATATTAAAACTCATGCCATCATCATGGGACTTCCAATGTATCACATTTAAAGACCCCACACATAATTATAAGCATTGTATAATGCATCACATAATACTAACTGAACCACTTAAAACATGCTTAGAAAGATGAAAAAATAACTAAACACCCCTTAAATTGATTATTAACAAATATATAGCTTTAAAACTGGCTAAACAGATATCAACTCATTTAAGTCTGGACTCATACATGCATTACATTTCAATTGCCACAGCAGTTCCTTTTTATCCAAATGCAACCCCAAAGGACCACCCCTTGGATTTTCAATCAACTTCTCCAAAACAACAAATTTAAAACAATGCATAGGATGCATAATTATATTATATTATAATTATATATATATATATATATATATATATATATATATATATATATATATATGTGTGTATATATATACATATATATATATATATATATATATAGAGAGAGAGAGAGAGAGTCACTTTGTAAGCTCAAACTTTTGAAATCTCAAATTACAGAATCTCGAGCCTATAAAGTAGAAAATCCAAATACCTGAAACCACACAATCACGAAGCCCTAAATCCCAAAACTGCAAAACTATGAATTTCAAACTCCCAACTCTTGCAAACAACATTACAACACACACACACACACACACACACACACACACACACACACACACACACACACACACACACACACACACACACACACACACACACACAAGTAAACAAGCACACACACCTACCCTTATTATATGCTGGGGGCAAGCCCCCCTGCACCACCCACACCCCCCTACTTAAATATTCTAACTCCAAGGTCGCACTACATACACAGACACAAAACGCCACCACACAAACTACATTCCTCTCGCACACACTCACATCACAGTAAAAACACACACTAACACACACTAAAGTCCCCACCCACACCCTTAAACATAAACACTTACCTGAATCCATAAACACATCACAACACCAGAACTACTAATTCAAAATGTCCCGCATTCGAGATTTTGAATTTCACGCTTCTGTGGTTGTGATCTCCCGATCCTTCTACTTTATGAACTCAAGATACTGAAATTCGAGATTTCAGTATTTTGAGCTTATAAAGTGTCCCCATATGTAATTTTATCTTGATCCAAGTATGAATGAAAATGTAAAAATTCTGCAAACCATTCCAGTCCCATATCATGTGGGATCACCGACTACAGATCTTTTATGTCAATTGTAACAAACAGGCCATGAGTAACTGTCCCCAGCCTCATCATTACACATCTGTAAAAATTGCCAAGAATCTTTTACCAGGTGCTTCACCATTTGAACATATGTTTTCATCCAAAAATCCAAATACTTTGCATTACATGATATGATAGAATTATTGGCATTCACAACTGGACAAAATGGCAGATTGACTATGTCCTTGTGGAGCTTAGGAATTCCAAATATTGTGGGATAACAGCCTCTTTTATGCATAAATACTCATATTCTTCTTTCTGAGTTTGACCCTGCATAAACATCTCAAACAGGGTAGAATAAATTGTACTATAGACCATGTGCAACCCATTTTTTGACACCTGGGAATATGAATCCTTGAACAAGATGTCATACATTTTGCTGATGTAAACAACATTGTCCATCAAAATTACCCCTCCCCTTTTATTTGGTTTCATAACTCAGATACCTTGTGATTTTAGACTTCTAATGGCCTGTAACTTCTCCCCTTGGATGTTATGGGGACGTCTTTGTCTTCTATAACCCAGACCATGTCTTAGGTCTAAGTTGCACATTCTCTCGTAGGTGTTCAAAAATGGATGTCAGGTGTGTGTGGGGGGTTAATTGTAATAAACATTCTTAGGCAATTTACGTGACACTCAGCTTGATTCCCATATTTCAGAGACAGGTTCAAGCTCCTAGTAAATAGTTTTAAGCCCACCAAAGTCTCAGACAAAGTAGATCTTTTTGTGAAAACAAAAGACATGCCTTTTGATAACAATTCTGCAAAATTCTCATTCACCACTTGCCCACTGTAATTACAGACCTTGAAATCCCCTGCTGGGTTGATTACCACATGACATAGATATTCTGTTTCAGTCTCAAAAAATTGCTCATTCATACTCATATTTAATTCCATACCTGCTGGCAACACGTGTTCTTCTTCCAGGGCCCCCTACAGTAGTTCTGCCATGACTGTCTCTGTTATTGTTGCTGATTCTTCCCTTTGAGTCTTTCCAACCTCCTTAGGGCTGGTAAATGTACCCCTAAAGGGGGTCAGAAATCTCATCTTCCAACAAATCCTGCTTATCATTGTTGTTACTAAAGCTGGCTTGGTTAAGTGGATACTCATCATGTGTTTTCAAAATTACCCCCCACTGTGGAGAATGTGGGGGCTGTGGGTAGGCTTTTCCATTCAGATATTGCAACCTATCCCTCTCCAATGTCTTTCTCTTTCTTTTCAAAACAATAGAACACTGCCAATCTACATCATAAAACCTTGGCATGCTGACCTTTTTGGGAAGAATAGTCCATCTGCTCCATAATACGGCTGTTTAGTGCATTCACATCCTTCAGTAGGACATCCGTTTCCAACTTATGTTTCATCATTAATTCCAAGATTTCACAACCTTGTTTATCAAAAAGTAGCAGAATTCTGTGTGAAATGCAGAGCCAGAAACCAACCCAGTGGGAAATGTCCATATTCCAAGTCCTTTTGGGACTACCTTCAAATGGACAGACTCTAATAAATATTCATTCTCCAGCTGTAACTTATGAACTTTAACAAGTTTGTATTCAAATTCATCCAGCAGGTTGGAGAAACTATCATTTCTCATATCCAGTTGCATGTCCACACCAAAAGAACATTTCTGCTGTAGCCAATTCACCATATCCAGTACCCCACAAGTGTTGTCCGTACACTCTCTCACTTGCATCAAGTCACTATTCACATTAATGTCAGGAACAGTCTTTTTACTCTGTGCTGATTTGTTGAAAACAGGATACAAATCACCAGAAGCTCCATTCACAACATTCACCTGACTGCCACCTGTTTGTAGTGAATCCAGCCTCACTGACATTTGTTGAACCAGTGCAGTGAGATTAAGCACTGATCTGTTAAGCCCTTCCAAATCTGCTACTGAAAACAAGGGCTGTGATCCAGTAGCCACTCCCAGTGCCATGCTACACAGACCAGAAGCAAACAAACTGCTGAAATTCACAAACACCAACAACAATCTGTAAAATCCACAATAAAAAGCGGCAGGACCCAGAAACAGTAACTAGTCTAACTTTATTCACTAAAACAACAATTAGCACTTTTGTCTGTGATAAACAGACTTCAGATAAATACATCTGAATACGCCACCATATTTAAAGCAAGTCCCATCATCATGTGACTTCCAATGTATCACATTTAAATAGCCCACACACAATTATAAGCATTGTATAATGCAGCACATAATACTAACAGAACCACTTAAAAACATGCTTAGAAAAGATGAAAAAATAACTAAACAGCCCTTAAAATGATTACTAACATGTATGTATATATATATATATATATATATATATATATATATATATATATATATATATATATATATATATATATATATATATATATATATATATATATATATATATATATATATATATATATATGTATATATAGAATATCTGTCTAAATATGTGTCTAAAATATATAGGAAGTCCACATATTCCAATTTTGTTTTTATATTTTGAAAGTTAGCATCCTCTCCAGCAGAAAAGAGCGATTTTAAAAGGACAATTGGTTTGGGAAGCACAAATGACATCATCATATGAAGACTTTGTTGAAGAATGTTTTTTGTTGAAATCCATGTTTTTGGGACACGGATATCCTGAAGCCTTTGTTGATTCATCTGTAGATGAAGCCATGATTAAAAGACAGAACAATGTATATATGCCTATTTTAAAGCCACAGTTGACACCCTGAAGTATGCTGGGGGAGTCATCATTTAATGGGGACCCACAGTAATGACTCATAAGTGGAACTGCTTCAACTTTGAATGATAAGTACAAGAGTTCCTTTATCACCACTTTTTCTTTAGATCAAGCAGAGGTTAGAAAAATAATTATGAAAAAAATAGGTAATTATTAGAGAAAATTATGACTTGGCTAGCAGGTTAGGAGACAAGCCAACAATAATTTTCAAGAAAGGTGAAAACTTAAAAGATTTCCTGGAAATGCTTGTTATTTCTTCCTCAGGCAATCAAGATTTTACTATGAAAAGATATGGGTTTTGTAGAGTTTGCCCCCATATAAAATGTACCCAGGCATTTATTATCAATGGGAAGATGTATCAAATGTAAGGTAATTATAACTTCAATCCAATGGGTGGTCCTTTGGGGTTGCATTTGGATAAAAAGGAACTGCTGTGGCAATTAAAATGTAATGCAAGTCTGAGTCCATGCTTAAATTATTTGAAATATATTCAGCCAGTTTTAAAGCTTAAAGCTTTTCAGAGATGTGTTTTTTTTTTCTTAATAATTATTTTAATGGCTGTTTAGTTATTTTTTCATCTTTTCTAAGTATGTTTCTGTTAGTATTATGTTGTGCATTATACAATGTTTATAATTGTGTGTGGGCTCTTTAAATGTGATACATTGGAGGTCACATGATGATTCATAGGTTCATAGGTAGGTACTAGGCTATTGGCCCTAGGGCCTGTACAAGCCCAGCCAAAAATGTACCCTGGCTTTTGCCACCCAAGAAAATTATTTTCCTGTGCCACTGTCGAGCAGAGCCACAGAAGTGATCCCCAGGGTGAATTTCCTATTTCCCATCCACTCATCAAGATTTTTCTTGAAGAGTGCTAATGAGGAGCTTTGTTTGATATAGATAGGTAGTTTATTCCAGAGTATGAGAAGTCTCTGGGACAGGAATCTTTCCTCCGGCATGTTCTGCTTATTGTGGTGTCAAGATTTAGGTCTGTAGAGCATGTAGCTCGGAGGGATTGGGATTTCTTTAAGAGGAGCATGTCCAACAGCTCTGGGTTTGACATAGCTTTGTATGTTAGGCAGAGATCACCTCTGAGTAGGCGGTATGTGATGGAGTAAAGCTGGAGTTTTTTGAGACAGTCTGTGTAGGGCATCTGTTTGAGGCTGGTAATCCTCTTTGTGAGGTATTTCTGTGGCCTTTCCAGTTGTTGCAGATGTCTTGTGAGTTACATACCAAAAGGGGCACTGTACTTCATAAATGGGTCGAAAAAGTGATGAGTAGAGAGGAACAATTATCTCTTTTTTTCTGGATGAGAAACTTTTTGTGATGAGGAACACTGATCCAGTAGCCAATCTCGATGCCATGCTGCACAGACCAGACAAGATATTTGATGGGATGCATTTTAAATATGGTGGAATATTCAAGTGTATTTCATCTGATGAAGTCTGTTTATTACAGATAAAAGCAACAATGGTGGTTGTTTTAGTGAATAAAGATGGACTAATTACTGTTTCTGGGTCCTGATGCTTTCTATTCTGGATTTTAGAGTCTGTTGTTGGTGTTTGTGAATTTAAACAGTTTGTTTGCTTCTGGTCTGCGCAACATGGCATCGAGAGTGGCTACTGGATCACAGCAGGGGTATAGCCAGATATTTATCTAATGTTGTTGCTCCCACTACCCCCCTATTATTTTAAAAATGTACTCAACCCTCAAAATGCTACCCTCAGATATACAGGAAGAGGCACTTTATTTTCAACTGTTACCATTTAGATCCATAAAAACTAGTTTAGATGTGTATTCTTTTTGCACAATAATTATTTGTATACCTCTATACTGCAGATATTCATTTACACAGTTCTAAAACATTCTGTGCTTTTTGAGTGTTGACATTTCCAAAGGATGCTCAGAAAAAAATTCACAAATTTGAGTACACTGAGTATGCTTAGCCACACCCTTAGATCACAGCCCTTGTTTTCAGAACCAGATTTGGAAGGGCTTAACAGATCAGTGCTTAATCTCACTGCACTGGTTCAACAAATGTCATTCGGGCTGGAATCACTACAACCAGGTGGCAGTCAGGTGAATGTTGTGAATGGACCTTCTGGTGGTTTGTATCCTATTTTCAACAAATCAGCGCAGAATAAAAAGACTGTTCCTGCCATGAATATGAGTAGTGACTTGATGCAAGTGAGTGAGTGTACGGACAGCACTTGTGTGGTACCGGATATGGTGCATTGGCTACAGCAGAGATTTTTTTTTGGTGTGGAGATGCAACCAGATATGAGAAATAATAGTTTGTGCAACCTGCTGGATGAATTTGAGTAAAGTTTGTAAGTTACAGATGGAGAATGAATATTTATTAGAGTCTGTCCACTTGAAGGTATTCCGAAAAGAACTTAGAATATGGAAATTTCCCACTGGGTTGGTTTCTGAATCTGCATTTCACAAATAATTCCTGCTACTTTTTTGATAAACAAGGTTGTGAAATCATGGAATTATTGATGAAACATAACAACTTAGAAACTGATGTCCTGTGGTAGGTTGTGAATACACTAAATAGCTGTATTAAGGAGCATATGAACTATTCTTCCCAGTCAAGGTTTTTCATGATGTAGATCGGCAGTGTTCTATTGTTTTTGAAAGAAAGAGATGGAAGTTGGACAGGATAGTTTGGACTATCAAAATGGAAAATCCTGACCACAGCCCCCACATTCTCAACATGGGGGGGGGCTAGAAAAACATGAGTATTCACCTAACCAAGCCAGCTTTAGTAACAACAACGATGAGCAGGATTTGTTGGAAGATGAGATTTCTGACCCCCCTTTAGGGGTAGAATTACCAGCCCTAAGGAGGTCAGAGAGGCTAAAGGGGAAGAATCAGCAACAACAGCAGAGACAGTCATGATAGAACTACCCACGGGGGCCCTAGAAGAAGAACAAGGGCTGCCAGCTTGTATGGAATTGAATACGAGTATGAATGAGCAGTTTTTTTGAGACTGAAACAAAACATTCATGTCAGGTGGTAACCAACCCAGCAGAAGATTTCAAGGTGCATAAATACAGTGGGCAAGTGGTGAATGAGAATTTTGCATAACTGTTATCAAAGGCATGTCTTTTGTTTTCACAAAAAGGTCTAATTTGTCTGAGACTTTGGAGGATTTAAGACTATTTACTAGGAAAGTGGACCAGTCTCTGAAATATGGAAATCAAACTGAGTGCCAGGTAAATTGCCTAAGAGTGCCTAGTATAATTAACTCCCCCAAAACCACTTTTGAACATCTATGAGAGAATGTGGTATTTAGACCTAAGACATGGCCTGAGTTATAGAACAGAAGACAAAGAGGTCCCCATAACATCCAAGGGGAGGAGATACAGGCCATTAGGAGTCTAAAATTGTAAGATATCTGGTTTATGAAACTGGATAAAGGGGGAGGGGTAGTTTTGATGGACAATGTTATTTACATCAGCAAAATGTATGACATCTTGTTCCAGGGTTCATATTCACAGGTGTCAAAAAATGAAGTGCACATGGCCTATAATAAAATGTTGTCTACCTTGTTTGAGATGTTTATGCATGGTCAAACTCAGAAGGAAGAATATGAGTATTTGTGTATAAAAGAGGATGTTATCCCACAATATTTGGAGTTCCTAAGCTCCACAAGGGCATAGTCAATCCGCCATTTCGTCCAATTGTGGATGCCAGGAATTCCATCACTTCAGCGATTGCAAAGTACTTGGATCCTAAGGTGAAACCATATGTTTGATTGGTGAAGCACCTGGTAAAAGATTCTTGGCAATTTTTACAGATGTGTAATGATGTGGGGACATTTACTCATGGCCTGTTTGTTACAACTGAGGTAAAAGACTGGAATGGTTTGCAGAATTTTTACATTTTCATCCAGACTTGGATCAAGATAAAATTAATTTGCTTTGTAATCTTATGGAACTGGTTTTGTATAACAATTATATATTTTTTGAAAATGTTTCTTTCTCCTGCAAACAAAAGGTCTGGCCATGGGTGCAGCTTGTGGGGTAATCTATGCCAATGCAGTTATGACTACCTTGGAGGAGAAGTTTTTGTTTAACAATAGCCTAAAGAATACTGAAACATGTACACAATAGGTATCAGGATTACATTTTTTTCATATGGACAGGGCACCAGGAGGCAATTTGGAGTTTCAAGGAATAAATCAACAGCTGTACTGCTTTCCTAAAATGTTCATTTCAGGTGAATGGCCAAGCTATTGTGTATCTGGCTGTGGCACTTAAAAAGGATACCAATGGGTATTTGGTGTCTAAAATATAGGAAGCCCATGTATTCAAATGTCTTTTTGCATTTTGAAAGTTATGATTCTCTCTAGCAGATAAAGGCAGTTTTAAAAGGACAGTTGGTTTGGGTAGCATGAATGACATCATACGAAGACTTTGTGGAAGAATATTTTTTGTTGAAATACAAGTTTTTTTGACATGGATATCCTGAAGCTTTTGTTGATTCATCTGTAGATGAAGTCATGATTAAAAGAGAGGACAATGTATATGTGCCTCTTTTAAAGCCTCAGTTGACATCCTGAAGTATGCTGGGGGGAGTCATTATTTAATGGGGGGTCCGAAATAAAGATTCAAATAAGTGGAACTGTTTCAACTCTGATTAACAAGTATAAGAGTTCCTTTATCACCACTTTTTCTTTAGACCAAGCAGAGGTTAGAAGAACAATTATGAAAAACTGGGTAATTATTAGGGAAGATCATGAGTTGGCTAGCAAGTTAAGAGACAAGCCAACAATAATTTTTAGGAGAGGTAAAAACTTAAAAGATTTCCTGGAAATGCTTGTAATTTCTCTCTCAGTCAATCAATATTTTACTATGAAAAATGTGGGTTTTGTAGAGCTTGCTCCTACAGAAAATATACCCTATCATTTATTATCAATGGGAAGACAAATCAAATGCAAGGTAATTATAACTAAAATACAGAAAGAGTGGTGTATGCAGCCCTATGTGAGTCTTGCACCTCTTTTTATGTGGGCAAGACGGAAAGGGCATTAAATTAGGATAAAGGAACATATATATGCCATTTCTAAAGCACAAGAAACAAATGCTTTGGCTAGGCACATTAAATTGCATCCTACACATTGTTTTAAATTTGTTGTTACAAAGACATGCTTCTGGAGCGATTCTCCCCAGGCCTCCGCTGAAAATTGGATTTGTTCCAAGTCAGACTTTCCCAGTTTATAAATGTTACTAAATAAATAAATAAATTGTTTTGGAAAAGTTGACTGAAAATCAAAGGGGTGGTCCTTTGGGATTGCATTTGGATAAAAAGGAACTGCTGTGGCAACTGAAATGTAATGCTAGTGTGAGTCCAGGCTTAAATGAGTTGATATCTTTTCAGCCAGTTTTAAAGTTTAAAGCTTTTCAGAGATGGGTGTTTATATATATATATATATATATATATATATATATATATATATATATATATATATGTGTGTGTGTGTATATATGGGTCTACTTCAGAAAAACGAAACCCCAGAACACCGAAACTCACATCACCAAGACATGAACAAAACCCCGTTACACCGAAAGACCAGAAACGCAAAATTCAAAATCCCGGTATTACAGGATTTTGAATTTCGCGCTTCTGGTGTTGCGGTGCAGGTAAGTATGTATTTGTAAGTGTATGTTTGAGGGTTAGTGGTGTGTGTGTAAGTGTGTGTTGTGTCTGTGGTGTGTGTGTGTGTGTGTGTGTGTGTGTGTGTGTGTGTGTGTGTGTGTGTGTGTGAGGGACTGTAATGTGTGGGTGTGAGTTTGCCTTGTGTGTCTGTGCGATCTCAGAGTTAGAATATTAAAGAAGGTGGAGTGTGTGGCTGGGCGCAGCCCCCCATATGGGGGGGTGCAGGGGGGCTTGCCCCCCTGCCTATCTGTATTGTAGGATGTTGTGTTAGGTAAAACCAAAAAACAGGACTTGCTGAAGGTCAAAACCAAACTCCTTAGATAAGCACAAGCACTTTAATTCCTTAACGCTGCAACACAAAAAAATATGTTTTCGACATAGAATCCAAGTCTTCATCAGAGATGAACAAATCACAGTAGACCTTACATCATTTTATACCATTCAACCAACAGCTACTTTAACCGCTTTGCTAGTTTTATATTCCCAAACACATTCGTTTTAACGCTGCAACACAAAAGAATACGTTTTCAACATAGAATTCAAGTCTTCATCAGAGATGAACAAATCACAGGAGACCTTACATCATTTTATACCATTCAACCTGTGCAAAATACAATGATAATTGATCATTAACATACCTTAATTGAACAAATAGTTTAAAGGTAAAAAAGTGTAATAAAAGTTTCCCATTTAAAAAAACTTTAAAATCATTGTTAAAATACGATCCATGAAATAATTATAAATATAAGTATTATAATTCAACATTTTATACTTTGTCTTTAAATTCATATAACATAAAACTGCATTTATTTCTTTTTCATTTTAAAAAAGCTACCTTTTGTATTCCTTAATGTTAAACATATACCTAAAACCCTTGTGCTGTTGTGTTAGGTAGTTTGGGGCAGTTATGTATGTGTGTGTTATGTATATGTTTTAACGTGGTTGTGTGTTTTCGGTGTTATGGGGTTTCATTCATGTGGTCTTGGTGTTGTGGATTTCGGTGTTATGAGGTTTCATTTTTGTGAAGTAGATCCATATATATATATATATATATATATATATATATATATATATATATATATACATACATATACATATTTTTTTAAATAATCATTTTAAGGGCTGTTTAGTTATTTTTTCATCTTTTCTAAGCATGCTTTAAGTTGTTCTGTTACTATTATGTAATGTATTATACAATGCTTATAACTGTGTGTGGGGTCTTTAAATGTGATACATTGGAAGTCCCATGGTGGTGGGATGCATTTTAAATATGATAGAGTATTCAAGTGTATTTCATCTGATGAAGTTTGTTTATCACAGATGAAAGGGCTAATTTATTATTTATTTATTTATTTATTTTACATTTGTTGACCGGGATTGTTCAACTAAGCTGAAGAGCCCTTTTTCAGCTGAGGCCCGGGGAGAAAATCTGCAACATAATTAACAATTTTCATTATAAATTAGTATTAAACAGCAGCATTACAGGATTATTACAAGGCATTAAGTAGCAACACAATTTTATACAGTGTCAGTAACCATGGTTGTTTTATTAAATAAAGTTGGACTAATTGCCATTTCTGGGTCCTGCCCCTTTTTATTGTAGATTTTACAGTTTGTTGTTAGAGTTTATGAATTTCAACAAATTTACATTTACACACAAGTCATCAAGTTGCATTAAATTAACATTAACAAATATTACAGTTCACTTATATTGCTATATATCATATAACCTAAGCAGCATTCCATAAATTAAAATAGGGGAAGGAAATGAATAAACACGAAACATCTTTATTAAAACATCACTTACAGCATAAGCAATCATACAGTTATACAAATGAAAACAAACCACACCGACACAATCCTAGTTGCAAGCATTTCATATCACAAACCATACTGATACACTCACAGCTGCAAACATTATACATCACTTATAATTTACCCAATCATTGTCAGTCAAACATTACATAGCTCATTTAAGTCCTGCCTTCTTTTTAACCTCATTGTTCCCACAATTCCCATTTTTCCTATGTAGTTTGTTGCTACCCTGTTTCTAAAGATCTCAGTTCCACTTGTTTTTTCAATGTTGCTATAGTCACTACTTCTAATAGCAGTTGGTTTAGATTTTGATTTCCATTTTCTAGTAATTGCTTTTTTGGCAGCCACCATTATTAGACACAGTAAAGCCTTACCATGTCTATGCAATTCCAATTCTGTATCATAGCTCAGAAAAATCATAAACTTTGTCAGCCACAGACCTTTTGTTTTTGCTTGAACGTCTGAGAAGTAGATTCCAAATAATTCTATACATTTTCCAAACTCAATGGAGTTACAGAGACAATATGTTGATTCTATTACCCTAGTACATTTTCATTATCACCCTGTTGACTGGGAATCATGTTTTTGATAGGCTTATTACCAGCATTTTATTTAAACATGAACTTGTTAGGTATAGTGTGCCTGTTACTAGTTAAACAATGTTTAGCAGCATGCTCCTCTTCCCACATCTAAAACAAATGTTTAGTGGCTGGGAGTTTTATGCATTCACACACTTCTGTACATTCTTAGGTATAAGGTGAAGGTGCCCAATTTTGAACAATGTTTTATCAGCTATCAAGCTTTCAATTAGTACAGTACATTTATCAGTATCTTAGGGTTGCTCTAAAAGCATGAAACATTTACATAAACTGCTTGGGATTACCATTTTGAAAGTGGTGGCTATCAGAAATTGTCTGTTCCTGGAAACAGACTAAATGCTTAACTTCACTCCTTTCCAGAACAACCACTTTATGATTGCCATTAACCTCACTCCTGTACTGCACAACCACTATGTGATAACCTAAATTTATGTTAGCCTGCATTAAAGTCTGGAGGAGTTTCTCCATTTTTGGCAAAACATAAGAGTTCACTCACAAAAAAACAAAACAAAACAAAAACAAAACAAAACAAAAATCAGTTCACTCTTTTTGCTGGGTATACACACACACACACACACACACACACACACACGCATGCATGCAGGCACGCACGCGCACACTTAGTTTGACAACAGTGAAGTACACCACTCACAGAGCAACAATAATTTTCTCTTTTAAGGAGGGGTGAATAACATAAATGTTGTTGAACTTGCAGTCTGTAAAGCATGAATGGAATACATATCAAATTATGCCCACTGAAACTACCAGTGTAGCAGGTACTGCCATAAATGAAAGCTGAAATATTCTGGTGACTAAGCCTTCTCGAGCTTTTACTTCAGTACTGTTATAGAAGAGGAATTAACATCTGATGTTTGGCCTGTTTTGTACTGTTGCTTTTAATTGTAAGTTTAAAAGTTCTTTTTGTTTTTGTTTTTTTTTAATAAGGAAATGAAGGCAGTCTGCAATTTTCACACTAGGGACAGTTATCTCCTGACATCTCTGCTGTAGTTTATGTACTTGTTCGTCCTATGACTCACTCTTAGGGTACACTAGATTTGAGGTGCATTTACCAGAGCCATTGGTGATCTTTGTCATTTTAGGGATAACACATTGGAGACACTTTCTTGTTTACAGGGAAATGCAAAATTAAAACTTTATTTCTCACATTGAATTTAAGACTGTAAGCTCACATTTGCACAGTAAAATGCTAAGTAACTCACAGTACAGAATGTACAATCTATAAACTCATATTTCTACTTTAGACCAAACTCTTTAAACAGGGACACAGGAGTTCTCATTCAGTAGTTCTAAACCGCTGCAAACCCATGTCCATGTAGTTGCTTTGCTAATCCATAAGAATATACACAGAACTCTCATCTGTGGTCCACAGCGTCACAGCTTCTCCTGGTCACAGCCCAAATAGTGACTCCACTTTGGGCTCAAATCTCTCTTGTATGATTTGCATGATTGGAAAGTGTCTCAGCCTTCCTGCCTTTCTTTTTTCTTGTGCCATTTGCATGGATTGTTGCCATATTATTCTATGTAGATATGCTACTACAAAGTTCTCAGTGTAATATATGAGTGCAGATGCAGAATTTCTGGCATGTCAAAATGGCAACTACTCCACGATGATTGTGTATACACACACACACACACACACACACACACACACACACACACACACACACACACACACACACACACACACACACACACATCTATCTATATCTATTTATGTATCACTCCCTGTCTCAGAAATATTGTTCATACTGCAAGTTCAGCAGTTCAGCTGTAGTACCCCTTCAATACCTCATAACTTTTTTCATTGCTGTGCCTTTAGATGCTTCGCAATTAAATTCCCGACCTGCCCTACGGCTATTATTTCTTTCTTATTCCTCCTTCCCAGCCTTTCTGAGGCTTTGTAATTAAATTGATGCCAGGGATAAAAGTGTTTTACATTCTTAATGTCAGTGAAACTATAATTTGTCTGCAGAAATAGTGACTGAGTTGGCATGACTGTCTTATAGACCTGGAAAATTTGTGCTATTAAAAAATAATAATTAAAGATAAAGTGTTTTAAGGGTGTTAACAGAATAGTTTACTTACTCATACTTTTGATATAAATTTGCTTATAAATTATGCATGACATACTTTGAAAAAAATGTAATATTTTATGAGAATTATAACATTCTTTAGAGTTGTGTTTGTTAGATATCTGTAAACTGAATGCATTGTTGTTACTTAGTCATAAATGAAATCATATTTACCTAATGTGCAACATCACTTCATGTTGCTTTCACTTAGCTTGTTTAGAGACAGACATTTGAATAGCTGTGCTAAGCATAATTTTGCTTTTATTAGATTTTCAATGTCTCTAATTTATTTAGCAAGGCATCACCAAATAACACTTGGTAAGCTCGTTACTTTATAATGTATGGATGTTACTTTTTCACTCCATCAATATAACTCCCCAGTTAGAAAAAGGATGAACAGCTTGTCTCATCACTTGCTAATAGAACATATGCTACAGTATTTCGCATTCCAGGGCTTATGCAAGCAATAATGCTCAACAAAGTTTGTGCTGCTATGTAAATAACACGTATCTTGACAGCCCTTGGAAAGCTATTAATTACACAGGAACCCACCCCCCCCACCCCCCAGAGGTGTTATTGTGATTAGAGAATAGTATGTCTGTAAAATTGTTGCATTTTACTTAGGGTCAGTATCAAAGCTGCTCATTGTACCCTTGCTATGATTGATTCTATAGCCATCTGGATACACAAAGCATATATAAGTATGCTTTTTGCACTTGATCTGTTTCAGTGATAGTCAACAAAACTGTGCTGCATTTATTTATTTATCTGCTTGATATTGCTGGTTACTGTCTGCATTCTGTTCAGCTGGTTTCACAGTGGGGGTTGCTTTACATTCTGTGAAGCCAGCCTATCCAAGGTGTGAGCACAGCTTTTTGTGATATCTGATTGCCTGGGGGGTCTAAGTTTTCTTTTATATTACTGTTATAAGGAGTTACATTTCTGTGAGACTGTGTCAGTATCAGAGTTGCTCCTTGTAGTGTGGCTGTCTGATTCTACAGCCATCTGGATACACAAAGCTTATATAAGTATACTTTGTTGCAATTGATTTGTTTCAGTGATGGTTAAATAAACGGTGCTTCATTTATTTATTTGATTAATATTGCTGGTCTCTGCATTTTGTTTCCCCCACCCTCCTGCCCAAGTGTTGTTGTATTCTTAAACTTGGTGGCTTTGGAATTGCCCACCCCTGCTGTAAATTTGATTTTGCACCCTCCTCCCAGTCCCATCTCATTTTCTCACTCTACTGAGTATAGTGTGATAATTTGGGAAGGAGTACCCCCTTGCTTCTTTGATTTTAGACACTCCTCCCAGTCCCATCTCATCAGCTCATTCTACTGTTTAAACTTGGTCATTCTACTGTGTACAGAGAGAGTATTTGGAAAGGCCAACCCCCTTAGATTCTTAAACTTGAATTATCTTCTGCTTCATCCCTCTCCACTTTTAAAAAATACACTTTAATCAGCTGATTTTACTGTAAATGTGTTATTCCTACTGTATTACCTTATTTTGCTTTGCTGCTTGCTCTTAAGTGTTCAAGTGCTTTTATACTGCTGCATTTATTACTGCTTGTTAGTAGCCTGATTAAATTTGTCTGTAATTCTAAGCCTCTTAGTTTTGGTTTTAGCACTTGGGCTTCAGGCCAGTTATTTTACATTTAAGAAGTTTTTTGTGGTCTACACTCTTGTGGACAAACCTTTATCAACACCCTCTCTCCATAAGTCCATTCAAGTTTCAGAACACTGTATCTGGACAATTCCCATCAGTTTCTCCTGCCAGCCTGGTCAACATGGGTATACTGAGACAGTGTAGCAACTGCCTCATGTTCACTGACAATCCTCTTCTCATAGCACATAATTCTTCTACTTCCGAGAAATGCATCTATATCAGTAACCTAGAATCTATGCTGTCTCACAACACAGTCAATACACCTGACAAAGAGGAGATTGCCAGCAAAAACACCACACAACTCACATCACATAGCCAAGCACAACACACACCCACCTATGCAGAGGTCCTCAATAAAATCTTACCTAAACAGCAGAAACCTCAAAAACACACTCATAAACATTCCACACACAAAACACCAAACACATCACAGACAGCAGACAACACATCAGTATCTTGCAAACACAGCCCATAAGGCATAACAGTAAACCCACACAGCTCATAATGCATAAGAATAAACCAAACATACTAGTCAATGGTGAGTCAGTTGTGAGACACACCAATGTCCCCCTCACCAGGCTCAACAAGGAGAAGATCACGGTCAGTTGTCTGTCAGGTGCCAGAATCCACCACATCATGCATGCACTTAAGTCTCTCCACAACAGGTACAAATATGACTCTGTCACTGTCCATGTTGGTGTGAATGACTTGTGACATACCTCCCTGGACTATATGAAGATAGACAGGATTAAGCTCTCAGAGTATGTGTCCCAGGCAGGTATGACCCTAGCCCTAAGCAGCATCCTACCTTCACCAAGAATGGTACCACAATACCAAAAAAAAAAAAATTGACGTCAACAATTGGCTTAGTTTCTGGTGTCATTCCAAGGAGATCCACTATCTGTCTGCCTGGGATGACATGGTTGACAGGCCTCAATGCTTTGCCAGAGATGGCCTCCACTTGTCACCCCTGAGATTCCAAATTCTGGCCAAGGCTCTTGCCTCCCCCATTGTGCCTTCTTAAGCAATGTCCCAAAGACAAATCTTCCAACATAAAAGATCTGTCAAAAAGCAAATTGAAGGTCATGCTGCTTAATGCTAGGAGCCTTAACTTGAAAATGCACTCACTGGAAGCTCTGCTCACACTGGAATGTGCCAACATCTGTGTAGTCACAGAAACTTGGTTCAAGGCTGTGGAGAGCATCCCTGCCTTACCAGGCTATTCCTCATTCTATACATTCCGACCCCAAAATGAGTTTGTGAAGACTAGTAGTGTCGGAGTCTCTACCTTCATTAAAGACAAGCACACCTCCAGACTGGCTTGCCAGCATGATGCAATAGAACTACGCCAGGTGCAACTGACAATTGGCAAGACACCCATCAAAATTATAGCCAGCTATAGACCCCCCTCCATGACTCACGATCCACTACTCTTACCTAGACCTAGTTGATACCATCAAAGTACCCCCTAACATCCTGATCCTTGGTGACTTCAACTACCCCACCATAGACTGGGTGAACTATTCCTGCACTAATGCACTAACCCAATGATTCATTGACATCATCAGTTCTAATGCACTAGACGAGCTTGTCTCATCCCCCACAAGAGAAGATAACATTTTGGACTTGGTTTTCACCAACATGGGTGACCGCTTCAACACCCCCATAGTAAATCCTTCACTGTTGAGATCAGACCATTGGTCTGTCTCATTCAAAGCTTTCTATCCCACCCAACACCCCCCTCCCACCCATAACCAGGCTAAAAAAAGTCTCAAAAGCTGACTACAACCTTCTAAGGGAGGTTATCAGTAGCTTTACACCACCACCACCCTGCACTAGACCAGCTTGTCTCATCCCCCACAAGAGAAGATAACATTTTGGACTTGGTTTTCACCAACATGGGTGACCGCTTCAACACCCCCATAGTAAATCCTTCACTGTTGAGATCAGTCCATTGGTCTGTCTCATTCAAAGTTTTCTATCCCACCCAACACCCCCCTCCCACCCATAACCAGGCTAAAAAACTTCTCAAAAGCTGACTACAACCTTCTAAGGGAGGTTATCAGTAGCTTTACACCACCACCACCCTCAAAGGATGCAGACAACTATGCTGAACAGTATGCCAATACAGTGTACAAGGACCTGTACAACTGCATGGACTCAACCATAAACAACAGAACAAAACCTGCTCTTCATGGAAACATAAACCTATCTGGTGGACATCCTGTATCAACAGACTTTACAACAAAAGGAAGAAACTGTTATCCAAGGGTAAAAAGCCACAAATTCCCAATTGGAAAAACTCCTTCCTTAGCCTCAACCAGAAAATTAGATCACAAGTGAAAATCTCCAAAACCAATTATGAATCAAAACTAGCCTCCAAAACAAAGGATAACCAAAAAAAAGCCTTCTTCAGTTATGTCAGGAACCTCCAATGCAAAGCCCAGGTTTGTTCTAATTAGTTCTTAACGGTACCACTTAAACTGATCCTGTTGATTTAGCCAACTTGCTAGCAGATAGGTTCAGTGCAAACTTCACCCCACTGTCCTCCTCAAAGGACCATTCGACATCCCCGATACTTGTTCTGCACCTCACATCTCTGTAGATCAAGTGTGAAAGGCCCTATCCAAGGCAAAGAACACAGCTTCCATAGGACCTGATAGTATCCCTGGCTGTATTCTGTATCATCTCCAGCAAGAATTAGCCTCGACATTCAGCATCCTATTCAACCATAGCCTGAGTGCAGGATTCATTCCAGTAGAGTGGAGAACTGCCATTGTCATCCCCTTGCACAAAGGTGGTGCCACTACTGACCCTGGAAACTATCTGATCTGTAAAGCCATGGAGTATATTATTATGAACCTCATAAACAAGGACATAGGCATTCTCCACGCACTTGTCCCCACCTAGTTCAGATTTGTCAAGGTCAGATCTTGCCTGTTCAACCTGGTTGATTTTTTTTTGAGACTGTCACTAAGGCCCTGGATGAGGGTAAGTCAATGCATACATTTTACCTTGACTTGACCAAGGCCTTTGATACAATCCCCCACTCAGGCATCATTGAAGAGCTAACACAACTTGGTGTAAATCCCTATCTCATCAGGTGGGTGTCCAACTGTCTCACCAATAGGACCCACAAGGTCAAAATAGGTACCTCCATCTCTGACAGCAGAATTGTCACTAGTGGTGTTCCCCAGAGATCTATCCTGGGATGGCTACTGTTTGGCATATACTTCTCAGAGGTCTAGGCAAAGACAAAAGGCCTGTGGCTGACCAGTTTTGCGGATGACTGTAAGTTGGGTGCTGTCACTGACTCCCCAGATGGTGTTAACGTACTACAAGAGGGTCTCACAGCAACAAATGACTGGTCTCAAAGTCATGGCCTTAAGTTAAACACAAAAAAAAATGTATTATCATACCATTCGGCAAAAGCATGACCCCTACTGATTTCCACATCAACGGCTACCACCTAAGCACACAACCTGTGGTAAGAGACCTGGGTACATAGATTGACAACAATCTCACATTTGACCATCATGTAGCGGCAGTGGTCAGAAAAGCCTTTTACTTGGTTCAGCTCATAAGTAAAGGGATTGCAAACAGAAAAAAGGAGGTTATTACCTCTCTGTACTCCCTCATTAGGCTAATAATTTAGTACAACACCCCATTTGGTATGTACTTCTTTAAACACCTGCACCAACTAGAAAGGCCACAGAAATACCTCACAAAGAGAATTCATGGCATCCAACACTTGTCCTATGTAGACAGGCTCAAATCACTATCACTCTCCTCAGTATTGTACATATTGCTCAGAGGTGATCTGTCTCTCACCTAGAAGGTGATCTCAGACCCTACCCTACAAGAGATGCCCCATAAGTCTAACTCCTTGCACATTACCCGATCAAAATGCCTAAATCTAATATGAAACATTAACAAAACCTGCTGGAAAGACAGGTTTGTCCCGCAGAGGCTGCCCTGTCTCAGGAATGACTCCCCATACACTTCAGAGTATGTCGCTGACCCCCTTCAAGTGCAACCTTTATGAGTGGATGAGAAACCACAATTTGTCCCAGGGGTTCCACCTGTGTCCCTCATTAACAGGGTTGACAGGTGCTAACTGAGGTTTCTTTTCTGGGGATAAACTCTTGGCTAGGTTTGTAAGGGCCCCAGGGCCATTAACCTACTAACCTCCTATGATCCTATGATGATCCTATTTATTTCTGATTACTATATTATTATTATTTTTTTTATATTTTTGATGTAAAATATTTTCCCTGCCTAATGTTTCAAACTTGCAGTAGTATATGTATATGGTGTTGGAAGAAGAATTTCACATTCAAATTATAAGACTTTCAAAAATGTACAGATATTTACCTCATTTTTTTGTCCCTTACTCATAAAATTTGTGGATTGTTGGAAATAATTTGGGGATTGAAATTCCAAAATAATGATACACGTTTGAGTTTCAGACTTTGTTTCCGTCAGAAAAATGCATGCTAACACAAATTCTGTTGTTCTAGCAACTTTCTAATTTTATAAGAGCAGAATTTAAAATCTGTTCCTATTTTTGAGCCTTTGTCTCTCCTTTATTTTTGGTTTATCCAGATTTCTTGAGCTAAGAGGTTAAGAGGTATTCATAGCTGTTAACTACTAATGCACAATTGATCTCACTCCTTCTCTCTCGTACATACTTCTGGTTTCATGCACACAGCTACACATACGCTCAGACACACAGACAGAAACATGAACACACAAACACACACACACACACACACACACACACACACACACACACACACACACACACACACACACACACACACACACACACACACACACACACACACACACACAATTTTCGTTCTTTCTTTTTTAATGTTTCTTTTAATTTTACAGTTGTTAAACAGCAAAAGTGTTGCTTAATGAGTGAAAAATAATGACTCGATCAGTTTTACTCACACTTTCATGCAGACATACACAAGTACACACATATAAACACATACTTTATTTTTTTTTATTTACTTTTTTTTTACACTCACTAAACAGCAAAAGCACTGCTTAGCAAGTCTAAAATAATGGCAGCCATTAGCTTCCTTATAGTCTGAGCTTCATGAGAACTTGATACGCTGCAGTGAAGAGCTGGACTTGTTTTTCAGAAGGTATTACCTGTACATTATCACCCTGCTGCAGAATGTATATTGTCCAATCAGTGTGGTCATGTACAGGTCACCCAGTCTCTAACATTTATTAATGTTTACCTGATTCTTGAAACCTACATCAGATAGATGGATAACAAATCAATTTCTATTTCTCATCTGTATACATTTTACTACTACTACATTTTAAAAGTACATATTTAGTATTCTTTTTGTTGAGTAGTGTGTTATTAATTTGCTTGCTGTTGCTGGAAAGAAAATCACAAATAAATGTCTTCTAGCTACTAAAACATATTGGATATGAAAAATGGACCTGAATAATCTACTTAATGGTGAGGATGCTATGATAAGGTGTGGGAAGGCAAGGTGGGAATAGTTCAAAATTGATATATTGCCCCAGGTGACACAACCTTTTCCTACAGGTCTGAAGCTGTGTTTAAATTTGTTTGCTCTTTGCCGCTGCTCACTTCACATTCAGCGCTGTTTAACCTTACAGTTAGAGTCTCTTCTATACTCCTGAATGTCTCTGTCATGAAACCACTGCTTGAAAGCTGGGCACATTACTACTTTGGCTTTTTTTTTACATGTAGCTCATTGTTGTCCCTTTACATTTGGCAATAAAATCCTATGCATCAGCTTGCCACTAATCTATGCTATACTTTTACATGAAATTCTAGCATCTTCCCCAAGTTAATCTGCTTTACACATCTCTTATGATGTGTTACGCAGGATTCTTCAAGTAGAGCTTTTCTACTATCTGTGCAACATAGCTGGATACCAAATGTGACTGCTCTGGTGGTGGAGAATGTGTCTGCCCTGGTGTAGCAGCCTTATGCTTAGTGGAAATCTCAGCCATAATTTTTTCTGTAAACTGTATTTCTGCTGTAACCAGAGCACCCACAGCACACTTGAATTCTAAAAAGTATCTTAACTAAAACCTTGTATATGATGCTCACATTTTACTTTGATATAAATGTTTTATAATGTCTAAATTGTTTTATAGAAACATAGCACTAGGCATATTTCCAGACTAAGTGCATAAATACATTACTTTGTTAGAACTTTAAACTATACTAATGGTTGAAGATGCAATTATTTAATTTTTTGAAAAATTAGTATAAGATATAATCTGAAGTCTGACAGTCAAAACTGAATCTGCTGGAGCCAAATTTGCTTTTACTGTATATTTTATAAAATATGGAATATCATATTCCTTTTAATACTTAATATATACCATATTCCTTTTAATAAGTAATATAGCTTCCACTTGATAGTTATGGCCATAAGGATTATTGCCTTAAAAATTCTCCATAATCTTTCCAAAAATTATTATTGTAGGAAATTAAATTACAAAGAAAATGCCAGCTTTATAGTCGAAATATGTAAGTTGGGCAGCTGTCTGCAAAGCATAGTTGATATCAGATAAATGAAATACTTCTTGTAAATGATGTTTAAAATGTTCATGTCTTTCATATCTATTTAAACAGACATGACGCTGCAATGCCCTATGTTGACTTTCAGCATTTTTTAGGTTCTTTGCTCCCTAACACACATTCTTTCTTGCTCTGGAATCTGGTTTCCTGCATCTGTTTTTTTCATCTGTGTCTTAACCACTGCACTAATAAGACTATACAACTTCTTGGCACCAAGTTGTTTATTTTACTTTTAATTAATGACATGCTTCTGCATTTCTGCTTTCTCTACTGCTACTATTAATATTTTTTTGAAAACAAAGTAAGTTGCATTTTCAAAACACCAGTCATACCAGAAGCAATATTTTAATCCCATTGCTGTGCTGTTAACAAAACTCCAAAAGCGTTAAGGTCTGTGCATTACTTGGTCTGTTATTTGCTCTGTGCATTAACAAGATACAGGGACCTAGGCCAGAGGTGAAAGTTCGTTTACATATCTTTTTTGTGATTTTTCCTAAAAGTGAAATGATGTGGACCACTAAGGTCCTTTTCCATTTATAACCCAGTGACAAAATAGAAAAAGAAAACACTGCCCCCCCCCCAGATTTAATAAACTCCATGTAGGAATAACATTATTCCTACATGGAGTGAATAGTGTCCATGTTTGCATCTCCCTCTCTATAGCGCCTGGATATTAATGAATGCACGCTGCTGAGGGGGATCCATGTACATGGATACTGAATGAGTGCTAGGGGGTGTGTTACAATGCTCGCAGACCTGTAACATGCCCCTGCACTCTCAAAGTGCTGTATGGCACTAAAACAATAAAGAAAGTGTCCTCAGATAATTATTTAATAATGTTAAGTGTTATGTCATGTAGGGGGTGTGTTACAGTATCCATACCCCCCCGCCGCATGTGAAAGTGCCATGCTGCGCTACAACAATAAAAAAATGTCTGCGGACACTTATTTAATAATTTTAAGTGCAATGTTACATATGAGCTGTGTTACAGTATCCGTAGCACACCCCCTGCATTGCCAAAGTGCTGTACAGCACTAAATGATTCAAATAAAGTGTCCTCGGACATTTTTTCATAAGTAAATGTAGGTATGTCACAGTGGGTGTGTAACAGTATCCACAAAACACCCCCTGCACTTTCAAAGTGCCGTATGGCACTAAAATACATAATATATGTGTGTTCCTGGCCATTCTGAAAATGTAGCTTTAGGGGGTGTGTTACAGTGACAGTAATATATTATTATTACAACTATATAATATATATTATTAATATATTATATATAATCTATCTGTTACATTCCTAGCATGTGCCAAATTTGGACACCCACAATCCTGGCCCACAGCCCAGTCTGTGGCACAATAACTTCATGCATGTCTATAAAACATATGAATAACTGAACCATGCAATGTCCAGCAAAAGTGGTTGCTCCCACAGCACTCACTTCCACCTACAGTAGCACATTAAAGGCCTGCAGGGTGGGACACATTTCACAATTATGAATATGTGTTCTAAATATTGCCTAACACTCTCTGGATGGCACTATTATGTAACATATGTACCAGAGAAACATGCTTCAACTGGATTATTATGGGTACCCTCAGCCAGGCCATGCTGTGGCACAACATCTGACACTGCATCCTCACTGACAGTAACAGCTTGCTGTCCCCCTATGTCTTCACAATCCCTAGTCTGACTCCTGGCCAGAATGCAGCAGCTGTGTTCTGCTACACATGCAGCAGTATGTTCAGCTACCTGCTACAGACCTGACATACCTCCCACACACCTACAACAGAGTATCCACACAACACACATACATCAAGGGTTGGGGGTGCTTATATGTAAGGGAAATGTTTCACAGTGTCCCTCTACAAACATACACAGCTGATAGACCAGCATCAACTGTAGCAGCATGCACATTCAGATAAAAAGGATCTATGACACTCACATCTTACTGTCTCCTTACTGACCCCAACACACACTGTTCAACAGTACACAGCTACAGAATCTGAAAGTCTGTTAGCAATGGCCAGACATACCATGCAAAACTGTCGACATAACACATCAATCCAAACAGTGGACAGTATTTCTACTGACCCTCTATAAAGCTGTAGCTCCAACACCTCAACAATGTCCTCCTCACAGGCCAGGAAAAGGGGCAATGCCTACACGATGGCTTTATTTATAGCGCTATGTAGCCATGCCACTGGGTAATGGAAAGGCAACCCAGTTGTTCTGGATGCAATTAGCAAGTGTGAGTCACAGACTGGTGCACAGGCACTCACCTGTTCATGAGCATTACCTACAAAAGGCAAGATGCTGCCTATGGTAAACAGGTCTGAACCTTTATTCATGAAGACAGACTGTGATGCTCTAGGATACTCCAACTGGATTTCTTCACTCAAAGGAGTAGAGCACTTTACCAGGTATGTCATTGAATGAAGCATGTAATGGAATGCAGATAGGGGGATGCAGTCATGGTAAATAAGAATTTAAACTGTAAGTCTCAACAACATTGCCTGGACTAATGTTGCTGTTAGTCTGCTGTCCAGCACCTATGGCCATCCCTTACAGCTCTGTCTGCAGTGACACAGATCACAGCTCTGGCCCATGAATTACCCCAGTAATGATCAGCTCACATATGACTGCTATGTTTGTTGTCTGTTGTACAATACTGACAGTAAGAACTGGTGGATACAGGTGGCATATGACGTCAGTGAGCCCCTCTCACTCTGGAATGTCAAACAGGCTTAGTTCAAAGATTGTACAGGTGTCCATCACCATTAATGAGGTACTCTGGCTAGGTCACTGTGTACTCCACACCTGCATCTCATTGTCTGACACATGGTTAGCACACCTGGTGACTCCCTGCATCAGGACAGCAGGTTATAGTTACTAGTAGTGGGGGGACACTGACTCTGGCTCAGTGGCAGTGCATATATATTGAGCATATGATGTGAGGGAATGCATACAGTACCAGATATTCATGTACCATTACTGTGTTCCCAGGGGTCTGCAATGTCACAGACACATTCTCCAAACTCTGGGGACAACCATCACGTATTGTCCAGCCAGTGTTGGGGAATACACATTTGTGTGGCAGGGGGTCTACATCTATGAGACATGTGTACACATTCTGCAAACATCCAGGTACTGCAGAATGTGTACACATGGCTCATAGATGTAGACCCCCTGCCACACAAATGAGGCACATGTACACATTCTGCAAACATCTGGGTACTGCAGATGTCAGACAGCTATGAGGAGGACACACTACACTGCATATGCACTGCTCTCAGTTACTGTGTAGCACAGATGTTGCTGGAATGTAGTACCACTCAACAATTTTTTGGATGTAGGCTGGATGACATGGTACTAACATGCTGCCCATAGGGGACATCCAGCATTCGATGACAGTGATGGGGTTGACACATACCAACACAGTCTGTCATACCACTCAGGCCATATCTGCTACTCCTGGTGCCATATCGGGTTACTAGGCTATGGGCCGTGAGTAGCCATATGCCTAGGCCAGATGTTAGTCCATGTGTATGCAAGGCAGCATCTGATGCCCCTGTTCAACCAGGACATAGGCTGTATCCCAAGAGTGCATGTGCAGTTAACCATCCAGTTATCCAGGTTACACCTGCAAAGGTGTAAAGAGCTACACTGCCTGATGTGGACAGGGTGGCCATTCCACTGCAGGCTGATTGTGTAGGACACACATCTGAGCTGCCATCAAGGCCAATTCATGTCACACACCAGGTTGAGGGTGTGTGTGCCTGTGTGTGTGTGTGTGTGTGTGTGTGTGTGTGTGTGTGTGTGTGTGTGTGTGTGTGTGTGTGTGTGTGTTTATGTGTGTGTGTTAATAGAGTGGAACATGACTTGCATTTGTACAGCAGTCCCAGCAATGTGGAGTCCATGAGTGCCTTGCATGCCACACTGAGGTCACCCGTGAGGATTATGTATGAAACTGGGTAGAGGCGTGGCCTTATAGCCTATTGCTGTGAGGTACATGTGTGATGGCCTGGTATTCCCTATTGCAGACACTCTGTGATGTACCCTGCTGCTGCATGTGCTGTGTGATGTAAATGATGAACAGTGAATTATAGACATTAATGGTGCTCATTGGGGTGGATGCGGGGATGTTTATACCTCATGCCCCGTGATGACATACCCTTATGTATGACATGGCCCATGTAGAAGGTTTATCTTACAATGGATGTAAAATTGTGTTGACATGTCATGTTGACAAAGACTTGTGTCCACAGCACACTCACAACTGATTGTGTGCCTAGGATGTTGTTTGCACTGTCATAATATGTGGTGATGTCACTCTCCCCATAGGGTTTACACTGCATGTCCTGTTATGTGGCCTGAGGCCATGTGTCTGGCAATGGTCATGTATCTGTGTGAGACCCTAGGCAGATGTTCCCATCAGTAGGGAGTCTGGTGATGGCACACAGCATGCAGTCATCCACAAACATGGTCAGACATAGGCTGATGGCTGTTACATGCACCTCTGTACATCACATATAACAGAGGCCCAGGCATGGAACAACACCTATTTATGGGTGAACCACATGAGATTCATTTCCTTATGTAGAATAGGTGGGTCGTCTCAGCGCACTGGTGTGCTACCCCCATGGTAACATATGGTGTGATGCATACTTGGCAGTGTTATATCTATGATGGCCACATGGGCTATACTGTCACATAGTTTGTCCAGCTCAAGGTAGGCATTTTGCAGTGTCACCTCCACCCCTCCATTCAAGGCTTTGGTCACTGTGTCATCAAGGTCACCAGAACCCTTCCTTAACAAAGTCTAAGTGTGCGTAATGGAATGCGTCCAGGTCGCACATGTCCTTGTTATTGGGGTTCACTTGAAACTGTGCTATGGCCTTGCAGAATAGCCTAGTTAGGCTGCTTTGTCTATCATGTGACTGAGTGGGGGACAGCCCACCTTAGTTTAAAGGGGTGACAGTGGTCATCCATTAATTGGATGGGACAAAGGCAGTAGTCAGTCCTCCTTTGAATATGGGTCCTTATGGTGTTGCATTGTTATGCTTGGGGTCACGTGGGATGGATCCTGTGATGTGATAGGCTCCCATGGCAGATGTATACCATGACTATCACATGGCAATGGTGACCTGTTCCCCACATTTAGGAGATGGGAGACATACTGTAGATATCCTGATGTACTCATGGGGACACAGTGGATGCAGCCTACACCAACTCTGTCAGGCATCCAGTATGCAATAAAAACAGCAGTGGTATAGCTGGTGTCCCTGAGCAGCACAAGTGAGCAGCTGCAGCTGCTTCCTGTGCTGTTGTAGACATATGTGCAGTAGGGGAGATGACTGTGTGTTGTGGATGTAGACAATGTAGGGTCTGTGTTTGTTGTGCAGATTTGCATGGCAGATCCCATTCTCCTGTACACACTAAGGAGATAGCGGTATGTCTTCCCTGTACTGGACAGTATGTATTGCACATGTCCACCAGACAGGTGTATATATCCTAGCAGAGGATAATGTAGGCCTGTTGGGTATATTTGACTACATGCATCTGTACAAATGCACATATAGCACTTGTGTGTATGTGTGCAAATTGGTGCCAGTCCTTGATGATGGTTTGGGGCCTGTGAGGGTGTGCATACCCACCCAGGAGGATGTATTCCATGTTGGAGGTGTATGTATGGCTACCCTAGGTGGATGGGTATTGTGGAAGATGGTGACTACTAGCGTGACTGCATGACAATTGCTTTGAAATGGAGGATGACACTGTAGAGGTGCAGCAGCGTTAACCTGTGTTGTGTAATGTCAACTGCAATACACCTTCTCCTCATGTGGGAGTTGCCTCTGGCAACACCAAGGTGTTCCTACATCCACTGATGATGGCTTACTGGCCATTTGTGTTCTGGCATGGGTACGTCTTACAATGTATGTTAGGGTCATTCAACTGACCCAGGATCAGGGTATAGACTCAACTCCAAGTACAGTTGATGAGGTCCATATAGGCAGAATGGGATTCCTGGTCACATGTGATAACCGGTAGATAGCTGTGAATTGAATAGGTTTGTGCTGGCAATGGTGAACTGCGCCTGTAGTGTCCCCTGTGAATCGTACTGCCTGTACAGCATGGAGGTGTGTATGTGTCTCATATATACGGAAATATATCTCCTATGGCATTACTGGCTACACTTTAGCTTCTGCATGTATAACAGGATGGTTGACCATTTAAGGCTAGGGTGCTGTCTGCACCTTTGAACCATGGTCTGTGTGACTGCACAGATGTCTGCAGTTCCCAGGTTTAGGAATGCTTGCAATGCAGGCAAAGTCATGTCTACACCTCTAGGGTTTAGCAGCATGGACTTTAATGTGTGCTGCACTCACAATTGTATGTTGGTAGTCATAAATTCACCAGTGTTACTCATGGAGTCACTATGGTGCTGGTGGGAACCACTGCCAGGCACATGAAGACCTGTGAAGACAGATGGAAGCCACCTCTTGGAGAGCATCATGGTCTGTTTAATACATCACCCTCGACTCATAGGTACTAGCACCCCTGGAATATCACAGGAGAAATGTGGACATGTTAAGGACAAACATTCTCTGATTGTATTGTGGCATCTGTCTGGGTGACAGCATAATGCTGCATAAGGCTACAGACATACCTAAAACCAACAAAAGGATGCCACTGGTGAAAGAAACAAGTCCAATAGAACAGGAACTCTTGTAGTTTATTAAGAAACTCAATTAAAATAACATAAACTCCTTGTATAAAATGTTCGCGTTTTTGTCCACATAAATCAGACTTCCTCAGATGCTTATCTTGAAACACATAAAAAAATTTTATATAGTCCCTCCAAAACCAAAGAACCAATTAATTTAAAATTCCAATTAGGAAATAAACCAATGCTCAGTCCCATATTTAAATGACTTCATGAATATTCAATTATTATTCATTCCCATCGTGAAACTGTTTAAGTTAATCTAACTTTCTTAACCCTTCTGTATAATGATTTATAAGGTTTACCAACATTATATAAAATTTCAAATTACAATAAATAACCACTTTAACTTAAAAAAGCTATAAAATATACTTTAAAAGCAAAAAGTGCATGAATTGTTTTTTAAATTTATTTTTATCACAACATTACAGGCAACAGTGCCACCTTCAGTCCACAAAGAATATTACATTTATTGAACACAATTCAAAGTTTAGCAGCCTTCATTTTTAGAAGTGGCAAAATAGAAATATAATCATTTAGCCCTGGGCTTTTTCCTGATTCCAGGGTTACTTGCCACCATAATTCTCTGTATTCTATTTTTTCCTGTCATGGGCCACCCCTTATATCTTTATTAATTTGTTCAAGTGCTGTAAAATGAAATTTACAGCCATCACATTCCTTAGAATGTTTAAATAGGGCATTCGTTTCCTTACCCTTGGACATGTCATAGACATGTTCATATAGTCTTCTTTTTAGGGTCCTTTCCGTTTTCCCCACATAGAAAGATTTACACTTGTGTCAAACGGCTAAATATACTAACCCCTTAGATTCACAATTGTAGTACCCTTTCCTACTCTCAAGGTAAATTTCATTAGTATTTATAATGTATTCACACTGATTGCAATGTCCGCACTTGTATGTGCCTAATTTTACTTTACCCCCTGTATGTATTTTCTTTCCTTCTTTATTTTCTAAAATGTTCTTTATACTACTTGAATTTTTGTACACTACCTTAAAAGGTAGTCTAGAAATACCTTCCAAGTCAGTAAGGGAAACAAATCTATCCCATTCCTTCTGAAATACATTTCTTAAGTTATTATTAATTCCATTATATTCCAAAACTAGTGCTTGATGAAAATTACTAGTAATATTTAAAATCTTCTTTTTCAATACCATTATTGACATAGTCACTCTTAATTCTATCTCCTTTAATTGGTTTAAATTAATTTTTTCTACCAATTTCTATCTCCTTCCTAATATTTTCAGCAGAGACCTTAGGGTAGCCTCTTTCCACAAACATTTTTTCCAAAAAATTACTTTCTACTATAAAGTTACTTTCATCACTAGTCATACGGCACCTCCTTACAAATTGTCCCTTCACTATATTCCTCTTACAATGTGTAGGGTGTGCACTTTTAAAATGAAGAAAGGAATTACAAAAAGTAGGTTTTCTGTAAATCCTAGATTCTAATTTATTGTTCTTTTTATAAATTTCCAAATCCAAATATTGTAGGGTGTCGTATGATGTGTGGTGTGTGAATTTAAGAAAATCTGTGGTTTGACTAATGTATTCCATAAATTCTTCAAACATCTCCCTACTGGCTACCCAAAAAATAACTATATCATCTAAAAACCTTCTATATAATGTCCAGCAGGAGTTGAATTTTGAATTCAGGATGTAAGTTTCCTCCCATCTTGCCAAAACCAAGTTTGCGAAGGTGGGAACACAGGCTGCTCCCATGGCTACCCCTTGGGTTTGCTGAAAAAATTTGCCATTAAATACCAAATAATTATTTTTTAATACCATATCCATTAAACTCATACTCACTACCTTCTCTTTATGGGATAAGTGTCTATCCTCAAAAATAATTTCTTCAAACATATTCATTCCTGATGAATAAGGTATGGATGAAAACAAATCAACTATATCTATAGTGATGAAAAGTAAATTATCAGAGTATAAATCTGGGGTTATCTCCCTTAACAAGTCCCAAGAGTCTTTTAGTATGACTTTTCTACTAGTCCAAACATGCTTTACCTTGGTATCTACATATTTTGCCAAGGGATAAGTTTTTGATCCATCAGCAGGTACAGTAGGTCTAAAAGGTGGATCTTTGGAATTTTTATGTATCTTGGGAATTCCGAAGATTATAGGGACTTTTGTTTTTTGTACAATCAGATAATCAAACATTTTTTTATCAATGGTACCTTCATGTAACATATCTGTGAGGTTAATATCTATTTTATTATAGGCTAAAATAACCTCATTCCTAGAGACACAAGTGTATCTAATTTCATCCCTAAGAATTTGATTCATTTTCCCTTCATATTGTATATTATCCATTAATACTATCCTCCACCCTTGTCTGGTTTCATTATTCTAACATTTAAATCACATTTTAATTCCTGTAAAATTTCTTTTTCTCTCTTACTTAAATTTGTCTCATATTTAATTTTACTTTGTGCATTTCTAATTTCTTTCTCCATAATTCTCTCCAGATTCCTAAGTTGTACATGCATGGGGGGATTGTAGGTAGTCTTTCGCTTTAAACCTGGATCTTTATTTTTACCTATAGTATTCTTGAAAATAATTTCTAAATTCACTTTTCTTAAAAATAACTTAATGTCCAACAACGTTCTAGTTAAATCTCCTTTAACATAAGGAATAAATTTGAGTCCCTTGCTTAAGAGATGGAAATGTTCCTCAACAAGGGTAATATTACTAAAATTATAGATGGAAAAAACATTATAGGCATTCCTAGCCCCTTCAACTGTTATTATAAAATCATTATTTTGATCATAAGTAGGGGGGTATAGCTGTTTAATATCTCTCTCTCCCTCTTTCCCCCCATTTGAAAATTTTCCTGTTGATACCCATTTTTATTTTGCCTCTCTGATCTAGGCAGGGGTGGAAAGTCTTGATAATAATCCCCTTCCTGGTACCATTGTTCATTAGTACCATTTTCATCTCTTGTCTGTCTATTTGATTTAATGTTATTATCAAAGTACTTATATGTTGGCTTGGGGTAACTAATGTTGTTCTGATACTCATACATATCCCTCTTTAGTTTTTTCATCTTTCTATTTACCAATTCATCACATTTAACATCTATTTCTCTCCTTATTTTAAAATATTTCTCTTTTTCTTCACTAATACCAAAAATAAGGTCTTCTTTACTATACAAATCCAACTCCTCTATTTCTTTCTGTAAATTTTCTTGCAATCTAGCATTCTCTTTAACAATGAGCTTCAAAACATCTAATCCACATTTGTTAAATACTTCTAAAAGTTCTTTATGAAAAACAGACCCTATTTGCACATTATTTGGGTATTTGTGAACACGTAAACCTTTTGGAACAATGTTCTTACTGATACATTCAGTTAAATATGCATTTTCTATACACAAAGTTCTGAACTTTAACATTAATTTTGATAACTTGTCCACTTTTACACGATAGGAATCAGAAATAATTGGTAGTTGCAGACAACCAGATTCAAATTTAAAACAATAACTGGTTTTGAGCCACTCAGTAGTTTCTTTGCTATTAATGTCTGAAACAGTACCTGAAATTGCTTGACTAAAAGTCAGCAGTTTTGGTTTAGTTGCAGTATTGCTATTTCCTCTATTTAAATGTTCCACAGAGTTGTTGTTGCCAAAAATCCTTGGTGTGGCATCAGGATTAAAGGAATCACCATTCGGTTCGTTTAGGTCGCCGACGTCGTGTTGGCTGCCAATAAGCTCCCTTTTCCTTTTGCATTTCTGTATGTTAAACCCTTCGGTTCCACTTCCTACTGTTGAGGCGGGATTAGCGCTCGATCCGATCAATGATTGGCATGACTGTGTTAGTAAGTCAATCAACTCTGTGAGTTGGCCAATCAATTTACATGATTGGCCTAACTCATCTTGTCCCTTATTTTCAGATAAGGGCTCTTTTTCCATCGCCAGTCCACAAAAGTTACCAGTAAGAATGAATGCAGGTAGCACTCCCAAAATCAACTAAAACCAACAAAAGGATGCCACTGGCAAAAGAAACAAGTCCAATAGAACTGGAACTCTTGTAGTTTATTAAGAAACTCAATTAAAATAACATAAACGCCTTGTATAGAATGTTCGCGTTTTCGTCCACATAAATCAGACTTCCTCAGATGCTTATCTTGAAACACATAAAAATTTTTTATATAGTCCCTCCAAAACCAAAAAAAACAATGAATTTAAAATTCCAATTAGGAAATAAACCAATGCTCAGTCGCATATTTAAATGACCTCATGAATATTCAATTATTATTCATTCCCATTGTGAAACTGTTTAAGTTAATCTAACTTTCTTAACCCTTCTGTATAATGATTTATAAGGTTTACCAACATTATATAAAATTTCAAATTACAATAAATAACCACTTTAATTTAAAAAAACCTATAAAATATACTTTAAAAGCAAAAAGTGCATGAACTGGTTTTTAAATTTCTTTTTATCATAACATTACAGGCAACAGTGCCACCTTTGGTATTTATTTGGTATTTAATGGCAATTTTTTTCAGCAAACCCAAGGGGTAGCCATGGGAGCAGCCTGTGCTCCCACCTTTGCAAACTTGGTTTTGGCAAGATGGGAGGAAACTTACATCCTGAATTCAAAATTCAACTCCTGCTGGACATTATATAGAAGGTTTTTAGATGATATAGTTATTTTTTGGGTAGCCAGTAGGGAGATGTTTGAAGAATTTATGGAATACATTAGTCAATCCACAGATTTTCTTAAATTCACACACCACACATCATACGACACCCTACAATATTTGGATTTGGAAATTTATAAAAAGAACAAAAAATTAGAATCTAGGATTCACAGAAAATCTACTTTTTGTAATTCTTTTCTTCATTTTAAAAGTGCACACCCTTCACATTGTAAGAGGAATATAGTGAAGGGACAATTTGTAAGGAGGTGCCGTATGACTAGTGATGAAAGTGACTTTATAGTAGAAAGTAATTTTTTGGAAAAACTGTTTGTGGAAAGAGGCTACCCTAAGGTCTCTGCTGAAAATATTAGGAAGGAGATAGAAATTGGTAGAAAAAATAAATTTAAACCAATTAAAGGAGATAGAATTAAGAGTGACTATGTCAATAATGGTATTGAAAAAGAAGATTTAAATATTACTAGTAATTTTCATCAAGCAATATTTTTGGAATGTAATGGAATTAATAATAACTTAAGAAATGTATTTCAGAAGGAATGGGATAGATTTGTTTCCCTTACTGACTTGGAAGGTATTTCTAGACTACCTTTTAAGGTAGTGTACAAAAATTCAAGTAGTATAAAGAACATTTTAGAAAATAAAGAAGGAAAGAAAATACATACAGGGGGTAAAGTAAAATTAGGCACATACAAGTGCGGACATTGCAATCAGTGTGAATACATTATGAATACTAATGAAATTTACCTTGAGAGTAGGAAAAGGTGGATAAAGAGTGAAGGGTACTACAATTGTGAATCTAAAGGGTTAGTATATTTAGCCGTTTGCCACAAGTGTAAATCTTTCTATGCGGGGAAAACGGAAAGGACCCTAAAAAGTAGAATATATAAACATGTCTATGACATGTCCAAGGGTAAGGAAACCAATGCCCTATTTAAACATTCTAAGGAATGTGATGGTTGTAAATTTAATTGTACAGTACTTGAACAAATTAATAAAGATATAAGGGGTGGTCCATGGGAGGAAAAAATAGAATACAGAGAATTATGGTGGCAAGTAACCCTGGAATCAGGAAAAAGCCCAGGGCTAAATGATTATATTTCTATTTTGCCACTTCTAAAAATGAGGGCTGCTAAACTTTGAATTGTGTTCAATAGATGTAATATTCTTTGTGGACTGAAGATGGCACTGTTGCCTGTAATGTTGTGATAAAATGAAATTTAAAAAACAATTCATGCACTTTTTGCTTTTAAAGTATATTTTATAGTTTTTTTAAATTAAAGTGGTTATTTATTGTAATTTGAAATTTTATATAATGTTAGTAAACCGTATAAATCATTATAAAGAAGGGTTAAGAAAGTTAGATTAACTTAAACAGTTTCACAATGGGAATGAATAATTGAATATTCATGAAGTCATTTAAATATGGGACTGAGCATTGGTTTTATTTCCTAATTGGAATTTTAAATTCATTGTTTTTTTGGTTTTGGAGGGACTATATAAACAATTTTTTTATGTGTTTCAAGATAAGCATCTGAGGAAGTCTGATTTATGTGGATGAAAACGTGAACATTTTATACAAGGCGTTTATGTTATTTTAATTGAGTTTCTTAATAAACTACAAGAGTTCCAGTTCTATTGGACTTGTTTCTTTCACCAGTGGCATCCTTTTGTTGGTTTTAGTTGATTTTTGGAGTGCTACCTGCATTCATTCTTACTACAGACATACCTGCCTGAGACACATAACCTGTGTACACTCATGTCTCACTGCATATAGTCCAGGGACATACATGTCAGTTCAGGCATACGAACATATACTGTGACAGACCAATGACAGTACCTGTTGGTGACAGACAGTAGGGTGTATGCAGTATTGCGGAGTCTGTCACCTGACACAAAAATAACTCTGACCATCCACATACACAGCCAGGTTAGAGGCACACCAGTATGTCTCCACTGGAGTCCCCTATGTGTAACATGTTTGACATGGGCTGACGTCTGTGTGGCTGTGAGACACAGGTGTGTGGCTATGTGTATGTGCTGTTTACAGCTGTGGCATTCATGTATGTCTTTTCCTCATAGATCACCTTTGTTTGTGGATGTGTATGTTGAAGACCACTGCAGATCTTTGTGTGTGTTATGTCAGTATGTGAGGTGTACTGATTGCATTGACAACCTGCTCAGGGACAGATATATAGCATTGACAGGAAGAGAGCATGGTCTGCTGGTTCCTACAGTCATTCCAACTCTCACATGCTGTGTTCCTTCGTGGTGTTTAGAGATGGCTGTCCATCCATGTACATGAGGCAGGTGCTTCATGGTGCCAGGACACCAATATCAAGCACACTGGCTGGTGAAACTGTAGGACATTCTCCAGCCATATACTCCAAAATCTGATGGAGGATGGCCAGAGAGACAGGAGGGGTGGGTCTACAGACCAGGTGATTACTAATACAGTAGGAGGTTGACACTACAGCAGGCCATGTAGACAGTTCATGACCAAGCAGTAATAGGTACAACACCTACATGCAGTGCAACAGCTCATAGCACATGACATGGAGCAGATAGCAGGAAACATCAGGATCAGTGGGCCAATGTATGTTGTATTGCCACTATGTTGGTGATACCTACAGACATACTGTGCTGGTAGATGGTGGTGGTATGATATGAGGGGTAGCAGTGGATAGTGCTGGCAGACCTGATACAATGCCCCAAAATGAATGTATCTGATCTGACCCGACATCCAGCTGCAGCTGGAGTACAAAAAAGTTCCTCACCAAGAGGATTATGGGTCTCAAAAAAAATCTGCTGCCATGCTGAAAGAACTCCAACTCTAAAGAACCGCAGCTCTATTCAGTCGGGGTGGGTGACCCCTGACAGCATGCCTAACAAGGCATTATCAAACCCTGACTTGATGTATTCCTCAAAAAAATCTAGATCCATCAGAGCCACCAGCGGAGACGAGACCCCTGACACGGCACATTAAGAGAAGCGTGCTGGAGGGGAGATTCATTACCCAAAGACTCTCCTATGCTGTGGAAACAAAATCGGTATATATGTGAGGCAAGCACCTCGCTGGCTTTGTTTAAGAGAAATCTGACCAATGGATGGGAGGGAGATCGAAGTATACCCCAGGGATTACCTCAGTGTCACTGCTCAATGGCAGTTCCCCAAACCTAAGGGGTGGCGTAAAAAAACTGAGCTAGGCTTGTAAATGCCCTCGGGCAGATAGCCTAGTATGAACCTATGAACCTATGAACCTAATAGTGTATGTGCAGGGTCTGTACATAATGGTGAGCAGTGTATGCAGTCCTGTGATGTGTTCCCATGTTCATGTTTTTCAGGTGGGATGAACAGACAAAGCAATCCCCTCTTCTCAGAGGCTGAGACAGCCACAATCATCGATGCCCTGAAACTCCATCACTGGGTACTGTTGGGAAGGAGCCGCCAAAACCTACAACAGCGTGCTGCCCTGTGGGCAGAACTGGTAGCAACAGTCAATAATATAGGCCACCGAGACAGGAGCTATGAACAGGTCCCGACACCGTGCCACTGATCTCATACACCATGCATGGCAAAGGGCTGCAGCTGTGGCCAGGGACCATGCTTCCATAGGTGGTGGGCCTGCTACACAACCACGACTCTCAGAGACAGAGGAGTTCCTGGCAAACCTGGCGTCAGCCACCAGATCACAGGAAAGTAGCAGTACATATGTCGTGGAGGTGGGGCTGCACAGAGTCCACAGCCGGGAAGCATCCAGGTAAGCCTGCAGTGGCCATCATGTTAATACTGTTGCATTCATAGTGGCAGCCACTGCATACCTGTATGCATATGTCAGGTCAGTCTGCATCTGTGGTTGGGGTTTTGTAATGCACACATGTGCACACATATTGTGAATGTCAGCAATTTGGGTAGTATCACAGCTTGTACTGTACATGTTGATAAATGCACATATTATTCTGTACGATTGCCATATGTGTGTGTGCTGACAACACCTCTTCCCACAACTTCAAAGGTACTTCTGGTGTGACTGGGGAACATCAACCTGTAGCTGGTGAGTGTGAATTATCTGTTATGGGTCACCTATACCCTAGGCATCTTAAAGGCTGCCAGTTTGCAATGCACACAACTAAGCATAACCATATTGCAATATGTTCCATGTTCACTTGTGGTTGGGTTCACTGCAGTGCATCACATTGGTAATCACAGCATATTTGCAGGAGCTGTAACATATTCCCACATAGTTTGGTATAGGTGTAGCCACTGTGCTATACAGGGGTGCATCACTATTGTGTACATGGGTGCACTGTGTGTTAGGTGAAGGTCCGTCACATACTCCAACTTCTCATGTATCTCACAGGTGTATAGTACTAGCAACATTAACTGGACATAGCAGCACTGCATGTTGTTGAGGGCTTCTCCAGAGTGTGTCTGTTCTGGTCTGATTGTGTGTTATGCATGGCATCAGTCAGAAGGTGTGGTCTGTATAATGTCTTTGTGGCACCTCACGTGTGTGTGTGTGTGTGTGTGTGTGTGTGTGTGTGTGTGTGAGAAAGACCATGGGGGTTGGAGTGTGTCCACCTCACAACCTGATATCAGTGTCTCATCAGACACTAATAATGATGGTGGCCATTGTGAGGCACAGGTGGGGTTGTTGGGGGCTGATTCTGTCCCAATGGTTGGCATCTTACTTCCACCTCCAATGTTTCTGCACACAGTCAGTATTCCCACACATACCCAGTCCCCAAAAGCCACAGATATTGGGCAGTCAGAGGGTGGTGGCATTGAACAGGGTAGTGTGGCGACTATGACATCTGAGACTATAGACACTAGCCATAGCCAGATGAGCTGGTGAGGTCCCAGACATGCAGATTGACAGGGGTGCTCGAAGGAGGACTGCTGCCCATACAGCCCCTGTCAGAGGTGTCACAGCACATGTCATCCCACACATGTTTTGGTCCATCATGGAGGCACAAGAACGTTGTGGATGGTACACCTGACAGATGCTCAGGGTCATGGATGCAACACTGCTTGGCATGCATGACACACTCCACTGCATTGGTGATGCCTTTACATAATTTTGTTGATGTGGTGTATAGATGGTGGGGTGAGACATTCTCAGTTCTTAACCATGCAATGTCTGTGCTTGAACATGTGGTGGGAGTAGGGCATCAGACATGTCATCATAGGTCAGTAACTACATCAGCTGTGAGCCCACATGGCCATGCATACTCACACTCCTATAGTAGCAGTACCACCAGCACTAACAAAGGGAGAGTGCTGTCCACACCACAATGTGGCAGGCCATGGGCACGTGGTCCTCGGCACTCCCGTGAGAGCCACAGAGCCAGCAGACACCGGTCACCATCAGGAACTAGTACTGCATCTGGCCTTAGCCATGGTGGTGCCAGTGCCATGCCTGCTCATGTTCATGGCCAGAAATGGTGAACAGTACATTCTGCTATGTATGGTCCATGGCTGTCCAACATACCCTCATGTAGGGATAGCACATGGCTTGATTGTGTGCCTACATACACTCACACATCACTGTCACATGCAGGTCACTGACAGATGCACACAGCTCCTCTCCATGGCCCAGCTGACCAGCACCCCTCCAGATATGCACACATGATGTCAACTGTATGGCACAGCCTAGGCCTTTGGCAACCCCACACCACACCTTGCACATTTGATGATAACTATGCCACATCCCTGTTATCCATGTCATCGATGCAGGGACATGTTGACATGTGTTTGATGTACAGGGTGAATCTAGTACAGGTAATGGATTTTGTAGTGTAGTAGTGTTATGCCCTGTAAGGTGCTGTCTGCTGCCTATTGTCATGCATATGCATCAAAGTATATGTACCTTTGTGCCATGATGCTTTATTGCTGTCAGTAATGCTGACTGACTGTTGCTCACAGACCTTATTCTGTTTCTGTTCCAGGTGTCTGCATGTGTAAGTTGTGGTGAGCTGCTGCCATTACAGAAGCTCAAGATGGCAGGGTGACAACATGGACACCTTTTCATCACCAAATTATGTGTGGAACATTATGTGAGGGTCAATGGGGGCAGACAGTGTAATCTTGCATGCATACCCCTTGACACAGCAAGCTAGTCCTGATACATGTCACCTGGGTGTTCCTTAGGCTCACAGGTTCATAGTTACAGAGGAGGTTACTAGAGTACTAGACCTGGGTCCCTTATTCCACCCCAACACAATCATCAATCAGCACATGTTGGCCATAGCATTGATGGACACATGTTGGAGCCCTGAGACAGATGTTTGTGTTTATTTCCCAGCCACTCAACCTTGAAGCAGTTGATGAAGGTCTGCATGGTACTGTGTTTGGCATGTTTGGGGAGTGCATTCATGAGACAGGTCAACCTCTGGTTGACAAACCTGTTTCTCCATCAGCTTTTTGTGCTGTGTCATATGTGATTCAGGCCTGTCATGCCAGTAATGTGCACAGGATTATACTCTGATATATGGGGCAGCTGATGAAGGGCTGATCACAATGTTGTCATCTAGCCATGCCACAGACACCTGTGGACAACCTGACTAATAACCACTTGGCAGTACTGATTAGAGGCTGTCTGCATGGCACAGGTGTTGAGGGCCATGGATGACATTTGTGGGTGTTAACATAGCCTTAACAGTTTCTGCAGATGTTTGCATAGGTGCATAGCAGTCCGGCCATGCTGCTAATGTATTGTTGTACTGACTGAGGACTATTCAGAGGTAATGTCCACCTTTTGTCTGGATGCAGTCCCTTTACCTATATGGTGACCCACATACAAGCCTTTTCTGACCACTGCCACTACTTGCTGCCTGAATGCAACATTGCTAGATTGCTGAATACTCAGGTCTGTCATCGCAGTGTGTGTGTTCATGGGATTGCTGCTGATGAGGGAAATAGTGGGGCCATGTCCTTGCCGTATGGTATGCTGACACTGTTGTCTGCATTCAGCTTGAGGTCAGGACCTTGGCACCATTCCATACCCACTGTATGGCCCATTGCAGTGTGTTAACAGCAGTTGACACAGCCTTAGGCATTACCTACATATGTGTGTGGTGGGAGTTAGCATTCATGCCTAGATACATGTTGGTGATTGGGGGCAGCAGGTACTCACAGGGCCTTCACATGTCTACATATTGCATGCATATAGGTGACACAGATTGTGGTTGACACCTTATCAAATGTGGACTGTGGGACCCATCTTGTAGTAATGTGACAGTTGGCAGGACATACCATACCCACAGCAAATGGAACACACATGATGTCCTTTGGTTTGTTCATATGACAGTTTCTTTGTGTGACATTACCTTAGATTATGCTATTTGTCATGACATTAAGGTGCTTCTGATGTGCAATAACTGCTCTATGCAATTAGTAGACAACTTCATGAAATGTTTGTTGTCCTACACTCTGGGGACTTCTGTATTGTTTGAGTTGTTGTCACAAGTCACACCTCACCAGACATGGACTGCAACCTGCAGGGTGGTACATATGGTGGGCATACCTCTCACCTCTACATATTTCTGTAGAATGTCCTGATGTTTGCCACATATTTTATTTCCATTTGTCATAACATTGTGGTTTTCTGGCAAATTGGTGGAAAATCATTAAAGACTAACATTAGAGATTAATGATGGATATTATCATGTCACAAGTCATACCCTTTGGAAAATGCATTCAAATGTACAACCTCTTGTGATATTGACTTTCTATGTGTGTCACAGCAATATGTGAAGGTTGTGTTCAATGTTTGGCGTTTACCCCACTTTTCTGTATGGCTTTAACCAGATGTCTTTCTATGAGAGGTTGAGAGGTATGCTGGTGGCTGTAACACAGTTAGACTGCTGCAAGAGGATATACATGCATACACACAAACACACCCATTCATGACCTGCCCTTGTTGACAGTAGAACCTCTACCTGCCTAGTTTTACATATGATAGTGTTATATACATAACACAAGCACCACAGAGCTACTATAGTTTTGCAGTGCCTGCCACTACTATTCAAGTGGGTGACAATGGCAGGGGCTATTAGGATTGCCAGTGGGGGGGTTAACAGGCCCTTAACATGGTAGAGCCATCTCAAACACACACACACACACACACACACACACACACACACACACACACACACACACACACACACACAAACACACTGCTGCATGGGGACATGCACTGAAACAACATGCACACAGAGATGACACTTTTCAGATTAGAACACCTACCTATCTTATGTACAATAGAGACCGACATGACTATTGCACATGCCACAGTGCATTTGTGTTATAAAATGTGTAACTGTGCTTCTAAGGTGGATGACATCTGTAGGGGCCCTGAGTTGGTTGGCAATGGGGGAGTTAACAGGCACACAAAATGGTATAACCATTGCATGCACACAGGCAAGACAGCCACAGGGGATATGCATACAGAAACACATACGCTCACATAGTTGGCAATAGTCAGATTAGAACACCTACCTAGCTACTTGTATGACTATGATGCTACATACATATCGCATGCACCACAGAGGTTATATGCTGGGGATATAGCTCACAACCTCTTACAGCAATTAATCTTGGGAATACCTTCATGAATGGTGGGAGAAACCCCCAAAATAGGGACACTGCTCACATATTGCTCTTAGAAACCTAGACAAGTGATAGGGTAACAGGTTTTGCATCAGCATGACATTTCAGAAGGGTATGACATCTGAAGCTGACATGTCTGTCACATCAACTCTCTTAGGTTTGCCAATGATGTGACATAAAACTCCATTGTTGTGAGACATGGACCACATATATGTCGCAAAAATCTGGACATTCTGCATACATATGTACAGATGAGTGGTATGGCCTGTATACTTTAAAATGGTGTACTTAATGTGGATGACATCAACAGGCCCTTTAAAGTAATGCCATGGGGGGGTTAACGGGCCTTAAAATGGTATAACCAACACACACACAACAGCCACAGGGGATATGCTTCACACACAAACACATGCAGTACGCCAGTTGGCTGTATTGAGATTTAAACCTCTACCTACCTAGTTGTATGTACTACAATGCTACCTACTTATCACATGCACCACAGAGCTTATATACCTAGAAAGTGTCCAACAGTGAATCTAAGGTGGGTGATATGAACAGGCCCTGCAACATAATGCAATGGGGGTGTCAAAATGGTATTGCACACACAATTCCCAGTACTGTGACTATAACTCTTACCTATCTAGTTGCATGTACTATAGTGCTACATATTTATTGCATGCGCCATGGAGCTTATGTGGCTGAAGGGTGTCCAAAGGTGCTTCTAAGGTGAATGACATCAGCAGACTTTGTAAAGTAGGGCTGTGGGGGTTTTACTGGGTGGAAAAGGCCTCAAAATGCTTTAACCAAGAAACACACACACAAGGCAGGTAATGGGAGATTACAACCCCTACCTCACTACTATTACACAGTGGAGTTCACCTTCATACTGGCACGTGCCAGTGGTTACAATTGGTGTGCAAATGTCTGCATCAGGACATCACTCTATGCCTTTCAGGGTGTCTCTCTCTATGCCTCTCTCTCTCTGTCTGTCTCTCTCTCTCTCTCTCTCTCTCTCTGTCTCTGTCTGTCTCTCCCACCCCTGTTTCTGCCTGTCTATAATTGATATATTTATATATGTTACCTATGTATATGTTACCTATATATATGTATGTCTATCACACTCAACAGATGTAGATATATCACATATGTGCCACCTAAAGATAGCTGAGGGTAACCCTATCTGATGGGGGTGGGGAGAGACAGTTAAGGTGTACACAGCTGTCTGTATGCAAAGACATATATAGACAGCACAGCTATATAGTTATATATAGGTTTAGACATGGGCTGTAATTCTATAAGTGTAGGAGCATGCCCAGTATGACCTTCATTTGTAAGAGTTGGACTCCATTCCAGAACAAACTGTGATCCAGTCCAGGATTTTGTCTGCTACAGCCAATTGGCTGATGAACCTGTGTAAACTGTCCAGCACCTCATTTATATACTGGGTGGGGATCTCCTGGTTGTGTGGTATCCTTATGAACGGAGTCGTATCCTGGTGTGGGTACAGAGTGCATTGGACTGAGCAGAGTTTTCCATAATATGTGTGGTATATTCTACATAGCACTGTGATTTCCTGGTATGTCAGTGGGTGAGCAGTATAGAGTAATGTGAGGCACCACTGACAGACATTTGTTTACTGACTCCATACACTGCAGGGAACCTTTGTTACTTCAGAAATTGTTGTGGTGTGCAAATTCTCCATTTGTCTGGACAGTGGTTCCCCTTCCCCTTATATGTGTCTCTTTTTCCTTCTGTAGTCCAGTCACAAGCTTTGTCCACAGTTGCTACTATGTATTTGTAGTTATGGTGTGAGTGGGGTAGAGGTCATAACATCACACACAGGGTTATGGGCTTCACACCTCTGACTGTACCTCTTTGGCAGGTTGCCCATCATTGCACCCCTACATCTGCTGTGTTCCTCAGATGGTTTGTGTTGCAGTGCTATTATAAAGCTACATTTTGGCCATAGCTGTCAAACTCTTACAGACTGAGATCTGGACAGGCCCATATATAACAGTCAGACACAGGCCCAGATGCAGACAGGGTGTTAATAATGCTCTTCCAAATGTAGACAATTGGTAGAACATTTTTGTATTAGCTTGCATTTTCTTATGGGTATGGCATCTACTTTTCAACTGTCTGCCATTGATGTTTCACATCAACCTTTATTGTTTTGTACATAGTTTGACAGGCAAATGCAATGTTATGAGGAGCAGAACAGATATATAAGGCATACTTGTGTACATTCTGTGACACCCTGTCATTCCAGGGCTATGGATGGTACCTACTGACTTGCTGTCAGTACTCAAAAAAGAAAAAAAACAGCTTCACAGCACCAAGTATAGAAGATATAAAAAGGTTTTAATACAAATATTCTAGTTTTCCAAGACAAAGCTTTTGGACAAGGTCCTTCATCAGTTACAAATTCTCTGTATTATACATTCTTTTATACGACATTAAAATAATCACATGACACAACCTAACCTATAATATAAATGTGTTAATTAATAGACATTAAAATTTAAAGATACATATCATTAATTCATCACAATACCAATAAAATAATAAAAATAATAAAATAGAAACAATCATTCCATTTTATCAAACTTTCATATATTGTTGTCTATATTTCAAAATTGGCTTAATAGAAACTTGTTTATTAATTCCAGATGGACAATCCGCATGAAGTCGAATAATCCACTCATATTCCTTCTTTTCTAGGTTAGTGTTAGTGTCACCTCTTCTTAAACTTGGTTCTAACACATCTATGACCCTAAAAACAAAACTATGTGCTGGTCCCTCTTTGTCTACATGTTTAGATACTGCATTTGTTAGTATACCCCTTCTGAAGTCCGATTTATGCTCTATAATTCGATTTTTAAGTTTTCAAGTAGATTTTCCTACATAAAATGCCATACATAATGTGCATGCAGCGAAATAGATTATCAAAGTTGTATTACAAGTTGCCCAACATCTAAAATATTTTTTTTCTTATTAATGGGATGATTATAGGTGTTAGAAGAACATAAGTCAGGGCAGCATGAACAATTAAAACAGGGAAATGTACCTTTATTGTTTGGAGTAATTGTTACTTTTCTGTTTAATGAGAAATCTTTGTAACACAAATGTTGTTTAAGATTACCACAATTTTTAACAGGGGAGTTTCAGGAATTATGTCATTCAAACCAGGTAAAGCTCTTAATATACCCCATTTTTTTCTAATAATATCTTCAGTAGGTTTGCTACTCCTACTATATGCCATGATATATCTCATACCACCAGACATATTGCTATCCCGTTTCCTATTAGGGACATAACCATCTTTCGAGAAGTAGGGTTTGATTTCATTTCCCCTCTGTTTCAATACTTCTTCTCCAAGGCTGGATAGTTGTGACATATCATATCCCCTATTTCTAAATTCTTTAGTCATCTCATTAATTTGCTCAATTCATATATTGACATCAGTATTTATTGACCCTGATACATTGACTCTGTATAATACCTTTAAAAGTGTGCCCAGCATGCATACTTTTTATGTAAGTATTTATTAGTATGCACATCTTTCTTATATATACTGGTAGTTATATGTTGTCCTTGCAATTGGATTCTAGCATCTAAGTAATTAATGTCTAACTTTGAGCATTTCATTTCAAAGGTCAAAAAAGTAGTTGTTTGATTCAAAAAATTCACAAAATTACTTAGTAAATTTTTACTGCCATGCCATACAATAAAAACATCGTCCACAAAATGTTTGTAGAAAAGGATGTTAGATTTATATATATTTTATCTATCATTGAAAGCAAATTCTTCCTCCCAGTTACCAAGAGACAAGTTGGCATATGTGTTAGCTACTGGACTACCCATAGCTACACCCAATTGTTGATGGTAAATCTGTTTATTAAATAAAAATATATTATTCTCAAGGGTTATCTCCAGTAGCTTACAAAAAGTTTCAACCTGTCTACCTGTAAAATTACCATATTTACATAGCATTTGTCTTATACTATTTATCCCATACTCATTGGGAATGCAGGTAAAAAGGGATTTTATATCCAAAGTAACAAATAGAATATCCCTTTCAATATTTGTCTCATACCATTGATATAATAAATCTAAGAAATGCCCAGTATCCTTAATGAAGCTTTGCACAAATTAATCTTTATTAGCTTTGCACAATAATCCTTATTACGTCCTCCAATGAGACCAATTGTCTCGGGTAGAGGGTGGATTACTGAAACCATTTCAGTCTACTTGCAGGATGTTCTTAAAGACTTCCTATGTTTTATGCAAAGCTTCATTAAGGATACAAAGAATGTATATGGCAGAGAATTTGTAACACTGATAAAGGACCTTGTCTGAAAGCTTTGTGTTGGAAAACTAGAATATTTGTATTAAAACCGTTTTATATCTTCTATACTTGGTGCTGTGAAGCTGTTTTTTTTTTGGATATTTGGCTGTTTTACAGCTTTGCTTTACCTCAGTGGTGCTTTTTTACTGTTTTTGTTGCTGTCAGTACTGACAGCCATTTATAACCTGGCACTGCAGTGACGTCACAAACTACTGTTCTACTAGGCACAGTGTAGGTTACTCCATATGTGTGGCCCCCTGTCCCTCAATTGTCCAGCTTTCCTGCAGTAAATAATATTGACTTCTGGACAGTGTGTACAACTCCTACCATAGGTGTAGCAGACATGCAAAATAGTTGGCATGACCAGTCATGAACCACAGACCCTGTCAACCACATTACTGTACTTAAACCACTAAGTCACAACAACCAACAGTAAGTGCTGTCTACTTCCTGACAGTATTAACCACACACAGACATAACACATTGACCCCTGCATATTGCAGACATGGAACAAGTTAACAAGTTGATTGGGACAGCCATGGGAATATGTGGTCTGCTGCTGTTACCCTACAAACATAAATGTTACTGCATTTCTAAGGGAACATGGGTATGTTGGGCAGAGGGGGGCATACCTCTCAATTGTACAAATTTCCACATACTGTCCAGATGTTTGCTTCATATTTTGGGTCCATTTAGCATAGTATTGTGGTTGTCTTGGAAAATACTGGCATATCATTAAAGACTGAATTTAGAAAGTAATGAGAGACATTTGAGTTTCGGACTTCATACCCTTCAGAGACTTAATGCAACTGCAAGCCCTGTTCTAATATCACTGTGTAAGTTTATAAGAGCAATATTTCATAACTGTCCCTATTCGTGGACCTTTGCCACACATTTTCTATGGCTTTATACAGTTGACTTGCTGTGAGAGGCTGAGAGGTGTGTATGGGACTCCAGCATTGACATCCATGCATGTGACCTACGACCCTGCAGTTTATTAGTTCCTCACATATACTGCAGTGAGTCGTGACACCTTGGGGACTACTGCATATTCTGGGGCATGCAGTATTTGGTGGTGATTTCCTGTTGTCTCACATAGCTGTCAGCCTGCTGATATCCCGGTAGCCCACCCCATTCCCTTGCATACATGCAGCAATACCATACATATGCTACTACAGTCTATTACTCCATTTATTTGTTGTTAAGAAGAGTGACTTACCTTGTGCCTGAAGCAGTTGTGAGGACAGTGCTTCAGGGCTGAGTCTGTCAGATGCATGCAGTACACAGCCTATACATGGTAAGGTACAAGTAGTGTGATGTGTGTGGCATCCTTTGTACTGTGTGTGCGAGTCAAAGTGAGGTGTCAGTCCCTGGGTCCCTAAGATGTCAGTGTCTGTGCTATGCATGGCCTCTTTGTCAAGGCCAGAGTGTACTGGGCACTCCTTCGTCTGCCTACAGGGACAGGCTTAGGGGATTCCTCCTCAGAGTCCTCCTGTGCTTGTGGGGACCTTGGCAATGGTGGGGGACTGTGTCTTACTTTCCTGTGATGTTCATGTCACAGCTACTTCCACAGGATCATATTGTGTAGCATGGCAGATACTATGAACATGTGTGCACATGTGGCTGGAGAGTACTGCAGAGTTCCACCAGATATGTCAAGGCAGCAGAGCCGTAATTTGAGCAGCCCAAACACATGCTCTACTATGTTCCTAGTTTGTGTGTGTGCCTCATTATGGCATTCTTCAGTGGGTGTGTGTGGATTTCTGATGGGTGTCATTATCCACGGTTCCAGTGCATAGCCATTATCCCCCACTAGATGGTCATATGGGATGTCCCCCTTGGCCAATGACTGGTACAGCTGTGAGGTGTGCCAGATGTGGGAGTTGTGATAACTGCCAGGGCTACAAGCACACACATTGATGATAATGCCCTGAGCATTGCACATGACCTGGCAGTTGGAGTGATATCTCTTTCAGTTGATGTAGACTCAACCCTCCTCAGCAGGTGGTGCTTTGATGTGCAAATGAGTGCAGTCTATGGCACCCAGTACCTCTGGGTAGTGTGCTACATGGTGGAAGAGATGCATATTGTTAGTTCTCTTCTCAGGGGTGTTGTGGAAATAAATGTGCTTACTGGCATGTGTTAGCATGACATCCAGGAACTGGTGGAGTACCCTGGATGTGGATGCCTGTGAGATCCGCATGATATCCCCAGTAGGTCTTTGGAAAGTACCTGTAGCTAGTATTCTTGAGGCTACACATACCTTTGTTTCCACTGGGATGGGTTCCCCTCTGTTGGATCTGGGTCTGAGGTGAGAGCGGTAGATCTCGGTGAGATGCTGTGGTATGTTCCTGTCCACCCTGTAGTGCTCTACTATCTACAGCTCATGTAGCCCGTGAAAGCTTACCTTGGGTCTGAACGCTCTTCTCCTTCCCAGTCTGGCCAGTTGTCAGCATTATTATCATCACTGACCTCAGCCTATAGCATGTAGAGATATAGCAAAGCAGCAACAGCCCCTATCATTTTGTCAGTTAAACTTTCAAAGTGTGTGCTTCAATAGTGCAGAGTATGTGGGAAAAATCAGATTGAAGGGTGTCTGCATACTTTATACTGGTGTGCTGCAGCTACAGCCTATGTGATTGGCTGACTATGATACATTCCACCTGCCAACTACATTATTGAGGGGTTTGAATGGGCCAGTGTGAGTGGCAGAGGGCGTATTAGTCATTTATAGTTGATTGGCTCTCCTAAACTATTTCCTTTTATGTTTGCTGTTTTTTCAATTTCCTCCACTTCTAAGCCCTGCTGCATTCCACACAAACCTGCAGCTCCAGTGTAAACATTGCTCAAGCAGATTTGACCCTCCCCTGTACACAAGCACATTTAGCCTTTCTGTAACCAGCTAAGCACAGCTTAGCAGCCTCAGACAAGCCCCCTGCTTAGCTGTACTTAGCTGAGTGCAAACAGGAGCTGCTGAGCTCCAGTGTGCTTACGCAAACCATGACACACCTCCTTTTCATGTCAGCTGTCTCTTCTGCCTACACTACCTGGTTCTAGCCCTTACACAGTTAGCACCTGCGGACACGGTGGCCCATTTTGCCATTCAATAAACTTAGCTCATTTACATACTGCATATATCCTAGATACTGCATTACACCAAAACCTATGTCCTTAGCAACCACTATAACCTGCCATTGTATGACTCTGCATGCTGGCCAGTATAATGGGAAACTTCAATATAGCTTTAAATATCATATTTTACTATTTTATTATTTATTTATTTTTCACAATTAGTATGTTTGCATGTCATTGCGCACCACTTAAATGTGACATATGTGATAAAAAAGGTTTTAATTTTTCATTAATTGCATCACTTTTAAATGTTGGCCATTTGCATACCTACTGCACCTAATACATGCTTTTATTTGCGTTGTCACAGCCCTGGTTTTATTTTTACATTCTGGTACACTTAGTAATCGTATACATTTTTCCTGCAGACACAGCACCTACACAGATGCCTTTCTGCTTCCTGGATTGCAAAATCACTTCATTTGCATGTTTTTACCAGCAGATGAGGTGATTTGCATTCCGCAATCACTTCCATGTCTGCACAGTGCAGGGAAGCTCGTGCCCGCCCCCAGCCTTGTTTCCTGGATCGCTCGGTAGACATGTTCCATGTCTGAGCATTAACACTATTCCTATATGTAGAATAGCTCCATGTAGGTTTTATTGAATTACCCCTTGTGCCTCCACACAGATATAATATATGAAAATTAACATGCACACACATTCAGACCCATTGATTCCTGTGACAATACAGTGCCACATGATTATTTGATTACACTTCTGTGCCCAGAAAATTATAAGCCACTTCATTTTAATCTCCAAGTGGCTTTTCTGGTGCTTTCATAAAAAGAATACCAGAGAGAAAAGTTTTAATATTGAGAGGTAGTGAAATCTAAATATGTGGTGCTGATATTGAAAAGGGCCTACAGGTACTCCATTAGAGTGTACAGCTAACATTTTAATAATTACCATACTCTCTCTCTCTCTCTCTCAGAACTAATCCTTGCAAACAGATTTAGTATTAATTTCACTCATAAATCAGTCATTAAAATTTTGAAAATCTCCAAGTACCACCACCCCTTAAAATCATGTAACTTTTCAACTTTACTCTCTAAAACTAAGAAATGTCACTTCTTTGCACCCAGACAATTTACATGGGTGCTAATTAATAGCACCACAAGTGTTTTCACTGAATCTCGCCTACACTTGTTTCATGTAAGCTTAGTCAAATGGTATGCATCTCTGAGGTTTGGAAAACAGCTGTTATGTGTGTGGGGGTAAGGGTGGGGTGCTACACTGCAGTTTGTGCTTCATTGTTTTGTTTCTACAAGCTGCTGGTGCACAGGATTCTTTTTCTTTCACAAAAGAATGGCTGAAGGTGGGGGCAATCAAGAAAAGAATGGCTGAAGGTGGGGGCAATCAAGAAAACCTGTTAGAAAAGTTTAAAATGACATCAATAGAAGAAAGAATGCCTATTCACTTTGAGAAAATGTCTGTAGTAGCAAAAGAAATGGAGACCTACCACAAGGTCATAATAACGCAAAAAAAATATTGATTTAGAAAGAGTTATAGACATGCTTAAAAGTCAACAACAAAAGTTTTGTTGCACACAAGAGATAGTTCAAATACAAATTGCTGAACTTCACAAGGAATGCATTAGCCAAACAGAGAAAATAGATGATGTATAAAACCGCTGTCAGTAAATGAACATTAGAATAAAGGAAAAAGCTGAAACAATATAAGAGAAAAAAATTAAGACTGCTATTTAAGAAAGTAATACATATTCCTTTATATTTAAAGCCATCGATTGAAAGGATTCATAGAGTGTGGAAAAAGGGCAGAATATGAAGACCATAGAGCAAATTCCTGGGCACATGGTAATGGCCATAATTTCATCATGGACTAGTGACCAGCTGGCGAGAGACATTAGAAAACATTGTGGAACTCCCTTGGGGAAAGGATATATCTCTCTTTCAGCTGACTGTTCACCAAGACTGTATGCTTTTAGACAACAAATGGTGAGAACATGAAAATAATTGCTCCAGCTCAACTTTAATGTGCATTTGATATATCCAAAAAGTTTGCTACTGGAAGCAGAGGGGGTCAAAATTACATTGTCAAAAGTAGAAGATGGAATGATTTTTTTACAAAGAGCTAAAATTAGTTAAATTAACAGAGGAAGAAGAAGACTTGCAGGAAATGCTTCCAGAATTAGAGACGGGGTGTGAAGGAGGAAATGGAACACAATGACAGAGATAGACAGAACAACCACTGTTAAAAAGAAGATTAATGATAAAAACAAGAAAAAGATCAATTTGAGAGGAAATATACACTAACTAAAAAAAATAAGTATACAAGAGAATGTGAAAAAAGGAAGTATATCAGGTGTCGGGCAATAATAGTCCCACTTGAGATGACTCCAATGTAAGTGGAAATATCACAAATAAAGGAACGGAGCTAAGAACTGAAAGTGGTGACAAGGGATGGGTGGAAAGGACACAAAATAAGAACACAAGTACAGGAGATGGACTAACCAGAGACATAGAAAAGGCTATGCTGATACCAGGATCGATTCAAAATCTTCTTCAGAGAAATCCAGCTGGAGGAGCCAAAAGACTTGGTCACAGGTTTTCTCTGGCTCTTCTGACACTGCCTGTGGCAGAAGTATGAATAAGAGATGCATCTTTTGCATACTTGTGCAACAATTTTCTGATTATGTATCCCTATGCAATCTACAAATATGTTCAACCTCTCCTTTAATATACACTGATTATGCTATGTTGAATATCTTGTAGATATTTTCTGGCACCTGAATACATGTAAAACAGGGACTTGTGTACTATGGACCTCAGGGAACTAGCCCCTTGCATGTTTAAAGTAAGGGAAGACCAGCATAAAGGGCCACCAAAAAACATGGTAGAAGAATACATTGGAACAATTGGGGTATACCTGTGTAGCAGTTATGTATGTGAACCAAGTACGGATGTAATGTTTTATTTCTCTGCTCAAGAATATCTCAATAATATAAACCGCCTTTTACAATACGCTGTTATGAAGAGATGCAACAACAGATACAACACTAAGATGCGTGCAGATATATAAGATACTGAGGCATAGATATATTACCTTATCTGTAATCAAACAATATAATTATTACCTTAATTTGCATATTATAGATTTGTGAAATACTGTTATAATTGCTATGCTAATAACCTAAGCTTGATAATAATGCATTTAACTCAGACTGCATAAAATGCTGTGGTGAGGTGAGGGAAAGAAAGCAAGCTAGTCACCTTTCAGTTAAACTAGACTTCAAATACATCCATCTGGGCATCTGTATCATGGTTCCAAGGGGTTTTCTAATCCAGGAAATGTTTCTGCATAATATGATGGGAGGGGATACAGCTCAGTATGATCTTCAACAGACAGGATTAACAAATCAGGATAGATAGGGTTATCAACCCACTTTAAAGTAGCCAACCAGACTGTAGCAGGAGGTGCATGCCCTATACAAAGAAGGAAAGTACTGTAAAAGATACAATATATCATGGTAACAGGACTGCGAGAAACTAAGTTAAAAAATTCCAGTGTTTCATTCCAAGTTAGTAGAGACAGAATCCCTGATAAATGAGGCTGTAGTAGGAAATACAGGTAGGAGATTTTCTGCCATACAAGCAAAAATATCTAAGGTATGGATTTCAGGGGCTTCCATACAGTCACAGATATGCACTAGCATGTCAACTTCCCCAACTATTTCACTTCTGTACAAAGCCAAATCAAATTATAAGATGCATGCAACAATTCCAAAAGAGGAGGAAAGTGATCATACAGGAATCGCTGATGTCATGGGAATATAGTTTCAAAAGAACAGGAGGATTGTGCTGGAGATTTGAACCTTCAGGCGACATATGTAAGCACACAGAAGGATGTTGCACTATTGCAGCTAGGGTGAAAACTACATGAGAAAGTGTTGGGATTGCAAAATGGTTCAATATCAAGACAATTGATAGGGAATTCTACAAGACGTTTGACATATTATGTAGGGAAATACAATTTGTCAGAGGAGATTCTTTCCCATTTATGCAGCTTAAGCATATAAGTAGCACTTACAACATTCAAAAGAAAATCGGGCCATGATAGAAGGGAGTCAGTATAAAAAAATAAAGGAAGGGCAAGCTTAATATATGTGGATTTAGGGAAAGTAAAATTAAAAGAAATACTTAAAACCATTGTTAAACCAGAAGACACGCTTTAAAACAACTCTTTAGTGTTAATGTAATGTAAATAATTTATGGTGGAAACAAAGATGTCACTATTGTGAGACATAAGTACAGAAATATCCAGGTTGTTATTGGAGAGTCTCAATGTGAACGTTGAGTTTTAAAGATCCATACCCTGTTTTTTCAGCCAAGGCTGATGAGGTCCTTAACCAATCATTGTGTTCAAGTTTCACTGAAGGTTGTACCATAGCCCACTATCAATGACAAGGGTGGAAGTCCTAATTTAAATCTGAAATATGTTCAAAAGATGCACAAAAAATATTATGTCTGAATATTGCTGATCTAAATATAACTGTTCATTATTCTGGTCAGAGTTTTCCAATAGGCGCTTTTCAAAAATTGAAATGATTTAATATTTTATCTAACCTTTTTTTCTTTTATAATCTCCAGTCTGATCTAGACTACTCAAAGTGGTTGTGAAACAGTAATTCTGGTATATCACAAATTAAAATTTAATCTTTTGAGTAGGTAAGTGAATGATTTCTTTGTTAAAAAATATGTAAAACGCTTTATAGTGGATAGTGAATTTGTAGAGTTCCATAGCTGTTTACCATAGTTTTAAAGGCAGAACAACTCCCATATGGACTGGCTGAAGAATTTTAATATAAATTTCCTGGAGGACAGGATGAAGGAAGGAAATATTCCAGGTGCAAGTAAAGAATCTGCCAGGGAGGCTGGCTGTATAGTATAGAGGGATGTGGTCATAATTATGAGCCAGATGACCTAGGTTTGATTAGCAGACCAGGCATTGGAGAAGCTGATCAGAGAGGAAGGGAGAGTGCAGCCAATGACAGCTCAACCTTCCTATGGAAGGAAGGTGGTCTGGTTTGATACAGCACTGTCTCCCACCGTGCAGTGAAAACAAAGAGTACAGTGCCCATCAAATAAACTGCACATACGACAAGCTACGATATATAATAGCCTTACAGTGAACATGTGAAGAAGTAAGCATAATGCATCGAAAAGAAGGTATAGCAAGCATACAAGTGAGCATGCATGTCATCTACCAGGCAGGAGGGACTTAATGTTATTATCCAGAAAACCCTGTCTGCTGCCTGAATGATGGTCTCCTGTAATTGTCTCATCCTAAGAGAGATTGAATGGGATAACTGATTGCAGGAGTTATAATAGTTTGCTAGTGATAAAATACAAAGAGAGAAAAAAAAGAAAGGAAATAAAAATAGAAGATGGAGAACAGAAACAGACTGCTTTCCAGCAAATGACATACTTAGGAACTAAGGATTATGACTGAATGAAATTTCAGGAATGTAAAATAAATATAGTAAAAGGATTTAAGCAAACCCATTTTAATAACATTATAGAATTCTAGAGGATGGGGGCAAGAAGTAATTGGCTTGTATTAAAAGAAAGTGAACTTATTAGCTGGAATTGGAAGACTAGTTTGGCTTTGTGCTCTCATTTGTTAACACAATTTATCTGTGCATTTAACTGAATACAGCAAAACACTGTCTTTGAGCTCATCTGTCAGTTAAACTAATGGTCTGTACTTTTGTAATAATTATATTTCAGAAATGCAGAATTTTCCTCTTAGCACCCCAAGCAGTGGCATGCTCTGTGTCCATATCTGTGAGTATACTTTAAACACCAGACATTCAACACCCCTAGCCTAGTTAAATAAATTGCAGAAAAGCAGACTACTTTAACATATGACATTGGCATGTAGATGCCCCGGTTCTGTTCATATTGGTTGTACACTTTATATAATGAATTACCAGTTCAACTAGTAAAGAAATGTTTATTTATTTAAATCTAGCAGACCATAAATACTTGAATTCAGAAACAGAGTAAACAAAGGTGCACATTAAATGCATGCAAATAAATGATACACAACAAAATTCATTTTCATTGAATGGACAACTCCCTAATGATGGCTCAGGTGAATTTGGTCTGACTTGTGGACTGAATGCTGACAGACCAAATGACTGAAGGTGGGACTGAGCGGTGGCTGGCATTCCAAACCACTGCTACAATGACTCTCAGTAGAGGCAGAAGATAATGCAGCAGATGTAGGTGGTATAATGTGAGACCCCTGGTATCTTAGCATTAAACTTCATACTGACATCTACTTAATGTGGCAGATTAATCTCAGAGATGTTTAGGATAAGCTATTCTTATTGGTTCATACCTGTATCAGCTGTTAAGATATTCATATCTCCCTTGCTTTTTTTTTTTTACATTTTTAGACATATTCCTAGGTGACAACCCCAACCTTGTATAAAGATGATAAGTCATTTGGTTGTTGCCTTCATTTGAGACAGTTAGAGAAAAACAGTAATCTGAGCAATTAAAAACAGCCCCTACCCATAGCATGCCTGAGCATCCTAGATTGGGGGTCTTACTCTAAGGCCTTCATACACAGCTGTTCTCACTTAATTATAATGTTATTCTAAGATAGGCTGTAATTGAAGGGAAGACCTTAAATTCAGTGTGAACCTGGGCACTTAGTTGATACCTGAAATCTATCCCTAAACATATTAATCAATGGCATTCTATTCTGCAGTCTTTCTTGGCACAGAAAATTCTTTCTAAGACACTTAAATGGCCAAACATCTGGGGTCCAGCTATTCCTTTCTGGGGTAATGCACACTTTTTATTAGAAAAGTCTCCTGTTACTGACCAGTCTGGGACAGAATGGCCATATAATGGCTCTCAGATGTGGTTATGATCATGGGAAGGCAGTGTATTCTGAAAAAAATAGATAGCCTTCAAAGATTTTGCAACTTGGCCTCAATGTCCTTCTGGAAATACCTAAAGGTGAGATTTATGATTAGATTTTGTCTCATATCCCATTAAAACACCACGCACTCTTAAAAGTGTTCTGTAATTCATTCTCTCAGTTGTTCTTTTAAATAAATATAAAGCTTCAGATGTTTTACAGTATTTTAGCCAATGCATTTAAGGTAAATGCAATATCATCAGTCCTGGCTCTCCAATGTATAAGTCTGTAATTATGAAGAATGGGTTGAAAATATATTAAACGAACTTAAGCCATTCAGAGTTGTCCCTTGCATCTTTGAAAAACCAATTCTTATCATGCCTCAGGGTTACTCGGTCCCTGCTACCAATGTAGCTAAAAGGTTGGCAGAAGTCATCTTAGCTCAGGAATGTGGTCTATGCAACCCCACTATACTTCATAATTTCTGGAACTTCCCCTTGATCTTCAAATTTTGGTCCTTCACAGACTCCTGTATTAATAATATTTTATAGTAAACTCTTTCATGTTCAAAGGCTAATACGTGGGAAGACCTGTCTCAGGACTTAAGACAACTGCCAGGGTGTTAGAGAATTTAGTTATTTCAGGTTTACACCATAGGAATGTTCTATGTAGACTCTGCTGGAAAACATTCTCTAGTCTTGATTATCTGCAGAGGTGGGCTGTTAGTCAATCATTCCTTCAGCTATTTACTAACTAGTGTTAGTATATAAAATCATACTCTTTGGGTGGCTGTTAAGTAGTTATAGTCCAGTTTGTTTTTTGGAAGGCTTATGAAAACAAAAGGTACAAAGAAATGATTGTCAACGACTGCCCCATCTTTTCTATAGTGCAAGTCTTCCCCTTAATTATGAAAGATGTCTTGTATTCCAGACCCCTTGTATACTCCTTTCTTTTAGCCCTCTTGATTGATAGAGTCATAGCCTTATACCCCAGGATTCAATAAAGCAATTTTATTGTACCAGAATAGTGTAGCAGCTACTGCATGGAATATGGCAGCTGAGCAATTCCATAAACAAGGCTGGGGGCATGCACAAGCCTGCCAACACTATTCTGGCATGGACACCACTGAATAATGCTAATTACCTCATTTGCTGGTGAAAACAAAGCAAATGAGGTGAATTAGTGATTCAGTAAGCAGGCAGGCATCCGTGTCAGAGCAGTGTCCATTGTAGAAATGTATTTGGTTACTAACCGTGCACTTTTCTGCAAAAATCAAAATGGGGGCATGACAGCACAAAGTAAAGCATGTATTATGATCATTAGGCATGCCAATGGCTAAAAATATGGCCATTGGCATGGAAAACAGTTGCAAAATAATAAAAATAAAAGTTTTTTCTTTTTTGGCCAATTTCTGCCATTTAAGCATAGTGCAGTGGCACGCAAACGAGATCATGTAGAAAATATAAAAAAAAATGTGAAAAGACAATTTGAAGTGAAATCTGCATTTTGCCATTATAATGGGTAGCATGCAGAACTAAAAGAATAACAGATAACATTGGTTGCTAAGGAGAAAGACTCTGGTGTAGTGGTGTAACAAGGGACTAAGGCATTGGGCTATGCAAATGAGCAAAATTTACTGAATAACAAAATGGAAGGCCATTGTCTGGATGCACCTAACCATGTACAAGCTATAATACAGTGGTATAAGCAGGGGAAGCAGCTGACATGAAAAGGGGGTGTGTCATGCGTAAGCACACTGGAGCTCCACAGCTTCCATTTGAGCTTAGCTAAGCACAGCTAAGCAAGGGGGTGCTTCTGAGGCTGTATTCACTTATTCCATGAAATGAGGAGCATGTTCACATCTAGGGCAGGGCCATTTCTGCTTAAAAGTGTTTACTTTAGCTAAATGGGTTTGTGCAGTGCTCACCAGCTCTTAAAAAAAAAAACCCTGGAAATAGCAGAACTATTTACATTTGGGCAGCGGGTTTGCGCGGCATGCTGTGGGGTTTAAAAGGGGTGGAAATGGGAAGGAAAAAATATAAACAATGGGAAATAGCAGAATAAAAGCAATCAAGTACAAATAATATAGCCGGCAAGTGGAATGCATCATAGTCAGACAATCATACAGGCAGCATCTGCAGCACAACAGTATAAACTGTGCAAATACTTTTCAGTCTGATTTTTCCCACAAACTCCGTACCATTGCTGTACACACTCAGGGGAATTTTAACTGACAAAAATGTTAGGTGCTGCTGTCACTTTGATACAACAGCATGTGCTAGAGGCTGAGGGCGGTGAGGGGGATAATGCTGACAACCACCCCAGACTGAGGAGGAGGAGGAGAAGAGTGTTCAGCCCAAGAGTAACCTACCAGGGGCTACATGATCTGGAGATAGTAGAGCACTACAGGGTGGACAGGGACATACTTCAGCAACTCATTGAGCTGTGCTGGGATCACCTCAGACCAGAGCCACCAGAGGGGAACCCATCCCAGCGGATACCAAGGTATGTGTAGCCTTAAGAATACTAGCTACAGGTACTTTCCAAAGACCTACTGGGGACATCATGGGGGTCTCACAGGCATCTGCATCCAGGATACTCCACCAGTTCCTGGATGCCATGCTACCACATGCCAGTGAGCACAATTACTTCCTCAGCACCTCTGAGGAGAGGACCAGCAATATGCACCTCTTTCACTGTGTAGCAGACTACCCAGAGGTACTGGGTACCATAGACTGCACGCACATCCACACCAAAGCACCACCTGGCAAACAGGGTAGGGTCTACGTAAACCACAAGGGCTTTTACTCCATCAACTGCCAGGTTGTGTGCAATGCCCAGGGCATTATCATTAATGTGTGTGTGATGGCAGCCCTGGAAGCTATCACGACTCCCACATCTGGCATTCCTCACAGTTATCCCAGGAATTTGGCAGGGGGAACATCCCATATGGCCATCTGGTGGGGGATGCTGGCTATGCAACATAGCCGTGGATGATGGCACCCATCAGAAATGCACACACACACTCAAGAATGCCATAATGAGGCACACTCACAAAACAGGATCATTATAGAATGTGTGTTTGGGATGCTGAAGTCATGGTTCCACTGCCTTGACATATCTGGTGGAGCCCTGCAGTACTCTCCAACCACATGTGCACACATGTTCATAGTATGTGCCATGCTACACAATATGATCCTGCAGAAACAGCTGTGGCAGGAGCAGTACAGGGAAGGCCCACTCAGTCTCCCACCATTGCCAAGGTCCCCACAGGCACAGAGGAACTCGGTGGAGGAACCCCCTAAGCCAGCTTCTGTAGGCAGATGGTTGTGTGCACAGTATGCCCTGGCCTTGGCAAAGAGGCAATGCAAAGCACACACACTGACACTGTAGGGACCCAAGGACTGACAACTCTCACCAACTTGCGCACACAGTGAAATGGATGTCACACACATTACACTACCTGTACCTTAACATATATAGGCAGTGTACTGCATGTATCTGTCATAGGCAGCCATCAAGCACCATCCTCACAACTGCCACAAGCACAGGGTAAGTCAGTTTTCTTAACAATAAATGAATGGAGTAGTATGTTCTGGTAGCATATCTATGCTATCGCTGCATGCATGCAAGGGAATTGAGTGGCCTACAGGGATAGCAGCAGACAACTGACAGCTATGTGGATCACCAGGAAATGTTTCCCAATAGTGGCTTCCCCACACTGTGCAGTAGTACTCAAGGTGACAAATCCCACTGCAGTATATTTAGGGGGCCAACTAACTGGGTTGTCAAAGGTCACAGGCATGGATGCCAGTGTGGGAGTCCTATATTCACCCGTCAGCCTCACCCAGCAAGTCAGCCATAGAAAACCATAAAGAAATGTCTGGCAAAGGCCCACAAATGGTGACAATGATGAAATACCCCCTACAGACTTACACAGTGATAGTACAGCAGGTCTTGCAGTTGCAGTAAGGCTCTGAAGGGTAAGAAGTCTGAAAATTAAATGTATGCCATTACAATCTAACCTGTGGTCTCTAGTGATATGCCTGCAGTCTCCAAGACAGGGCACAATACTATGCTAATTGGAACCAAAATGTAAAGCAAATATCAGCACAGTCTGTGCAAATGTGTACAGTTGACAGGTGTGACCCTCCCCACACCCATATTCCCATAGAAATACAGTAACATATATGTTTTTAGAGAAATAGCAGCAGGGCACACATTGCCAGGGCTGTCCCAATCAACATGATAACTTGTTGCTTGTCCACAATATGCAGGGGTCAACGAGCAATGTATATGTGTGGTTAATACTGTCAGGATGTGGCCAGCACTTACTCTCAGCTGTTGTGTCATAGTGGCCTAGGTACAGTACTGTGGTTGACAGGACCGTGTTCCAAGAACTGCAGTGCCAACTATTCTGCATGTCAGCTACACCTACAGTAAGACTTGTACACACTGTCCAGATGTCAATATCTGTTACTGCAGTAAAGCTGGATATCACATGGACAGGAGGCCACACATATGGACAGTACACAGCTTGGGGTAACCTACACAGTGCCTACCATACCGCTCAACTGTACAGATCTATTGCAGAATGTCCAGAGGTTTGCATCATATTTGTGGTCTGTATATGCTGAAATAGTGGTTGTCTGGCAATTCAGTGGAAAATCATGTAAGACTAAGGTCAGAAAATAATGACAGATTGTACTGTCAGATATTATACCTTATAGAAAAATGCATGCTAATGCATAACCTGTTATTGAATCACCTTTCTAGGTTTGTAAGGCCAATACTTAAAAACAGTCCCTATATTTAGGCTTCTGTCCCCCAATTACTTATGACTTTGTCCAGATGTCTGACTCTCAGAAGTTGAAAGGTATGGTGCCCAGTAGGACAGCAGGTACATGAAGGTCAGTGTACTGCCAGTTTATAAAAGGCTGCCACTTTTCTGTGTCAGTACTGACAACATGTCACTGGCCAACAGCCATACCACTGGAATGACACAGGTTGTCACAGAAGGAGCGCAAGTATGCCTTGCATATCTGTTCTGCTTGTCCTAACATTGCACTTGCCTTAAAACTATTTGCAAAACAGGAAAGGGTCATGTCAAAACAGCAATGCAGACAGTGTGGAAGCAGATGTCATACCCATAAGAGGAAACAAGCAATTACCAAACCGGTCTCCCAACTGTCTATGTTTGGCAGAACATTATTAACACCCTGTCCCCATGTGTGGACCTTTGACTGTCATATTTGGGTCTGTCCAGATGTCGGTCTGTGACAGTATGACAGCTAGGCCCACATGTAGCCATATAATAACATATAGCAACACAAACATCAAAGGACCACAGCAAATGGGGTGGTGCAATGATGGACAACCCACTAAATAGGTACACACAGAGGTGTGAAGTCCACAACCTTGTGTGTGATATAATGGCATTTATCCCGCTCACATCACAATTACAAATACATAACAGCAGCCACTGTGGCCATACCCTGTGACTGGACTACAGAAGGACAAAGAGACACACATAAGGGGAAGGGTAACCACTGGCCAGACAAATGGAGAATGTGAACACCTGAACAAATTGTGCAGTAACATAGGTGCCATGCAGTGTATGGAGTCAGTAAACATCACCTGCAAATACACAGCACACACTCATGTAGGTAGAGGTCTGCAACAAAACAAAAACCCAGACAATGGACACCTCAGTGGCAAAATCACATGAGAACTCCACAAAACTACACACCACAGACCATGTAGACTCCACACACCAGGGTCTTGCAAACATTAAGGACTTACTCCAAACCCCAAACACTTACCCTACACAGATAGGTTAACAGCACTGTCCCTCTACCCCATTCCATACAGAGTCTGCTGAGGTGACCCCTGTCTGGCATACAAAGCAATCCAGACCCTGACTTGATGAGACTCTTGCACATCTGGAACTCAAGGCCCACTTCATCAACCTGTAGGCGCAGCCTCAACCTGGGCTGTGATATCAATATGGCTTGTCGGTGTGACAGATACGTGCACATATTCCCCCATCTGTGGAATACACTGCTTGTCAATAGCAAGCCAAGTGCCTCAATAGCCCTAGTGATGTGCTCCCTGTATAAGTGCACTGGAATCACAAAATGCAGTCCTGTGATTCCACCTGTGTCTCTGCTGGACAGGGGCTCTGTGTGTTGAAACCATAATATGGGCTAGACTCTCATCTGCATGGGTTATAAGGGCTTCAGGGCCAATACCCTACTAATGTCATAGCAACCTATCAACCTATACACAACTGTCTGTCAGTGGTTCATCACATTACTCTGTACTGCTCTGCCACTGACATACCTGGAAGTCACAGTGCTATGTGGAATATACTACACATATAATGGACACCTAAGTGTCATGTTTAATCATAGCCTCACCTCAGGCTTCGTGCCCACTTAGTGGCACACAGCTACAGTTATCCCGCTCCACAAGGGTGGATCCACCTTGGATCCCAGGAACTACCGTCCCATCAGTCTGACAAGCCTGATTTGCAAGGGCATGGAATGCATTATCATGGAACTTATAAACAAAGACATTGGCAACCTTCAAACACTGAATCCCACCCAGTTTGGGTTTGGGAAGGGACGATCTTGTCTTCTGAATCTGATTGACTTCTTTGAATCAGTGTCCAGAGCTGTGGACGAGGGTAAGGCAGTCCACACAGCCTATCTGGACCTCGCCAAGGCCTTTGACACCATCCCCCACTCTGGAATCATAGATAAACTTACTAAGCTGGGCATAAATCCCTACATCACTCGATGGGTTGCTAACTGGCTTACTGACAGAACCCAGACAGTAAAAGTAGCCGACTCCAAATCCAGCTCCAGACAAGTGACAAGTGGAGTACCTCAGGGTTCAGTCCTGGGACCACTCTTGTTTGGCATCTACTTCTCTGAATTACAGGCCAACACTAAGGGACTCTGGCTAACAAAGTTTGCAGATGACTGCAAACTGGGAGCCATTACTGAATCCCCAAATGATGTGGATATTCTACAAAAGGGCCTTACAGAAACAGATGCCTGGTGCCAGAGCCATGGGCTCAAGCTTAATGCCAAGAAATGTATAGTTATCCCCTTTGGAAAGAAACATGGTACATAGGTGGCAGGACACTAAACATTGAAAATGTGATGAGAGACTTAGGGACACAGGTGGACAGTGGTCTCACTTTTGATAACCACATTGCCACAACAGTCAGGAAATCCTTCTATGTGGCACACCTCATCACTAAAGGCTTTTCATCCAGAAAAAAGGAAGTCATTGTCCCACTGTACTCATCCCTCATTAGACCCATTATAGAGTATAATGCCCTGTTTGGTATGTACCTCACAAGACATCTGCAACAGCTGGAAAGGCCACAGAAATACCTCACTAAAAGAATCACAGGCCTAAAGCAGATGACATATACTGACAGTCTAAAAAAACTCCAAAATACTCTGTGGTATCTCGTCTACTCAGAGGCGATCTCTGCTTAACATACAAGGCCATGTCAAACCCTGAGCTGTTGGACATGCTCCACTTAAAGAAATCCCAATCCTTCTCCAGGGATCTAAACCTTGTCATCACAATGATCAAAACATGCTGGAGGGATAGGTTCCTGACCCAGAGACTCCCCATATTCTGGAATAGACTGCCCATACATATCAAGCAGAGCGCCTCATTGGCCCTCTTCAAAAGGAACCTTGATGATTGGATGGGAGATAGGAAATTCAATTGGGATCATGTCAGTCACCCTGCTAGACAGGGGCCTGGAGAAGTAAATATTGTGGGAAGAAATATCCAGGGAATTGTTATGGCTAGGCTTGCATAGGCCCTAGGGCCAATAGCCTAATACCAACCTATGAACCTATGACCCTATGAACATTTCTGCACAGTAGAATGCACTTCGTACCCACACCTATACCTCTCAACCTCTGACAGCAAGACATCTGGACAAGGTCATAAATAAAAGTGGGACAAAGGCCCAATGATAGGCACGTGTTGTAAAGATTGCCCTTACATACTGAGAAAATTGGTAGAATAACAGTTTTGCAGTAGCAGGAATTGTCTGAAGGTTATGAAGTCTGAAACACTAATGTCTGTCATTCTTTTGAAATGTTAGTCTTCAATTACATGGAACAAACTTGCCATAAAAACACAAGTTTGTGTATACTGGACAAAACTTCTAGACAGACACCTGGACAATCTGCCAAAAAATGTACAGTTGAGAGGTATGGCCACACCAAGATTTGACATTTCAGGTAAGTAGAATACTGCACAAGCAGGAGATCCCAAGCCAATATATATATCTCCAGCTTCATCAGTTAACCGGCTGTAGCCACACCTCTCAACTAGCCTTTCTGGGAAAGAATGTATATAGTCGGGCTTATAATATTGGTCTGTGCATCATACATCTTGTTATTCCTCTGGTAAACCACTGTGCTGATCTGAGGATGTCTGTCACTAGGTAATGACACATTACATTCCAGTGTCAGACTTCAGATATGTCAGAAAATGTCTGCTAAACAAACCCAGTACGTCTAGGAAAGTCATGTTTACTTTTGAGAGGTATGGCTGTAGCACACAAAACCCCAGACTGGAGTACAACTATGTCACAGTGCTATGTGACATAATATGGAATGGAGTCCCACTCTCACTATAGAAGGTCATACTGGGCATGCTCCTACACTTAGAGAATCACAGGCCATGTCGGAACCCACATCGGACTATATAACTGCATTGTGCATATATATATATATATGTCTTTGCATACAGACAGCTATGTACACCTTAACTGTCCCTACACACACCAATCAGACAGGAATACTCTCAGCTAGCTGTAGGTGGTCCATATCTGATATATCTGCATCTGTTGCATGTAATACACAGGCATATATATGGGCAACATGTAACAATATGTCAAGCTTACACACACAAAGATGTGGGGAAGAGACACAGACAGTGATATATATATATATATATATATATATATATATATAGAGAGAGAGAGAGAGAGAGAGATGGGGGACACACAGGGAGTGAATCATACACAGGGATACACTGAATGGCATAAAGTGATGTCCTGCTGTGGACAGTGGCATACCAGTCATAACCAGTCACAAGTGCCAGCATGAAGGTGAGCTCCATTGTGTAATAGTACTGAGGTGGGGGTTATAATATCACATCACCCGCCTTTGTGTGTGTGTGTGTGTGTGTGTGTGTGTGTGTGTGTGTGTGTGTGTGTGTGTGTGTGTCTGTAGGTTTAAGTATTAGGAGGCTGTTCCCACTCAGTACACTTTCCATTGCCCTACTTCACAAGATCTGCTGCTGTCATTCACATTAGAAGTACCATTTGACACCTGTCAGTTCTATAAGCTCTGTATCATGTGCAATAACTGTGTAACTCTATAGTACAAATATCTAGATTGCTAGGGGTTCTAATTTCAGTCCTGGCAAATGTAAGAGAGTGTGTGTGTGTGTGTGTGTGTGTGTGTGTGTGTGTGTGTGTGTGTGTGTGTGTGTGTGTGTGTGTGTGTGTGTGTGTGTATGTCAGATGGTAATAGCATATTAAGGGCCTCTAAACCCACCACTGGCAATCCTAACAGCCCCTGCAATTGTCACCTACTTGAATAGTAGTGGCAGATGCTGCCACACTATAGTACTGCTGTGCTAATTGTCTTATGTATCTAGCACATTCATTTGTAAGACTGTGCAGGTAAGGGCTGTGCTCAGCCCTTCATCAGCAGCCCCATGTACAGGAGTATGATTCTGTGTGCACTACAAAGCACAAGATGCCAGACATGCATATGAGATAGCAGACACACATGCTGGTAATTGTCAGGTTAGACTAACACAGGCTGACCTGTATCAGGAATATATACCCCAAACTTCTCATACACAGTACCAGGCATACCCTCATCAACTGCATGACAGTTGAGTGGATGGTACAGAAATGGCAGGGGCAACATGTGCTGATAGCTGAATCTGTTGCAGTGAAAGTAATGGCTAAGCTTGTGAGGGACCTAGTGCCAGTACTCAAGTAACCTCATCTGCATGTGTGAGCCTGTGGTCCTATAGAACATCCAGGTGACATGTATGAAGGCTAGGTGGCTGTGTCAAGGGTATGTATGCAAGGTCACACTGTCTGCCACAAATGCCACTCACACACTGGTGCATGCAAACACACCTGGTAAACCTGTACATGTACAGCTGTACCTTGGCTATGAAAAGGTCACTGTGTTTCCACACAGTCATCCTCATTGTTGCTAATGTCAGCAGGCTCACAGCTTGTAGACACACAGACACCTGGAACACAAACAGACTACGGTACATGACACTACAGTCAGTCAGCAGTACTAACAGCAATAGTGCATCATGGCTAACAAGGTACATACACCTCAATGTGTACCCATAACTATTGCCAGCAGACAGCCCCTTACACAGCATTACATTGCTACACTGTAGTATAATCACCCTGTGCAACAGACCCATATAAGCATGTCCCTGCATCGATGGTATGGATAACAGGGTCGTGGAAAAAGTATCACCACATGCACAGGGTGTGGTGTTGGATTGCCAGAGGCCTAAGCTGAGCCATATGGCTGACATCGTGTGTGTGTGTAGGTGTGTGTGTGTGTGTGTGTGTGTGTGTGTGTGTGTGTGTGTGTGTGTGTCTGGAGGGGTGTTGTCCAAGTGGGCCATGCAGTGTAGCTGTGCATGTCTGGTGGTGACCTGCCTGTGATAGGGATGTTTGAGTGTTTGTCTGCACACCATCAAGCCATGTGGATGCTCGACACAGGGCTATGTTGGACAGCTGTGAACCGTACATGGCAGGATGCACTGTTCAATGTCTCCCGGCAGGGACGGGGGAACTGGTTCTGCCAGGAGTCTCACTGGCACCACCAGACCCAAGGACAGATGCAGTACTATTCCCCGATGGTGACTGCTGTCTGCTGTATCCACATCCCTGACAGGACTGGCCAGGACAACGTGCCTATAGCCTTCTCTGGTGTGGTGTGGACAACACCCTCCCTTTGGTAGTGCTGGTGGAACTGCCACTACAGAACTGTGAATGTGCACAGCCATGTGGGCTCTCAGCTGATCATGTTGGTGACCTACATCCACCAGGCTGATGTCCTACTCCCACCATATACTCAAGCACAGACATTGCACGGTTGAGCAGTGACAACATCTCACCCCACTGTCTATACATGACATTGGACAAATGACGTTTGGCATCACAAATGCCTTGGAGATCATCACGCATGGCAGGAAGTGCTGCACTCATGACCCTGAACATCTGCCTGGTGTTGCAGTTAGTACACTCCTGTGCCTTCATGACAGACCATAACATGCATCTGATGACACCTGCTGTGGCACTTGTGACAGGAGCTTGATGGGCAGCAGTCCTTCGTCAAGCATCACTGTCCATCTGCCTATGTGTGACCTCGCCTGCTCTCTGGATATGGCTGGTGTCTACACTCGCACTTGCCATAGTCAACACATTAGCCTGTTCCATGCCACCACCCTCCAACTGTCCATTATCTGTGGCTGCTGTGGGCTGGGTATGTGTGGGCATACTGACTGTGTGCGGGGACATGGTGGGTGAAAGTGGGATACCAAACAATGGCACAGTTTCAGGCCCCAACAACCCCACTTGTGCTTCACTATAACCATCTTCATGATGGGAGTCCACTAAGATACTGATATCAGGTTGTGAGGGGGAGGGACACCAACCCCCATGTTCACCTGTGAAGGGAAGACAACATATGTAAAGTAATACCCTGCAGTATTATGTTTGCTGATGCACACGCACACACACACACACACACACACACACACACACACACACACACACACACACACACACACACACACACAGACACACACACACACATTCCTGGTAAAGTCTGGCACAGCTTTGACACCTATGGGCCCTTCAAGCAAGACCTTACAGTAGTTCTGCCTGTCGGAATCCATCTCTTGCACACCTACTGTAAGGCCCACAAGAAAGGGTGACAAATCCTACTGTGTGATGGGCCTATTTGCAGATTGGTAATTGTGACCAAGACCAAGGCTATTGGAGTGTGCTGCACAGTGTCACCAACTGATTATGCAAGTACTGTAAATGCTGACTTACTGCTATACAGACCACACACAATGACAAGGTGTAATGATATGTGATGATAACCCACAAGGGGAGATAATATACTTGACCTGATCATCACAAACATGGGGACAAAATGCTCAACACCGGAAGTATACCCCTCACTAGTGAGATCAGACCACAAACTAATGACCCTAGATATTCATATCCCACCTTCACCCCCAGCACAAAAGACCATAGTGAGAAACTTCTCAAAAGCCAACTTTACACTCCTTAAGACTGAAATGGTATCCTTCAAGCCCCCTGGGCCAGTGGAAACCACATCCCACACTGCTGAGTCCTTCACAAATGCTTTCTACGGACATCTCCAAGAATGCATGGATCATGCAATCCCAAATAAAACCAAGACCCTTTCCACCAAAGGCAGGCATCCTATCTGGTGGACCCCAGCCATAAACAAACTTTATAACAAGAGAAGGAAGCTATTGCAAGACAGAGCAAAATCCCATAAAGGGAAGGCATCTCTGATCAGCACTAGCAAAAAACTACATTCGCTCATAAAATCATCCAAGGCCAACTTTGAGAGAAAAATCACTAAGGACACTAAAGATAACCACAAGGCCTTCTTCAGCTATGTTAGAAACCTGGGTGGAAACCCTCAGATATGCTCAGAGTTAGTTCATAACGGCAAGAAATACACTGAACCCACAGATATTGCCAACATACTGGCAGACAGGTTCAGTGCAAATTTCTCCCCTCCCTCACCCCCAAAAGAAGAAATATTTAATCCAGCTGAATGCAACCTCCCTGCCATCTCAGATGTCCAGGTGAGAGCTGCTCTCAGCAAAGCTAAAAGTACAGCATCAGTGGGACCTGACGGTGTCCCGGGTTGTGTGCTACGTGAACTCCAAGAGGAGCTAAACCCACACATAAGAATGCTGTTTAATCTTAGCCTTACTACAGGATATGTACCTGAACACTGGCATACAGCAACAGTGGCCCCACTCCACAAAGGTGGCACCTCTACAGACCCTGGAAACTACCACCCCATAAGCTTAACCAGCCTGGTCTGCAAATCTATGGAAAGGATCATTATGGAACTCATAAACAAAGACATCGGGGACCTACAGACAATTGATCCTACCCAGTTTGGCTTTGTAAAAGGCAGATCCTGCCTTTTGAACCTGGTGGACTTTTTTGAAACAGTCACTAGAGCCATCAATGAGGGCAAAGCAGTTCATACAGCCTACCTGGACCTGGCAAAAGTGCTCGACACAATACCCCACTCAGGCATCATAGACAAGCTCAACAGCTTAAATGTAAACCCGTATGTCACAAGATGGGTTGCAAACTGGCTAAAGGACAGAACCCACAAGGTTAGACTAGCTGGAGCTATGTCAGATTCTAAGCCAGTCACAAGTGGAGTCCCACAGGGCTCTGTCTTGGGACCCCTCTAGTTCGGCACTTATTTCTGAGATGTGCAGGCAAACATAGGGGGGTTGTGGCTGACAAAGTTCACAGATGACTGCAAACTAGGCGCCATAGTCGATACACCAGCTGACACATGCATCCTTCAGAAGGGCCTTACAGAAACACATGACTCGTGCCAGAGTCATGGCCATAAACTAAATGCCAAAAAATGTAAAGTCATCCCCTTTGGGAAAAACAAAGTACCCACAAATTACCACATAGGTGGTAATCCATTAAGTTCGGAAAAAGTAATCAGAGACCTGGGGACCCAAGTTGACAGCGACCTCTCATTTGACACCCACGTCGCCAAAGTGGTTAGAAAGACCTTCTACCTTGCCCACCTTATCATCAAGGGATTCACATCTAGATCAAAGGATGTCATTGTACCCCTATATTCCTCCCTTATCAGGCCTATGATTGAGTACAATGCCCCATTTGGTATGTACCCCACCCGGCACCTGCAGCAGCTGGAGAGACCCCAAAAGTACCTCACCAAGAGGATCAAGGGTCTCCAACATATGTCATATGCTGCCAGACTAAAGAAGCTCCAGCTCTATTCAGTAGCATACCACCTGCTCAGAGGTGATCTGTGCCTGACATACAAGGCCATGTCCAATCCGGAATTAATGGACATGCTCCACCTCAAAAAATCCAAATCCATCAGAGCCACGAGAGCTAAAGATCTAAATCTCAGCACAAATATGAATAGGACATGCTGGAGGGACAGATTCATAACCCAGAGGCTTCCCGCACTCTGGAACAGGATCCCAGTCCATGTTAGGCAAAGCCCCTCACTGACTCTCTTCGAGAGAAATCTTGACGAGTGGATGGGTGATCATAGGTTTACCCCAGGGGTCATCTCTGTGTCACTACTAGACAGAGGCACAGTAAACTAAATTTATTTTGTACACTTTTGTATCATTACATGGGGTGGCGAAAGCCACGTACACTATGGCTAGGCTTATAAATGCCCTAGGGCAGATAGCCTAGTACTATACTATGAAACTATGATGAATGAACAAGAGTATACACTATCACTGCAGTACCTACACAGTTCAAAAAAGGCAGAAAGACTTAGAAGATACGAATATAAATATAAAGGAAAAACACAAAATAAACAATTTATTGATGACCCAAAAATGTTTTATAGAGAATTGGGAAATAAGGTAAAAGGAATTGAAAGACTGCCAAAAAAGAGGAAGTAGATAGATTTTGGAGAAGTATCTATGAAGATTCTCTGGAACATAAAAAATATGCTAAATGGATAGAAGAAGTAAAAGAAAGAATAAGAAGTTTAAAGGTACAGGATATGAAATGGGATGAAATAACAGCCAGAGAGATTGAAACAAAGTTGAGAAAAGCCTCTAACTGGAAAACCCCAGGCCCAGATGCAGTACCTAACATTTGGCTTAAATTATTAACTTTGTACAAGGATTTAGCCATGAGTAAGAACTATTTATATGCACATCCCAAACACACATCACACTGGTTAACAACAGGAAAAACATGCTCTTACTTAAGAGTGAACATGGAAGCTACCCTAAAAATTATAAACCAATAACTTGTCTTCCAACGACGTATAAACTATACATGGGAATTGACGTCACCAGAGTTTATAGTCATTTAGAAGAAAACTCAATTATGGCAGTAGAAAAAAAAGGGAAATAAAAGAAAGTCATATGAAACAAAGGATCATTTGTTGTTAAACAAAGTTACAGTGGAGAACTGTAAGAAAGGGACGAATCTAAGTACGGCATGGATTGACTACAAAAAAAGCATTTTATAGTATCTCACATTCATAGATAAAGGAGTGCTTAAAAATGTATACGATACACCCTACACTGATTGATTACATTACAGTAACCATGAAACAGTGGCAGACCACTTTGCAATTAAGCCATGGTAAAGGACAGATTATTATCCTAGGGATACAAATTCAAAGGGTATATTCCAGGGTGACTCTGTCACTGTTGCTATTCTGCCTTGCCATTAATCCATTAAGCTGTTTACTTAACAGCTTAGGCTATGGCTACAGTCTGGCTCCTAGAAAACAACTACGTCTAATGACTTCCCATCTTCTCTTTGTTGATGATTTAAAACTGTATAGCTCATCAGATGAGGAACTGAAAGCACAGCTGCAGGTTGTCAAAACATTTTTAGATGATATTGTAATGTCATTTGGTCTTGATAAATGTGCAAAAGCAACCTTTAAAAAAGGAAAACTGCAGCACCAGGAAAACATCACTTTGGGACAAGAATGTGATATAAAAGAACTTGAGCAAGAGGGAGTGCATAAATACTTGGGAACTGATGAAGGATCAGCAATAAAACATGAACAAATGTGAATAAAACTCAGTAAGGAGTACTTTAGAAGACTTAAATTAACTCTGAAAACAGCATTAACATCTGGGAACAAGATCCAAGCTATAAATCAGTTTGCTCTTCCTGTCCTAACTTATAGTTTTGGAGTGATTGACTGGCCCCAAAAAGTGTTGGATAGACTGGATATTAAAACAAGAAGGACACTTCATGCTCACCAAATGATTTATAAAAATAAGTGCATACCAAGATTAAATATTCCCCGTTCCGAAGGCAGGATGGGTCTCCTTGAAATTTATTACATGTATAGATCTGCAATTGTGGGACTCCACACATATCTACTGACCTCACAAGATCCAAATGTAGTGAAAGTTTTGATACATGAGGAGAATACATCTAAGATAACGTCTCTGTTTAATTTAGCAGAAGCATATCGACATCAAGCAGGAATGGAAGTCAAACCAGAAGTAGATAAAAACCAGGCAGCAACTGAATGTGCTTAAAAATGAAAAGAAAGAATATAAAGTGAAGGACCAGATGCGAAGGAAAGAAATGTGGAAAAAACATAAATATAGTTGCAAGTATAGAAAACTTCTGCAAGAGCCTCATGTTGATCAAGAACGAACGCAGGAATGGTTAAGAAGAGGTGAATTCACATCAAGAAATGAAAGGTTAATATTGGCAGCCCAAAACAGGGGTTTCTATCAGCTGACCGAAGACACAGGTTAGCGAATGCGATTTGGTCAAGCTGTAAACACTGAAATGGCAAAATATCGAAGCGGCATGGGAAAGAATTCGCTTGGCCGCTTTGGTAGTTTGCCATTTTTGGCACTGTAGTGTGGTCTCGGAGTTGGTATATTTAAGTAAGGGGGGTGTGAGGGACAGAGAAGCCCCCCACTTAATAACATGTATTAAAGTGTTTTCTTTTTTTTTTTATTGGAACAGCGATTTTTTTTTTTCCCTTGGAAAAAAAAATCGCTGTTCTGACAGTTCGGTTTTGTAAGCTTTCGCTTACATGGGGTTGATTAATCACCGTTCGCTAACCTAAGCATTCGTGATCTAATATAGACCCCAAGATAGTGGGCTACGTACACACTGGTTTACAAAGTCCACTGAACATGTGGGAGAAACAGATATATGTAGGTTTTGTAAAACCGAATTGGAAACAGTCACACGCCTTGTTGGTTGTTGCGTCGCACTAATGGCAGAGGGACTGTATACTGAAAGGCATAATAATGTGGCGAGACTGTTACACTGGAGATTGTGCAAACATTATGGTACTGAGGTGGCTGCAAAACATGAAACATGAACCACAAAGAATCATAGAAAATGATGAAGTTTATATCACATGGGATCATCCAATACTAACAGTTCAAAAGATAGATGCTAGAAAACTGGATATAGTGGTTAAAGAAAAGAAGACAAAATTAGCATTGATCATTAAAATCGCCACACCTAGTAAATACAGTGTCTTGTGTACAGAGAGACACAAAGTCATAAAATACCTTAATCTGCAGGCAGAAATGAGAGCCATGTGGAAGAATGATACACAGACAGTTCCAATAGTAGTAGGAGCAACTGTTACCAATTCATGTAACACCTTACGAACTGCAGAAGGAGTCATTACTGGACACATTGCGGATGCTGCAAAGAGCACATTTGGCTAACATCAAAGAGAGAAACAATACTAATTTCATGATCTTTAATCGTACTTTGACTTAGGAATGGGGTCCATTCCCGTCATGGCATTAGAAACCCAAAAAACTTGGAGAAATTAAAAACATTCAGACTCACAGGGATTCATTTCAGACAACATTGCAAAACAGTCTGCAATACATACAGGAAACCTGTAAAGCACTAGGTGTATAGCCCCATAAGATGATAACAGACTATTGTCCGTGATGCCCTCATAGGCCTAGCCTAGACATTCACCCATGTCCCTTCAAAGCCAGCACCTGTTTCCCCTGTCCAGCTGGGACACACGCAGGATCTGAGGGGTGTCTTATACATTTCCATGCAGTCGTCCAGCATCTTCTTCAAGAGAGCTTTATACATACTCTGCTAGACATGGGGAGGAAGTGGACTTTACAGACAGTATATTTTGTGGGACACTACACTATCCTGGGTCTACGTTAATTAACCAACCATGAAACTCAAAATACCGATTTGTCATACTCGGCCAACCCCACCGCCTGAAATACACTACCCACCCAAACAAAATAAATAAACCACAAGCATACACCAACCAAAACCCTACTTCTAACCCTACACTAAACCTCACATACACCACTATCTATGCACTCTCCTTAACCCCTCCCTAACCCTAAGGTCTGTAACTACCACACACTTACCCACACACACTTACCCAATGGAGCTATACCCAAACAAAATAAATAAACCACACGCATACACTAACCAAACTCCTACCTCAAACCCTACACTAAATGTTAAATACATTACCCATATTACATTACCTATTTATGCACTTATCTTAACCCACACCCTAATGTCCGTAACTATCGCACACTTACCTTACAGATCTGTAGCTCAGATGGGCCAACCAAAACACTTCCACATTTTGAATTTCATGTTAATTTTGCGGTTTCGTGAGTTTGCTTATTTTGCGGTTCGATGCATTTGTGTAGATGGATTTGCATTCGCTGGAATCAGCTTTTGGTTAAATAAAGTAGACCCCACTATCCCACCAACAAGTACTATACATGTCACAGACCAGGTGAGGGCCTTGAGTGCATGTTGTGTGAGTGGGGTTTGTCTTACAGATATGCCAAAACACCATCAAGGCTGGTTTGGAAATGGCTTTGTATGCCAGACACAGGTCACCTATGATCAGTCTGTATGAGACTGAGTACAGGGACAGGGCTTTCAGCCTATCTGTATACGACAGGAGTTGCAAACCTTGGATTTGCCTGGTCAGGAACCTCTGTGGTCTCTGCAACTGCTGCATTTGCTTGGCAAGGTACATGCCAAAGGAGCCATTGTACTTGGTAATGTGTCTGATACGGGTGCAGTACAGGGATGTTGTGGCCTATTGGTTCCTGCATGACATACCCATATTTGTGAGGTAGGCCATGTAGGCAGCCTTCCGTATAATGGTGCCCACATGGTGGGAAACTGTCAAGTTGCTACCACCCTTGGTGCACAACTCATCTAATACCTAATTGCATCTTCAGTACATTATTACTGTCATAATTAGTGTGGATGACATCTACCACAGCAGGGAAGATGATCCATCTCCTGGCAGTCAGTTTGAGGCAATGCTTCTTGCACCAGTCATTCATTTTGGTGAGGGCCTCTTGGAGGATGATCACATCAGTAGAAGAATGTAAGGCAGTGGCTAGCTTGAAAGCATCTGTAAACGTGGTCAGCCACAGACCAATGCTTTTGTCTTGTACCTCAGAAACATATATCTCAAACAGTAGAGGTCCCCAGACTAATTATTGGAGTACACTACTCTGGAAGAGTCTACTACAAGAGGTGCCTTCCACTACAGTGACTGGGTGGGTACTATCATTGAGCCAGTTAGCTGCCCATTTGGTAACATACAGGTTAATGGCTAGCTGTGTAGGCTTATGTATCCTGGCTGCCTGGGGATTAATGTGAGAGAACTGGGCTAGGTGAAGGTAGGCATTTTTCACCATCTTCCCCAGGTCCTTGTGTTTGTTGACCACTTCAGAGAAGTCGACCAGGTTTAACAGGCCTGATCTCCCTTTGACAATGCCACACTGTGTGGGCTCAAGCATTTTGAGGTTGACAATGTCAATGTTCATAATCTCCTTGATATTGCCTTCCATGCCCTTGCAGATCAGGCTAGTTAGGCTGATGTGTATATGATTGGCTGGGTCAGTAGATTGCTCTGCCTTTGTGTATAGGGATGGCAATGGCTTCCCTATGTGCAGATGGGATGACAATTGTGCTCAGGCTGTGGTTGACTACTGTGTGTAATGGAGCTGAGAGCTCATGCCTGAGTTCATGTAGGATGCAGCCAGGGATGGTATCAGGCCTATGGAGACTTCTGTTTGTTGCCTTTCAAAGGGCATTACGGACCTTCTTCCTGATGATGAGGGGAGGGGGGCAGGTGCTGTGCATGCACATGTGTACCGATGTGGGGACGGGGGGGTGATGTTTACACTTCACCTGTCTGCAGCAGGTTGGCTATATCTATGTTGTATGTATCTCTGGTGTTATTGATCACCAGTATGGAGCAGATTTGGGTGTTACCTCTGGGATTGCAGACATATGTGAGGAAGGCCTAGTGATTGGCCTAGGTAAATGTGTCCAATTTGCACTCAAAGTTAGCCTTAGGGTAATTCACCTGTGACCTTATTTGCTTGTTCAGACCAAGGTGACATTGTTTCCAATTAGGCACCTGCTCCATCTTGGCCCTGTCCAGCAATTATTTCCATCTATTCTGGTATTTGTGTATTGCTGCTGTCCACCACAGATGTTTCCCCTACCTTGAGGGAGATGATGTTGTCCTGTCAGGTATTGCTGAGTCCAAACAGCTATGTAGGTGCTCACATAGTATTGTGGTGTGGGCTTGGACACTACTTCTAGTTCCAACTGATGGGACAGTGGCTGTAAAGCTATTTATACCTGCTCTGAGGATATTTATAGTCACTTTTGTAAAGTTTATTTTGTTTGACTCTTACCAAGGAGGATGACAACTTAAGGAGTGACACAGTGGCTACTCATGTTGGTGAGAACTAGGTACAGGATATTTCCACCTGTCATAGGAGTGGTGACCAGCTGATCCACTGCATTGCCATCGACAAAGTAGAGGAATCTGTGCATTCATGTTGAGGTATGACCACTAAAGTGTGCTAGCCTGTGTAACTAATTTATCACTGTTTCTGCATTTTCTGTGTGTTTCTACCAAAAAAAAAAAAATCCTTGTTTTCCCGCCTTCCTCGACTAGTTTAGACCAGTTTACAGGCATTGCTGTATTCTGGGCTGTGGTGTAGTTCCTGTGTTGTCCATTACCTTACTTGGATAGAAGGAAGTTTCTTTGCTTACCAGTGGGAGTGGGGAGCCTTGAGCAGCCTACCTGTCCTTGGGGGAAGTGACCTCAGCACAAGAAGCTGTAGTAATTGGTTGTTTGGGACCATTTCCAGCTCTTTTGTAGTTCACTGTTTAAAATCCTCCTCTGGGTGTTTTTTTCTGGCCATACTGCTCAGACAAGCTCCATGCGGGTTTACAGAGTGGTCCTAGCAGCAGGGAACTCAGAAAAGCGACTACCTTCTGGATTTAAGTATCTTTGCTTTTTTTCACTTGAAATAGCTTCTGTAGCTTACCTTGAACTAGCCTGAACTGTTTTTAACTGATTGCTGCATTATTTTAAAATCTGCACTTAAAGTTACATTTTAGTCGAATTTGATCGAAAGTTTGCTTGTTTGTTTGTTTAATTTAACTGTGGAGGCTGCCCACTAAAGTGTGCTAGCCTGTGTAACTAATTTATCACTGTTTCTGCATTTTTCTGTGTGTTTCTACCAAAAAAACAAAAAAATAATCCTTGTTTTCCCACCTTCCTCGACTAGTTTAGACCAGTTTACAGGCATTGCTGTATTCTGGGCTGTGGTGTAGTTCCTGTGTTGTCCATTACCTTACTTGGATAGAAGGAAGTTTCTTTGCTCACCAGTGGGAGTGGGGAGCCTTGAGCAGACTACCTGTCCTTGGGGGAAGTGACCTCAGCACAAGAAGCTGTAGTAATTGGTTGTTTGGGACCATTTCCAGCTCTTTTGTAGTTCACTGTTTAAAATCCGCCTCTGGGCATTTTTTTCTGGCTGTACTGCTCAGACAAGCTCCACGTGGGTTTACAGAGTGGTCCCAGCAGCAGGGAACTCAGAAAAGTGATTACCTTCTGGATTTAAGTATCTTTGCTTTTTTTTCACTTGAAATAGCTTCTTACCTTGAACTAGCCTGAACTGTTTTTTTAACTGATTGCTGCATTATTTTAAAATCTGCACTTAAAGTTACATTTTAGTCGAATTTGATCAAAAGTTTGCTTGTTTGTTTGTTTAATTTAACTGTGGAGGCTGCCCACTAAAGTGTGCTAGCCTGTGTAACTAATTTATCACTGTTTCTGCTTTTTCTGTGTGTTTCTACCAAAAAAACAAAAAAATAATCCTTGTTTTCCTGCCTTCCTCGACTAGTTTAGACCAGTTTACAGGCATTGCTGTATTCTGGGCTGTGGTGTAGTTCCTGTGTTGTCCATTACCTTACTTGGATAGAAGGAAGTTTCTTTGCTCACCAGTGGGAGTGGGGAGCCTTGAGCAGCCTACCTGTTTTTGGGGGAAGTGACCTCAGCACAAGAAGCTGTAGTAATTGGTTGTTTGGGACCATTTCCAGCTCTTTTGTAGTTCACTGTTTAAAATCCGCGTTTGCACGGCTTTGCGTGGTCGTGCACATAGCGCAGCACCAGTTAAACAATGTTAAACTTTTTCTGGCTCCGCCAAGTCTGTTCTTCAAATTTTCCCTTAAGGAAGCTCTACTCTTAGTATAACCAGACTACTCACTGTATTATAAGCCTAGCACTTGTTCTCAATACTTCTCTACTAAGTAAGCACTCTCGTACTAATTAAAGCACTACATCTACTTACCATCCCTGTGAATACCCACTTCCCTTAAAGGTATACCATTCCCTTATACTGTTCTAGCATGTCGAGTGGTAGATTACTGGCGTCATCTCCAGTTCAGCTGGTCAATCTGGGCATCTTGAGACAATGCTACAATTGTCTCATGTACACAGACAACCCTCTCCTCCTCCCAACAAACACAAATACATGTGAGAGATGCAACTATATAGCCAAACTGAAGGCTGAACTCTCTCAACTCATGGCTGGCATAACCAGACAGGAGGAGATGGCAACCACACACACAACAATCCCAGTCCCACATAGACCTACCACAACTGCAAACCAAACACATAAAAACACAAAGACATACTCGGAGGCTCTAATAAAAAACTTACCAAAACAACAGAGGCTCCCAAAGCAGACATCCAAAAATCCACCACCTCAAAACAAAACACATGCAACACATACTTCAATAAATCAGTGTGTCGACCAATCGCAGCCCTTAAGGCCAAACACCTTGCCTGATACACTAGTAATAGGTGACTCCATAGTCAGACACACTGATGTCCCACTGACCAGGCAGAACAAGGAGAAAGTGACTGTGAGCTGTCTATCGGGAGCTAGGATCCGCCACATAACACACGCACTCAGGTCACTCCAAAGCAAGTACAAATATGACTCTGTCATTGTCCATGCTGGTGTGAATGACCTGAGATGTACCTCCCTGGACTACATGAAAAGAGACATAGAGGAGCTCTCCGATTATGTAGCCCAGGCTGGTATGACCCTGACCCTGAGCAGCATCTTGCCCTCACCAAGAATGATACCACAATACAAAGACAAGATGATCAGCTTTAACAATTGGCTCAAGTACTGGTGTCATTCTAAGGGGATCCAATGTCTGTCTGCCTGGGATGATATGTTGGACAAGCCACGCTGCTTCACAAGGGATGGCTTACACCTGTCACCACTGGGCTTCGGATATTGGCTAAGGCTCTTGCCACCCCATAGTGCCTTTTTAGGCAAGGCTCAAAAGACAAACCCACCTCCTTAGAAAACAAAAATGGAAAAAACTAAGGGTAATGCTGCTCAACGCCAGAAGTCTAAATCTCAAGATGCAGGCACTTGATGCACTCCTCAGCATGGAGAACATCGACGTCTGTGCAGTAACTGAAACCTGGTTCAAGGCTCCTGAGAGCACCCCAGTGCTACCAGGCTATACCTCGTATCATGCTTTTCGCCCCCAAAACCTGGGCCGAACCACAAAGGGGAGTGTCCATATTCATAAAGGACACCCACACCTCCAGGTTAGTAGCAACACATGAAGCATCAGAGACCATACAGGTGCAACTAACCATAGGCAAAACTGTTATACAACTGGTAGCATGTTACAGACCACCCTCCCAATCTCAGGAACCCCACTCAGCCTTCCTGAAGACATTGGAGGATATGAATGTATCACAAAATACCATCATACTGGGAGACTTCAACTACCCAAACATAGATTGGGTACATTATTCTAGCCCTAATACCCTAGCCCAAAGGTTCCTGGAATTCATAAATTCAAATGCACTGGAACAACTAGTCACCTCTCCCACTAGGGGAGATAATATACTAGACCTGATCATCACAAACATGGGGACAAAATGCTCCACACGAAGTATACCCTCACTAGTGAGATCTGACCACAAAGTAATCACCCTGGATATACATATCCCACCTCCACCCCAGCACAAAAGACCACAGTGAAAACTTCTCAAAAGCAGACTTCACTCTTCTTAAGACTGAGATGGTATCCTTTAAGCCCACTGTGCCAGTGGATACCACATCCCACAATGCCGAATCCTTCACAAATGCTTTCTATGGACATCTCCAAGAATGCATGGATCATGCAATCCCAAACAAATCCAAGTCTCTCTCCACCAAATGTAAGCGCCCTGTCTGGTGGACCTCAGCCATAAACAAATTGTATAACAAAAGAAGGAAGCTACTGCACGTCAGAGCGAAATCCCATGAATGCAAGACATCTCTGATCAACGTTAGCAGAAAACTACGTTCTCTCATAAAAACATCCAAGGCAAACTTTGAGAGAAAAATCACTAAGGACACTAAAGATAACCACAAAGCCTTCTTCAGCTATGTTAGAAACCTGGGCAGAAACCCTCAGATATGCTCAGAGTTGGTTTACAACAACAAAAAATACACTGAACCCACAGATATTGCTAACATTCTGGCTGACAGTTTCAGTGCAAATTTCTCGCCTCCTTCACCCCCAAAAGAAGAAATACTTATCCCAGCTGAATGTAATCTCCCTGTCATCTCAGATGTCCAAGTGAGAACTGCCCCAAACAAGGCAAAAAACACAGCATCAATGGGACCTGACGGTATCCCGGGGTGCGTGTTACGTGAACTCCAAGAGGAGCTAAACCCACACATAAAAATGCTATTTAACCTTAGCCTTACTTTGGGATATGTACCTGAACACTGGCGTACAGCAACAGTGGTCCCACTCCCCAAGGGGGGTGCCTCTACAGACCCTGGAAACTACCGCCCCATAAGTTTGACTAGCCTGGTCTGCAAGGCTATGGAAAGAATCATTATGGAACACATAAACGGAGACATAGGGGACCTACAGACGCTTGACCCCACCCAGTTCGGCTTTGTAAAGGGCAGATCCTGCCTTTTAAACCTGGTTGACTTTTTTGAAACTGTCACTTGAGCCATTGATGAGGGCAAAGCAGTCCATACAGCATACCTGGACTTTGCTAAGGCCTTCGACACAATACCCCACTCAGGCATCATAGATAAGCTAAACAGCTTAAAAGTAAACCCTTATGTCACTAGATGGGTTGCAAACTGGCTAAAGGACAGAACCCATAAAGTTAAAATCGCTGGAGCAATGTCAGACTCAAAGCCAGTCACAAGTGGTGTCCCACAGGGATCTGTCCTGGGACCCCTCTTGTTCAGCATTTATTTCTCAGATGTTAAAGCAAACATGGGAGGGCTGTGGCTGACAAAGTTCGCAGATGACTGCAAACTAGGCGCCATAGTCGATACACCAGCAGATACACACATCCTACAAAAAGGCCTCACCGAAATGGGCAACTGGTGCCGTAGTCACGGCCTTAAACTAAATGCCAAAAAATGTATATTCATCCCTTTTGGAAAAAACAAAGTACCCACAAATTATCACATAGACAGCAACCCACTGAGTACAGAAAAAGTAATCAGAGACCTAGGGACCCAAGTAGACAGCGACCTCTCATTTGACACCCACGTTGCCAAAGTGGTTAGAAAAACATTCTACCTTGCACACCTCATCATGAAGGGTTTCACATCCAGATCCAAGGATGTCATTGCACCCCTATATTCCTCCCTCATCAGACCCATGATTGAGTACAATGCCCCATTTGGTATGTACCTCACCCGGCACTTGCAACAGCTGGAGAGACCACAAAAGTATCTTACCAAAAGGATCAAGGGTCTCCAACATATGTCTTATTCTGTCAGACTAAAGAAACTTCAGCTCTATTCAGTAGCATACCGCCTGCTCAGAGGTGATCTCTGCCTGACGTACAAGGCCATGCCCAATCAGGATCTGATGGACATGCTCCACCTCAAAAAATCCAAATCCATCAGGACCACGAGAGCTAAAGACTTAAACCTCGCACAAGTATGAATAGGACATGCTGGAGGGATAGATTCATAACCCAGAGGCTTCCCATGCTTTGGAGCAGGATCCCAGTTCATATTAGGCAGAGCCCTCACTGACTCTCTTCAAGAGAAATCTTGATGAGTGGATGGGAGATCGTAAGTTTACCCCAGGGGTCACATCTGTATCACTGCTAGACAGGGGCACAGTAAACTAATTCTATTATATAAGGGGACCTTCACTGTGTCACTACTAGACAGAGGCACAGTATTCTAGATTTATTCTGTACATTTTTGTACCATTTCATGGGGTGGCAAAAGCCACATCACTATGGCTAGGCTTACAAATGCCCCAGGGCAGATAGCCTAGTACTATACTATGAAACTATGAAACTCTAGGTCATGCACACTATGGTTAGTTAGTTAAAGTCACCCAGGAGCAGGGTAGATGATTGAATCTTGACAGATTCCAGCAAGTCTACATAGGTGTGGTGGGTGTCCAGAGTCATGGTTGGAGGTCTGTAGTTAGCTATGATTGAGTAGATGCTTTGTCAACAGTTAACTGCACTCGGGATGTTTCCTGTGCGTCATACTGTTTGGGTAGCCTGGAGGTGTGTATGTGTATGATAATGTTTAAAACTCCATCTCCTGTGGCTTTGCATCCTCTATTTAGGGTCTAAATGTATGATGGGATGAGTTACCTGGCAGGGATAGTGTGCTCTCCACAGCTGAATAGCAGATGTCAGTGACTGCACAAATGTCAGCTTCCTACAGGACAAGGTATGGTTGCATTGACATGGGTTTCATGATAAGACACATAGCTCCTGTTAGAGTAAGACAGCTGCACAAAGGCAAACATCACTGGTGGGCAAACGCCAGAAAATAATGACACTTTATACATCCAGCTGTAACACACTTAGTTGCTAGCAAAGATGGTCTCACATTCACAGGACTACTACGCAGAATATGACATCTGACATACAAATGTATGCTATTATGTAATATGTATGCTACAGATCCCCCACCCATTATGTATTATAAATGTGCAGATCCCCCACCAGGCTCCAAGATTCTCACTACACCTTTCTAAACATACAGGGAAATATTAATATATAACCAAACACCCTAATACTGGGTGATTTCAACTACTCTGCCATTAACAGGGAAAGCTACTCATGCACCAACACCTTTGCCCAACGGTTCTTGGAATTCATAAATTCCAATGCCCTGTATCAACTAATACATAGTCCCACCAGGGACTCCAATACCCTAGACCTGGTCATTACCAACATGGGAAATCGATGCTCCGCACCTATGGTCAACCCCTCGTTGGTCAGGTCAGACCATAAGCTAATCACCCTTAACATCCACATCCCACCCCCACCCCTCAGCAAGGAAACCTCCATAAAAAACTTCTCCAACCAAAGCCAACTTCATGCTACTCAAGTCAGAAGTTACAAACTTCATGACACCCATGAAGACGGGAACTGAAAGTTCGACTGCTGAGTCCAACACTAAGGCACTGTACGAGCACATCTACTCATGCATGAATCTTGCCATCCCAAATAGAACCAAGATGCTCTCCTCCAAAAAAAGGAAGCCAATCTGGTGGTCCCCTGCCATAAACAAACTTTACAACAAAAGGAAAAAACTGTTGCAGAAAAGAGGAAAATCCCAGGATGCAAAAAACTCCCTTACCAGCCTCAGTAAGAAGCTGAGATCCCTCATAAAATACTCCAAAGCTAGTTATGAAAATAAAATTGCCAAAGATTCCAAAGGCAACCACAAGGCATTCTATAACAATGTCAAGAATCTAAATGACAATGCTCATATCTGCTCTGAGCTACAACAGAATGGCATTAAATATACTGATCCCAAGGACATTGCCAATATCCTGGCAGATCGATTCAGTGCCAACTTCACCCCCCACTCACCCCCTAAATGGCCCATCTCAATACTGGAAGATTGCCAAATTCCGGTAATAATGGCCACACAGGTACAAAACGCACCCTCCAAAGCTAAGAATTCAGCATCCATGGAACCAACTGACATCACGGGCTGTGTACTACATGAACTACAAAATGAACTGGCACCTCACCTAAGTGTCATGTTTAATCATACCCTCACCTCAGGTTTCGTGCCCACTGAGTGGCACACAGCTGCAGTTATCCCACTCCACAAGGGGGAATCCACCTTGGATCCCGGGAACTACCGCCCCATCAGTCTGACGAGCCTGATCTGCAAGGCCATGGAACATATTATCATGGAACTTATAAGACATTGGCAACCTTAAAACACTGGACCCCACCCAGTTTGGGTTCATGAAGGGCCGATCTTGTCTCCTGAAATTATTGACTTCTTCAAATCAATCTCCAGAGCCGTGGACCAGGGTAAGGCAGTCCACACAGTCTATCTGGACCTCGTCAAGGCCTTTGACACCATCCCCAACTCTGGAATCATAGATAAACTTACTAAGCTGGGCATTAATCCCTATGTCACTCGATGGGTTGCCAACTGGCTTACTGACAGAACCCAGACTGTAAAAGTAGCCGACTCCAAATCCAGCTCCAAACAAGTGACAAGTGGAGTACCTCAGGGTTCAGTCCTGGGACCTCTCTTGTTTGGCATCTACTTCTCTGAAGTACACTAAGGGACTCTGGCTAACAAAGTTTGCAGATGACTGCAAACTGGGAGCCATTATTGAATCCCCAAATGATGTGGATACTCTACAAAAGGGCCTTACAGAAAGAGATGCTTGGTGCCAGAGCCATGGGCTCAAGCTCAATGCCAAGAAATGTATAGTTATCCCCTTTGGGTAAAAACATGTACCCATGAATTACCACATAGGTGGCAGTACACTAAACACTGAAAGTGTGACAAGAGACTTAGGGACACAGGTGGACAGTGGCCTCACCTTCAATAATCACATCACCACAACAGTCAGGAAATTCTTCTATGTGGCACACCTCATCACTAAGGGCTTTTCATCCAGAAAAAAGGAGGTCATTGTCCCACTGTACTCATCCCTCATTAGACCCATTATAGAATACAACACCCCATTTGGTATGTACTTCTCAAAACATCTGCAACAACTGGAAAGGCCACAGAAATACTTCACTAAAAGAATCACAGGCCTAAAGCAGATGCCCTATGCTGACCGCCTTAAGAAACTCCAGCTATACTCAGTCGCATATCATCTACTCCAAGGTGATCTCTGCTTAACATACAAGGCCATGTCAAACTCAGAGCTGTTGGACATGCTACACTTAAAGAAATCCCAATCCCTCAGAGCCACATGCTCCAGGGATCTAAATCTTGTCATCACAATAAACAAAACATGCTGGAGGGATAGGTTCCTGACCCAGAGACTCCCCAGAATAGACTGCCCATACATGTCAAGCAGAGCGCCTCTTTGGCCATCTTCAAAAGGAACCTTGATGTTTGGATGGGAGAAAGGAAATTCACTTCGGGGATCATTTCAGTCGCCCTGCTAGACAGGGGTCCAGAGAAGTAAATAGTGTGGAAAGAAATAGCCAGGGCATTGTTATGGCTAGGCTTGTATATGCCCTAGGGACAATAGCCTAGTACCAACCTATGACCCTATTATGTTATGACTTCAGTCTTTAATGGGTTGCCAGTGATTTGCCAGACAAAACACAACTGTATGAGGCATTGACTACAAATATGAGGCAAACATGTGGTCAGTTTGCAAAACTCTGAACAGTTGACAGGTATGGGCTCAGTATATAACATAAAATTCAACACACATTTGCCCCTGTTATTTACTAAGAACATACAGTATATAAGTCTCTTACATCATTAAAACAAGCATATGTATCGTAGTAGCATTCACAGGTGACATATGGATATTTACAACATCCCAGGTAGCTGGCCTAGCAGTGTCACAGTCAGTATTGGACAACAGACACTCCAGTAGTAGTCATACATGAGCTGACCTTTTCTGGGGTGACTTTGGGGCCAGAGCTGCGATCTATGTCACTGCAGACAGGGCCAGAAGGAAAGGCCATAGGTGCCAGACAGCATCATGTGAGTACAGCAGGTCTTGTTGTGAAATAGTGTTTAACTTCCTATTTCACATTATTGCACCCCCCCCTTCTGCATTCCATTACAAGCTTAAGCAAATGACATACCTGTTATAGTGCCTAAGGGTTTCCTCAGAATTATGCAAATGTTTAGGTTTGTGTAGTCACAGTCTGCCTATGTGTAGATGGGTTCAGACCTGTGTTGCATAGGCAGCTGCTTGCCTTTTTTAGGTAATGCTCATGAGCAGGTGATGGCCTGTGCACCAATCAGTGTCTCCCAAGTGCTACTTGCATCCAGAGCAGCTGTGTTGTCTTTCCATTAGCCAATGCCATAGCAACACAGTGCTATAATTAAGTCTTTCATGTGGGTCTTGCCCCTTTCTCTTGCCTGTGAGGAGGACATTATGGAGGTGTGGAGGGTACAGCTTCACGGGTGGTAGGTGGAAATCCCTCTCAGAACAAGAAATGTGGAGACAACCCAACAACATGGGGAACAAAGTTCCAGAAGTGGGTACAGATTGTAAGTAAGTATTGCTGTTATTACTAGATTAACAGGGTTTGTCTGCACATGCATTTTCTGCATGACTTGTCATCTGACAGTGATATGTCTCACATACCTCTCAACTGTCCAGATGTCCACAGACTACCCAGAGGTTTGCCTGTTATGTTTGGTTTGTTCCTCAGACAATTTCTGTTTTTGTGAAATCAGTAGGATAATGTAAGGATTGTAGTCAGTAAATATTGACATCCATTTGTATTTCAGGCAACATATCATTCAGGGATGTTATTTTACAACACACCCTGTAACATAAGGAACTGTTTCAGTTTGTAACACCATTATGTGAGATATGTCCCTCTTTTTGGCCCCCTGTCCCCCAGGTATGTCAGGCTTTGTCCAGATGTCTTGCTGTAAGAGGTTCAGTGTTATGGTATATCATTATTTAGTGATTTCACCCTGATATCATCCCAGTGACTTAGCAGACTCCCGGACATTTTATGAAGCAGTGGCCATAAATATGGACCCACACCATGGACATTTTGTGGGAATCTGTACAATTGAGAGTTATGTATGTCTAGCCATTGTTAACAGACTGTCAAGATTGTGTAGCAGTATTGTGTGTAAATGTTTGTTGGGCTAAGTAGGGAGAGTAGCAGGTGTGGGTGTCATAGATTTCTTTCTATCTGACTGTGCATGCTGCTACAGTTGCTGGTGGTCTATCAGGTGTATATATTTGTAGTGGCAGACTGAGAAATGCCCTGTAACACCTCAGGATTCCCAGTAGAATGTGAGTTGGGGCAGTATATGCTGGTGTAGTGTGTGACTGGCAATCAGGATATGTTTGTTCAAATAGGCGTTATACTCTAGAGTTCATTTGGGGTACTGGTATGTTGCTGTCCCTGTGGTGTGAATGGGTATGGATGGACAGTTTATCACCAATGTCTGCCTTTCCATACAGTTACATCCCTGTAGTGCATGATATATTTGCAAATACATGGGTAATTCCCCCAAGCTGATTTGGAGTAGTGTCGTGTTGGTCTTACTGTGCTTCATAAGGTGCTGGGTGAAATGGTTGGCAGCTCTCAGTGTTTTTTCCCTTCTGTTACATGACTGCAGTCATACCTCTCCACTATCAAGATGTCTAGACACTGCTCAGATGCGTGGCTCATGTGTTTGGTCTGTTCTCCATAATGGTTGAGGGTTTCTGAGAAATCACTGGGATGATGTGAGCATTGACATCAGTAAATGATGACAATCATTTGTGTTTCAGACCTGGAATCTATCAGAAAATGTATGTTAAAATCCAACTATGCTACTCTAGCAGACTTCTATGTGTATAGCAGCTATATTTCAAATATGTCACTATTGTTTGCTCTTTATCCCCCACTTTGTCAGGCCTTTTGCAGATGTCATGCAGTAAGAGGTTGGTGTTTGATATATATATATATATATATATATATATATATATATATATATATATATATATATATATATATAAGTACTACGGCTGTATATTTTTCCCTTATGTTAAATGACTGTAGTGCATGATATATTTGTAAAAACATTGCAAATTTCATTAAGCTTAGATGCAGTAGAGGTTTGTTGCTGTGATTGTAATGCACAGGGTCCTGGGTTCAAGACTTGGCAGTGGTGACATTTTTTTCATTAATGTAAAATGAATATAATGCATGATATGTTTGTAAAAGATTTACAAATTCCCCCACCTCTTATGCTGTAGTGGTACATTGCCATGATTGTAGTATACAAGGCCCTGTGTTCAAGAGTTGGCAGTGCTGGTTATTTTGTTTTTGGGCAGAACAAGGGTTGATGGAGACAGAGTGATTAAAGCACTATTAATCAGTTGCAACCGGGTTTGTGTGGTTTTGCGTGAAGCTAAGCAATGCTAACAGATAGTTAAGTCCTCTTAGCTTCGCTTAGTCCCACTTACACCCACCCTAATATTAATTAAACAAAATAAAAAAAAGAGTGATAGGAAAGTGGTGAAATGGAGGCAAGCAGGAGGTAAAACATTAGGAAAATCAGTTAGGGATATGGAGGACAGGTGTAGGGAAGGATAATAGCTCTACATTTCTTCTGCAGCAATAGCTGTGAATAATGTGTAGAATTTGGAATTTATAGCCTCACACCTTACAGGTAGGGGTGTTAGCAACAGACAGTTGTAGAATAATTTGTGGTTAGATTGATTAATTTCACTGTACATGGGGGTGAAATGTAGAGCTATGTATGTGGCAATGATTTTGTTTCGGGACAGGTGCCCTTATTTTTTTAAGGTGAGAGTGGGATGTTGGGGAAGGGCTATAGGTGAGTTTGTGGAGGTAGGTTGGGTAGGATAGGTTGCATTTGCAGACAGACAAGACAACAGACAGGGGTGGTATATGACACATGAGGGGGTAAACAAATCTGACGGGGAGGGTGGTTGGGAATCCAAAGCCCATGAACCCCCAAATGGATAGAGTATGACTGCGGTCCTCACCCATGGGCAATCAACACTGCACCTTCACAGCCTCAAAGGTGGCTGTGCTGGGGGCTGGACAGAAGGGGCAGCCTGCCCCTTGAGGTGCCCCAGGCGGCAATCCATCTGGCTCAGCCATCCATCCAATACTGTGCAGATGATGCTACGCACAATACCCTGGAACTGGTGGCAGGTGATAGTCTCCTCTCCATGCACACACCTTGGGGGGGGAATGGCCCCATCCCCTGAGGCAGTTCCACTAGAAGATGATGCAGGACCAGTGGAGGAGGCAGTTTCAGGTTGGGTCTCAGATGTGCTGAGTCCTGGTGCCATGGCCAGATGAGCAGCACAGGCAGATCCACCAGGATCTGCCTTACCAAACGTGCTATTGTGTTGAGGTTTTAAAATATATATTGGTAAGTCATGAACAAAACATTTCAAAATTAGTTATAACAGCATGTGCATGTGTTCCAATTAACTGCATACAACAGATTTGAAACAGTTGCATAGCAAACAGAACACATGCATAAATGGAACACAGTATGTATTGTAACAGCATGCCAGTAACACTGACGTCAACAGGCCACCAACAATGGTATTTGAACAAGCTATGTTAACATGCAACCAATCAAATATATGAACGATAATAGATCACAAGTTCCAACATTAGGTTTTGAAAACAACATATTCATAGTATATGAATGATAATTATCAATGCAGATAAGGGGTGGGGGGAGAGACAAAAATCACATTAACAACTTTTTAGTCTTCCATTTTTCACAACAGTACTGCTCAATACTCTATGGGTCTACCCTCACTTTACATCTACCTATGGCCCATAGCTTCTGTAGCACAAACACACCTGCTAAACTGTCAACCTGGAATGGTATGGGGCAAACTGCAGCAACTCTGGGTACATGACTAGAGGGGACTTATACATGTCAGGGTTACATGTCTGGCACAAGAATGGGTACCCTGCACTACTGTTATGTGAATGTGCTACTGGCATACTTCCCCTGGTTTAGTATCTGTGTCCAGGGTTATTGGCAGCAGTGACTACTAGCCTTGTAAGTGTGACACTTGAGAGACATGTATTGGGAAGAGTGCATGTTGTATGTACCTATCTTGCTGTCATTTACAGCCATGGGGTTGGACAGTGGAACAGTTGTACATGGTGTATTATTATACCCTTCATATACCTACTACCAACATTTCTTTAACTGTAAAACCTGTTGAGATAATATCTAACACTACCTGACTGTTTCTAGATATATTCCTGATTCCTTGTGTGTACATATGCACACATCTTACTAACACTCCCTGGATTTGAACCATGTCTGGTTGTGCAAAATTAACAACTATGCTATTTCTCATTACACTGAGCTGCTGGGAAACTTCTGTTTCTTGTTTGATTGGTCTCTGCCTAATACTCTGTTGGTTAGACAGTCTGACCTTGTAATCCTGAGATGCATGCATGACAGATAGTGTACTGTGCATTAATCCTTACAAATAATACAATCTGGGCAGCAAAGGTTAACACACGGCAATGATGCATGGGACACACTGTGATATATTAAACATTACTATTCAGGCTTCAGAGCTTAGTGCAGTATATATTTCATTTATATCTTGTTTTACAGCTCCACAATCTACAGTTTTTCTTAACAGCTGGTTCTCAGAACAACCTCAGTTAATGTATGCTGTCACACCCATATTTGCTGTAGATAACCTGTATACATTCTATTTCTACAACAACACACCGGAGTAAACACAACAGTTTGTGGTATTGATCTTTATTACAGTGACATGACACAGTGCTTTAGTACTAGATATCCTGTAGATCAATGTTAGTCGGACAAACTTTATTTATTCGGTTAACACAGTAACAGTTTACCTACAGGCAGCAATCAATGTACTTCTTAGTTATTTGCACTATATACTACAAGATAGATTTGTACTCACCAGCCTGTTGGCACAGCCTTAACAGTATGTCTGCATGGGCTTCGATGTTTCTACCCCTCTCTGCTGCAGCTGTAGGGGAGAAAAACAAACATTATGCATACCTCTCTATCACATACTCAGGTTAGAATTTGGTAGAAACTACTTGATACTGATACTTACACGTTGCTGGAGCATTCCTTGCCCATGCATCTTGGATCCACTTGGCCAAGATTGCTCCCTTATTCTGTTTTAGGTCACCATAATAGTGCCTTACCTGCTCAACAGTTTGGTGGATGCCAGTAGCACTGGTGAGAGAATGTGCAAGACGGTCCCAGGCCTCTACTTTGTATTGTGATCCCTAGTACTGGCCCTGTAGCAGTCTCTTGTCATAGTTTTCTAGAAGGAGTTCAGCCATGACCTGAATGTCCCAGCGCTATGCCCGAAAGCATGCTCCTTCAGCATCACCCAACATAGTACCTGCACAGATCCACTACTACAGGTTCTGGCTGTATTCCCACCTATGCAGTTTAAATAAGGCTATATTCCCACCCTTTGCTGTCATTGGACCATTTTGAAAATGCTAAGCTCAGCTAAGCAGTGTGCAAATCCACTAAGCTGAGTTGGACAGTGCTTAAAGGGATAAATGCTGAGCATTGCTTAACAGTGCACAAATCCACTTAGCTGAGCTAAATGCTGCTTAGCATTCACATTTAAGCAATGGTTAAGCTGGCTAAGTATAGCTAAGCAATACTTAGCGTTGCTCAGTTCTCATTTTAAAAGAAATTCATCATTACTGGCATACTATTAAGTGTATATAATTTACTGTATATGACATCCTCCTATGTGCTTTCATTATATTACCTTGGGGTGTGACTATACTGTAGCGGATACTTGTGTATACATGGGTGATTTCACATGTTATATTCACTCAAACTTCTATTTTGGACTTGTTACACTACCCTGGGTAACAAATATCTATTACTATATAATTTAGCATAACAAAATAACTTTAACAATGCTTTCCCATCTGAAAATAAAGTGCCTGTCTTGGTACTTGAACCCTGAATGCCTGCATTCAAAACAGGGACTCTAACCACTGCACTACCACATCATTGAGTTTTTTGCTATACATTTTTATTTAGCTGTTATGAGATGTTATGAGATGTTTAAGCAATGCTGAGCAGAGGACCTTAACATACAAACCTGCTTAGCTATGCTTAAACATACCTTAGAATGGAAAAAAAAGGAAATTAATAAACTCACTTTATTTACATGTATCAAAACTTCTTGTCAGTCACAGTAAGGGAAATTTTAAGGGGACACATAGGGACAGATTTTCAATATTGCTCTTACATACTTAGAAAGTTGTTAGAATAATAGGTTTTGCATTAGCATGACTGCAGATGGATGTGGAGTCTTAAACTCAAATGTTTCTCATTATTTAATGACTCACATCCTCTGCTATTTGCCAGGTAGAGAGAGATATTTGGGGAACACACCAAAAATATGATGCAGCATACCTCTCAACTGTACAGATTTTCACAGAATGTCCAGATTTTTGCTTCATATTTATGGTTAATTTTTCATATGATTGTGTTTTTTTAAGCAAATAATTGACAGATTACTCAGGGTTTAAGTCAGAGGATAATGACAGACATTTGAGGTTCAGACTTCATACTCTTCAGAAAACCCATGCTAATGCATAACCTGTTATTCTATCAACTTTCCAAGTTTGTATGGGCAATATTTAAAAAGTGTCCCTATTATTGGGCCTTTGTCCCCCCGTTATTTATGGCTTTGTCCAGATTTCTTGCTCCAAGAGATTTAAGGGCATGTGAGGCGGATGTGGACATTCTGTGAAAACCTGTACAGTTGAGGGGTATGGCTGTTCAGCACTTTCACAATGCAGGGGATGTATGACAGTACCTGTCACACACCCCCTGCATTGCTTCCTATCCAGCCTTTCTGCTTTCTGTGTCCACGGATAATGAAATTACCTGGGACATGTCATACAGCACTTTGACAATGCAGGAGGTGTGTGACAGTACCTGTCACACACTCCCTGCATTTATTTAATGACCTCCTGTTTATTTCAGTGTCCACAGACACTGTTTTAATATCATATTTGCTTTCAATTTTCGTGGACACTGAAATGCATTGAAAAAGTGCCGTACGACACTTTCTGAGTGCAGGGGGCATGTTAGATGTGCGTGCTCTACTTAAACATGCCCCCTGCACTCAGTAGTGTTCGTGTCCACTTAGCCTTAGCAGTAGCCTGCCTTCATGAATATGCAAGGTGCACTGCTGTTGAAGCTATGCGGAAACGGACACGGTTCACTCCATGCAGAAATAGCACTATTCCTGCAAGGAGTTTATTGAATCCTGGGGAGAGTGTTTTTACCATAAGCTGAAGAATTTTAATGTACAATTTGATGAATGGGGTATATTTATTTAATGAGTCTTCCATCTCATGCCCTAATCAAATTCATCTTTTCCCATTATTTCATATAAACTTTTCTGTATAATTCATTAATTCCGACATTTTAATTCCCTGACTCTATTATTGTAAATCGCTGATACTTCTGTTTTTCACCAGTTGTAAGTAGTAGGTCACATACATGGTTACTATCTTATTGTATTTGCTTGCTTTTAACTAGACTATCTGCTACATTTATTGTCTATATGTTTGGACAATTTCTACAAAAAGCAATTCAGTAATGTGTTTATGTTTTTATTTTATCTTCTAAATACATAAATTATAATTAAAAAGGTTAACACAGTGTGAGCCTAGTCATGTGAAGCAATGTTTACCGTAGCCCGTCTTAGAAGTATTTATTTTATTTTTTTATTTATTTAACATTTGTTTACTAGGAAAGTCCAACTTGGAATGAAGCCAGTTTTCATCAGAGGCTTGGGGAGAAATGCTCCAGACACATGTATTTGTAATGTGAGAGGAAACTGGAGTACCCAGAGGAAACCCACACAAATGCAGAGAGGAATGCAGACTCTGCACAGAAGGCACCCCAGCCAAGAATCGAACTGGAGAACCTCTTGCTGTCAGGCGACAATGCTACTGCTGCACCACTGTACCATCTACAGTATGTACAAAGAGCTAATTGTCTTTTGGGGAAGTGTTGTGTACCTATTTCAACTGCACTCAGCTAGGAGTGCATTGAGTAGGGTGTTATCCCACAGCAAAATGACCACATCTTATGGCTGCTTGGATGACATTTCCTCTGCAGATTGACTCTCATCTTTAGCACCATCTTCTGCTTGTAGCATAGTGGCTGAAATGGTTCCACTATGCAGGATTTGAACATGAGCATCTGTAAACTTCTTTGATAGTCAAAACAAACTAAAATCATAAACTATTGCTCATCCTAAAAGTACAGATTAAAAAAAAACACTTTCTCTACCACCACCCTCAACCTTATAAATACAACTGAAAATTTGCTTAGCGTTGGAGAAGGGAGAAACTCCTCAAAAGGGCACACAGCTGTCTCCTTGTTAAACACTATTTTTGTTTAACAAGATCAACCGATTTTCAAGGCAAAGCTGTGTAAGGAAACAAAGGATGGCCTGCTGAAAGAGTGATACCTTTGGGATGATATGAGGTGCAATGGACCATACAATAGAGGAGCAAAAATGCTAATGGACAGTGTCTTGTGATCTGATGTTTCCCAGACGTAAGGAGAAAAATCACCAGGAAAAAAATCATTGTAGTTGATAGTTGCAGCGTAATTAAAATGGATGTGTTGTAATAATTGTAAAAGAATTGTCCATCTTTCTTTGGAAGTAAAATAAAAAAAATCTAATACATTTAAAATCAATTGTTTTACTTTGAGCAGTTTATCTTTGTGCTGTTTAATTTTATAGAATAGCATTGTACATTTGTTCCTCTGCTGAATTATCAAACAGCTGAGTTAGTCTTTTGAATGTGTTCAGACTATATAACTACTTTATTTATAATCTGCAGATGTCAGGAACTACATCATTAATTAACTGGCTGAAACATTATTTTGTCATGTGCTGCCCCAATGACCCATAATTCTGTTACTCTTCCAACAGTGACAGCAGGGATTTCATGTTTGGGAATTTATAATCATGTATAGTCTGTGTGCATATGGAAAAATCAACTGTCAATGCCACTTGGGTCAATGTGTAATAATTTAATATTTTAAATAACCAAGTTTTGGGTATCTGTTCCTAAGAGACTATGCCATGTCTTCCATGGCTGCTACACTTACAGTAAATGACAAAAGAAGCTAAAATAATTTCTTGTTATTGCTTATAAAAGCAGGATAACATAAGGCTGTATAAGTAAAACACTTGGGATATTAATTTGCGATGAAAACATATGAAGTCTGTTTCAGCTGTGCAACAGTTACAATGTTATATATTTAAATACATTTAATATGGAGTATACACAAATGGGTTTACGTTTATTCATATACTTTTTATAAATTAAACCCAAATACAATCAGAAATTATTACTGAATCTAAATAACGAAGCTGTACGGCAAGATTTGTATGGATGAATAATTGCTCAAACATTAAGTGAAACATAAGACAAGATAAGTCTGATTTATATGCGTATATGTAGTTATCTACTGTACCTGAGCAAAGGTAGGAGGCATGTTAACAAAGAAAGATCAGTGTAAAATAGAGCACCATCAAGCTGTACATGGTTCTTAAATAATGTAAGTAGCTGAATTGTGTAGAACCACTGAAAGGTGATTTGTTCTTAAAATATTAGGATGCTCCAGTAAATCTATTATAGATAAAGATGAATTTGGCAGGATGACTGCTGTACACTCTGGCTAAGGTGGATAGAAAAATATAATGTGTACAGGCCAGGCTGCAGTGATACCACAGTTCCACACTAGGCCAAAGAACATTATGGTGACTGGTCAAGAGCTCTTTGACTGGTAAAGAGTAAACAGAATTATGCTGCCCAACATCATACATGTAGTGTATGTAGCCATATGTTAGTTTACTATTATGGCACAGCAGCTGGAACTTTAAGTGAATCTACCAGTAGCTTTGCCTGTGTGCCAGGTGACTTTTTTATCAGAATATTTCAAGTAAACATTCTTGAAAAATGCACATTGGGTCTAATACACCTTAACTTATTTACCTTCAACATATGTCTGTTTTCAAATTTATCATAGGGTCATAGCACAGTAGTAGGCTGTTGACCTGGAGGTCATTTTAAGCCTTGTTATTTCACCCCAATATAATACCTTAGAAATGCTAGTCAATACCTAAGATTGCATTTAGTGATGACTGCTCATGTCCAGGAAGGTTGGCAGCTTTATCCATGGGTTAAATATACTGTGCCCCATCCACTCATCCAGGTTCTTCTTGAACCATTGTAGTAGCAGGTTTCAAAGATGTGGCAGTTGCTGGGAGATAAATCTGTCTCTCCAGCATGTCATATTTAAGTCACAGGCCATATTTAGGTCCCTGGAATGGGTAGACCTAGTCCTGTTTGATTTACGGATATGCAGCAAGTTCATTAGGTTTGGGTCTTGGATTGCTCTGTAGTCCAGGCAAAAGTCTGTCCTAAGATTTCTATATGAAATGGAGTATACTGACAGAGACTTTAGTCAGTCTATGTAAGGCACATGCTGGAGTCCCTTGATCTTCTTTGTTAGAAACATCTGAGGTCTGTCTAATTGCTGCAGGTGCTTAGTACAGTACATGCCAAACAGGATGTTATACTCAATTATGGACTGGATTGGTGCCGATTATAGGGGGGTTATAATTTCTTTTGCTCTCGAGGCAATGCTTTTACTAATCAAGTGTGCTACATAGAACACTTTCCTTACTGCAGTAGACACATGATCATCGAAGTTAAGGTCACAGTCAACTTGTGATCCCAGGTCCCTTACTACTTCATGGGTACTTAGGGTATTGCTGTTGATTTGATAGTGTGAGGGGGCATTGTTTGTACCAAAGGGAATAATGATGCATTTCTCTGCATTCAGTTTGATACTGTGACTAATACACCAGTCATTGGTCTGTTGAGACCCTCCTGGAGTATACTGACATCATTTGGGGATTCAGGGATTGCAACTAGTTTGCAGTCATCTGCAAACATTGCCAGCCACAACCCCTTAGTTTTGACCTGAACTTCTGAGAAGTATATACCAAACAGTAGGGGGCCCACTGGTAACACGTCTGCTAGTTGATGTGGCCTCACCCACTTTGATAGTGTGTTTTCTGTTTTGTGAGCCAGTTGGCAACCCATATTACAACAAAGGAGTTTGCATTCAGTTTGCTGAGTTTATTGGTATTGCCTAAATGTGAGATTGTGTTGAAAGCCTTTGCCAGGTCAAGGTATGCTGTGTGCACAGACCTACCCTTGTCAATGACCTTGGTCACATTTTCAAAGAAATCTACCAGATCTAACAGACAGGATCTGCCCTTCATGAAGCAGAATTCGGTAGGATCTAGGGTTTGGAGGTCACCTATGTCTTTATTTATGAGGTCCATAATGATACACTCTGTGGCTTTACAGATGAGGCTGGTTAGACCTATGGGTCTGTAATTCCCTGGGTCTGTTGCTAGACTACCTTTGTGGAGGGGAATAACTTGCTGTTCTTCATTCCACAGGAACAAAGCCTGTGGTTAGGCTATGATTAAAAAGGATACTTAGTAGTGATGCTAGTTCATTTATTAGCCAATTTAGAAGACAGTCTGGGATGTTGTCTGGTCCCATAGAGGCTGCGTTTTTTGCCTTTGACAAAGCTTTGAGGACCTGCTCTTCAGATATGTAGGGTGGGGGGAAGTTTGGAGGAAAATTTGTAAGTTAGAAGTGGATAAGGGAATTAAATTTTTGCCAACCCTACCTTCTAGCAGGTTTGCTGTCTCCGTGGGGTCAGTGTGTGTGATATGTTGGCCACTAGTTCTGCACATGTTGTGTCCTACCCTTTAGGTTATGTACATACCTGTAAAAGGCCTTATGGTTATTCTTGGCTGCACTTGCTAAGTTTCTCTCAAAGGAGCCCTTGGAGGATTTGACAAGTTGTCTTATTTGCCTGTTGAGGCTGAGGAGGGTGCTTTTCCATTGCTGAGGCCTTGCCTTTGTTTAATTGGACAGCAACTTTTTGAGTTTACTGTAAAGTTTGTTGATGCTGGATGTCCACCTTGGCAGCTTGTTTTTACTTGGGTTTCTGGCTTTGATTCTTTCTGAGTTTATACACTTATGAAGTTATTGTACAGGGCTTTCGTGTAAGCTTCAGCATAGCTACCACTTCCAGCTTGGGTCAGGGCTTGGAATGCATTTATATCTTCACCTAGGAGGATGTAGTTTGTCTTGGTGAAGTTTCTTAGTCTGATTTCACCCTCTGAGAGTTCTGGTGTTAGTGCCAGCTCAAAGGTGACTGATTTGTAGTCAGTTTTAACTAATGAGGGTCCGACAGTTGTAGCAGTGCATCTGTTTGTCATGTTGGTGAGGACCGCATCCAGAATGTTTGTTCCTCTTGTTGGGGTGTGGACAATTTGTTCCAGAGCATTTGAATTAACAAAGTCAATGAACTTTTGCTCTAGTGAGTTAGGGCTGGTGTAGGCTTCCCAGTTGATGGTGGGATAATTGAAATCCCCCATAACCAGTGTGTTTGGTAAACTTTGACTTGTCTCCAGTTTGGCCAAGTAGGCTTCATGGGTGTCGTGATCCATGGAGGAGGATGTATAACAGGTTATGACGTGAATGGGGATCTTATCCAGTGTAACCTGGGCCTAGAGTAACTCCATGGAGTTGTTCAGTTTAACTAGATGGGAGGTGAATTTATCTCTATTTTAGATTGAAACACCACCTCCTTTGGTTTTCACATGTCCATTTTGCTGTCTAAAGGTGTGGAAGGCATTGTAGCCTTACAAGGTCAGGGTACTCTCTAAGGCCTTGAGCAGGTTTCTGTGACTGCACAGACATCTACATCCTTAATGATATAAGTGCTTCCTGGAGTGCAGTTTTTGGTTTAAGCTCCTAGCATTTAGCAGCATGACCCTTATTTTGTTCTGATTGGTTAATTTTACATTATTAATGTTGTCTTCAAGACCTTGCCTAAAAAAGGCACTATGGGGGGCAAGAGCCTTTGCCAGAAGCCGAAAGCCTAGAGGTGCCAGGTGCAAACTACCTCTGGCAAAGCAGTGAGGTTTGTCAACGATGGCTTCCCAGGCTGACAGGAACTGGATCCCCTTTGAATGACACCAAAAACTGAGCCAGTTATTGAAATCAATGATTTTTTGTTTATAGTGTGGCATCATTCTAGGTGGCAGTAGTATGCTGCTTAAGGCTAGAGACATACCTGCCTGGGACACATACTCAGAGTGCTAAACCATATCTCTCTTCACATAGTCCAGTGAGGTGCATCTCAGGTCATTCACACCAATATGAACTATGACAGAGTTATGATGGTACTTGTTGCTGAGAGGCCTGTGTGCATGTGTGATCTGACGAATCCTGGCACTGGACAGGCAGCTGACTGTGACTTTCTTTTTGTCCAACCTGGTGAGTGGGACATCCATGTGTCTCACTATTGCGTCTCCCATGGCAAGAAAATTTGGTTTTTGAGTGTTAAACCTTACTGGCTTGGTGGGTTAGACACTGGTGTTGCTATGTGTCTTGGGTGTTGTGGTGAGTGTGTTAATTGTTGCAGTTTTGTGTTTTGGAGGTCTCTGGTGTTTCAGTAAGTTTTTCGAGAGAACCTCCGTGTATGTGGATTTACATGTTTGATGCCTAGTATGCGTATGAGTAGTGGTGAGTGAGTTGACAGCCTTCTCCGTATTTCTGTTTTGAGACAGAAAGAGCATGGATTCTAGATTCTTGGTGTAAATACATCTCTCGCACTCTGTACTACGTGTGTTATTATTAGAGGGTTGTCTGTGTATATGAGGTAATTGCTACACTGCCTCAAGAGTCCCAAGTCAACAAGATTAGCAGGAGAAACAAGGGTAGTCCAACTGTCTATGATGCCAGGCTGAAGACTGTTGTCACTAGGGGTGACTATTCAGAATTGATCATGGAGGAGCTCAGTGGATGGATATTTCTTCCTGGGTTTTAGGGAAAATTTGTTGAATTTAACTGTCCGGCTTTGATGCACAACTGCATGGCAGTGCATGGTGATGCACGATGTGCAAACAAGCAAAAACCTTCTCAAATGCAGAGCCTAAACACTGGAGGCTAAAAACTTGAAAAAAACTTCAAAAAGATTCAAAATTACCAATGAGGATGCTTATTCCAACCGTAAACCAGTCTCAGTTTATCAAACACGTCCCAATCAGCACAATTCTCTCACAAAAGTGCAGATAGGCCCCTTCCAATCCAAGATGGCCTGTAAAATGTGCTCAGAACAAACAAACTACTGCAAACAGTTCCAGAAGCAGCAAGTCTGTATCTGGACTATGCTACAGCCACTAGCTACCCTAGTTTCAGCAGAAAACACTAAAGAATGTTTAAAACAGCAGACAAGTAGTAGTGACACCCTAAAAAAGTTTAAAACAGCAGAAAATCAGCAAGAAGGCTCTAAATAATGTTTGCTTTAAACAGTTAACAGATACATTATTTACACACTGCTTGGCAGAAAAACTAGAACAGGCAGAACAGATATTTTAAAAACAGTGAAAACATCTGAGTGAATACTTAACAAACAATGAAACTAATCAATAAGCTTTGTAAACAGTGAAAACAGCAATAAAATCCAATTTAACAGGCACAGTAAAGCAGACAATTTCAGTACAACAGTGTAGTTTAGTGCACAGTAGATAAATACAGTATAAAGTAGGCAGCAAAATTTAAAAAGTGCAGTAAATAGTATAAATATGCAAAAAGCAGGGAAATTATGTGTTTTTTTGAAGCTTAAAAGCCTCTAGCCATCTTTTATCTCAGCTTAGAGTTGTGGCTGGTAGCCCACCTTAGTTCAGTTTGGTACAAACAAGCAGAAACCTGGTCAAATGTAGGGCCTAAATATCAAAAGCTAAAAACTTGAACAAAAACTTTTAAAATTTTCAAAAAAAAACGATGAGGACACTTATCCCAAGCCCTAGTCCCTTTAGCAAACAAGTCCCAGTCAGCACAATTCTCTCAGAAAAGTACATATAGGCCCCTTCCAATTCACGATGGCCTGGAAAACTTACTCAGAACAAACAAACCACTACAAACAGTTCCAGTAGCAGCAAGCCTATATTTGGACTATACTAAAGCTGCTAGCTACCCTAGTTTCAGTGGGAAACACTAAAGAATGTTTAAAACATCGGCAGAATAGCAGTGAAACACTAAAAAATGTATAAACAGCAGAAAAACAGCAAGGAGGCTATAAAGAATGTTTTAGACAGTTAACAGATCAGTTATTTAAACACTGCTTGCCAGCAAAACCAGAACAAGCAGAACAGATAGCTTAAAACAATGAAAATACCAGTAAATACTTAAACAGTAAAACTCACAAAAAAGCTTTGTAAACAGTGAAAACAGCAATAAAATTTGATTTAAGAATAATAACTATGCTAAAGCTGCTAACTACCCTAGTTTCAGTGGGAAACACTAGAGAATGTTTAAAACATCAGCAAAATAGCAGTAAAACACTAAAAAATGTATAAACAGCAGAAAAACAGCAAGGAGGCTCTAAAGAATGCTTTAGACAGTTAACAGATCAGTTATTTAAACACTGCTTGCCAGCAAAAGCAGAACAGATAGCTTAAAACTGTGAAAATACCAATAAATACTTAAAACAGTAAAACTCACAAAAAAGCTTTGTAAACAGTGAAAACAGCAATAAAATTTGATTTAACAGGCACAGTAAAGCAAACAATTGCAGTGCAACAGTGTGGTTTAGTACACAGTAGACAAATATATTATAAAACTAGGTGGCAGGCAATAAATAGTATAAATAAGCAAAAAAAAAAAAAAACCAGGCAAATTATTTTTTTGGATGCTCAGAAGCCTCTGCTCATCTGGTATCTCAGCTCAGAGTTATGGCTGATAACCCACCTCAGTTCAGCTTGGTACAAACAAGCAGAAACCTGCTCAAATGCAGAGTCTAAATACCAGAAGCTAAAAACTTGAAAAAAACTTTAAACAGATTCAAAAGGACTAATGAGGATGCTTATTCTAAGCCCTAGACCAGTCACCCTCTACCAGACAGGTCCCAGTCTGCACAATTCTCTCACAAAAGTGCAGCTAGACCCCATCTAATCCAAGATGGCCTGGAAAACATGCTCAGAACAAACAAACCACTACAAACAGTTTCAGAAGCAGCAAGCCAGTGTCTGGACTATGCTACAGCTACCAGCTACCCTAGTTTTAGCAGGAAACACTAGAGAATGTTTAAAACAGCAGAAAATTATTAGTGACATACTATAAACATTTAAAACAGCAGAAAATCTGCAAGGAGGCTCTAAAGAATGTTTTAAACAGTTAACAAATTGATTATTTAAACACTGCTTGACAGGAAAACCAGAACAAGTAGAACACATAGCTTAAAAGTAGTGGAAAACACCAGTAAATACTTAACAAGCAGTGAATTTAACAAACAAACTTTGTAAACAATGAAAACACCAATAAAATTCAGTTTAACAGCCACAGTAAAGGAGACACTTGCAGTACAACAGTGTAGTTTAGTGCACAGTAGATAAATACAGTATAAAGGTAGGCAACAGGCAATAAAAAGTGCAGTAAATAGTATAAATAAAGCAAAATACAGGCAACTTATACTTTTTGTGGAAGCTCAGAAGCTTCTAGTCATCTGGTATATATGTTGCAACATCCATCCATCCTCAACTCCTTTTCCCATCACATGGGGTCAGGGTGTTATTTCAACAGTTACAATCATCTCAAGCCAAGGTTTATACCCCTGGGTGGCTAGCCCTGTGGTGGTAGTTCATCAATACCACTCACTCACACCTATGGCCAATTTAGAGTGGCCAATCCACCTACTGCATGTCTTTGGAATGTGGGAGGAAACCAGAGCACCCAAAGAAAATCCACATGACTGCAGGGAGGGCATGCAGACTCCACACAGAAGGCACCCAAGCTGAGAATTGAACTGGAGAACCTCTTGCTGTGAGGCAACAATGCTAACAGCTGTACCACCGTGGCAGCACAACATGGCCCTGTAGAATTTATACATGCTATACTGCTGGGCTGCCCTATCATTATTGTCACGAAGGTTTGTGCTGCATACTGCATGTTAGACACAGGGACATCACTGAAGTATTCAGGTACTATAAAATGCATAGTACAATCATTTGCATCAAGAATATTGGACGTAATCCTCAGTTGCATGCTGTAACATTTAATCAGCTGCATCAAAATGCCTGATATTCATGCAGGAACTATGAGCCATCATACAAGCATTCCATAGAAAGCAAGTCTGAAAATGAGTACCTGCACAAATATAGTTATGTGGTGACCAAACAGACATGTGAAAAGGAAGGCATTGCATTCCCTCTACTGTCAGGTGGTATAATACAGAAGATATTGTCACCATTGATTCCTAAAAGCACTATGGGAACACCCACCATGTTCTTCTTGAGAAATTTACCACAGGGATATATTTTTAATAAGTACATGTGTGCTTCCAAAACACTTGCAATATTGAACAAAAATGTTATAGACATATATGCACAATATAAAAAAGCACTGCTTTATCAAAATAGCAAATTAAATTAAAAAATATGAGCAATAACATATTTTCTTTCTTTTCCTGGTGTGTGTGCGTGTGTGTGTGTGTGTGTGTGTGTGTGTGTGTGTGTGTGTGTGTGTGTGTGTGTGTGTGTGTGTGTGTGTGTGTGTGCGTGTGTGTGTGTGTGTGTGTGTATTGGGGGCTTCCTCAATTTTAAGTGTGAGTCTAGGAATTGTTTGCAAAAAATGCAGAACAACAAATATCCTGTTATCCTTTATTTATTTATTTATTTATTTATTTATTTATTTTTCAGAGGGCAAGCCTCACTGCACCCCTACCCCATGTGGGGGTAGCCTTCCAAATCCCAAACTCATAAATACAATTCTCAAGAGAAAAAGGAATACTCTGAAAAAGTGCAGTCTTGGACTCATTTAGTCTTGCTGCTCTGGGATTCACACTAAAAGAGTCTCAGAATATCAAACTGTTACTGTGTGAACTGTCTCCCAGATTCAGTAAACTTCCGTGCAGGAATAGCTTAGTCCTGCATGGAAGCAACCATTTAGAAGCAGCACAGCAGCACGCCATGCATATTAATGAAGGTACACAGCCTGAGCTCCTAAACGGACATGGAGCATGGGCGAGTGCAGGGGGTGTGTCTGAGAGCAGAGCTCTCACAATATACATGTCCCTGCAGTCAAGAACTGCAGTTTAGCTAGTACAATGAGCGAGACTGCTCATAGGGAGTTACATACCCCCAGGAACACCCCTCAAGCTTATAAGAGCAATATTTAAAATATAATAATATAAACAATTAATTTTATTTTATCCAACAGATAAAATTTAACCGTAGGTGCACGGGTTTGCCCATTGCTTAGCTACGTATACCGTAGCTTAAATAGCACAAGAAGATAAATATCAAGATATATGCAAATAAAGCAGTACTGCAATAGTGTAGTGGTCAGATCATTCGCCTTACAAGCAGTCATTCCTAGTTCGAGTCTTACTCCAGTACATTCCATTTTCCATGTGAAATCACTTTATGAACAGTATTTTTTGTTGCATAACCTACTAAATAACATACATTTGTGAAATGGAGTACTGCATTAAATGCAGATGTGAGGTGTCATTGTAATAATGTTGTAAAATCCACAGATAAACACAAGTGTCCCATACAGTATATGTACACATGAATCAGGGATACAAATCAAAGGTATAATGTGTAATGAATGATAAACCCATAGATGGTCCAAATCCACAACCTTCCCAAGAACAATTTTACATTTATGTCTAAATTAGTGCGGGGGTAAGTGGGAGTAAGCACTATTAAGCAGTAATAAGTGGGAGTAAGCATATTTAAGCAGTAGTAAGCGGGTTTAAGCCCATTTGCATGGGGGTAAGCAATATGCACATAGGTTAAGAAATACTGAAGCTAACTCTCTGTAAGCATATTTAACCGGAATTTAGCATTGCTTACCATCATGCAAATTCACGCAAACCTGCTTACAATTGCTTAAAAGTGCCTTAATCACTCTGTATGCAACAGCCACCATTCTGACTAGCAACAAAATAAACAGCCCTTGCAGGTCTTGAACCCAGGACCCTGTATACTATATTCACAGTAGTTAACCAGTAAGCCATCACAACAGTACATAAGACTGAGGTATCACCAAACAGATTCTCACAATAGGAATATTAAACTTAACATGTGAAAGGAATCTATATACAGTTTTATGTTGTATAACCTACTACAAAACATAAATATGTGAACTGTATTAAGTCCAGATGTGAGGTGTCATTGTAATAAAGTGTTGACATTTCCTAATAAACACAAGGACCCCATACAGTGTACGTACACATGAATCATAGATACAAACACATATATAACATGTAATGAATAATAAATCAATGCCTAACAGCAAATGGAATGCAAATTAAAAATTAAGCAATGCTAAGCATTGCACAGCCCTGCCTTCTGGGTGTAAGCAATGTGTAGACCAGATAAATCAGTTTGCCCATTGATATACCCCTTTAAGCAATGCCAACCTTAGTTAAGCAGGTTTGCCCACAGCTTAGCATTTTCAAAACTGTCTAATCATGGCAAAGTGTGGGTAATCCACCCTATTTAAATCCAACAAGCAGGAATACATCTCATAACTGGTTGCAGCTTCCTCCTGTAGGCACTATGACCAGTGTGGGAGAAGGTGTGCACTTTCAAGCACAGTGCTAGGTCATCCAGGAGTCCAAAGTCATGGCAGGACTCCTTGATAAAGACCATGACCAGAGACTGCTGCAGGGCCAGTACAAGGGTTCCCAATATAAAGTGGAAGCCTGGGACCATCTCACCCATGACCTCACCAGTGCCACTGACATACCTCAGACTGGTGAGGAGGTCAGGTGTCACTAGGCATACCTGAAGCAGAGAAAGAGGGAGCTCTTGGATCAGTGGATCCAAGAGGCTAGGTGGACAGGGGATGTCCCAGCCATGTGCAAGTATCAGTCTACTACCTGTTTAATAATTGCCATCTCATGTATATTATGAATAGGCATGGCTAAATATTCCTCTTATGTCTTTGACAGTGGCAGATGAGTGGGCTGTGAACCAGGAAGACCGTGCCTCTAGATTGCAGAGGTTGGGTCACGAGGCAGGTTAGTAATACTCTTGTATGTACTGTCATAAGAAATAAATCTAAAAGTAGTAGAAAGTTAATTGCCAGTATAAAACCTGTATTGTTTAAGGCATGTATTGAATACACCAGATAATATGGCAGGAAGAGTCTCAAATAGGTTGCATGTAAATAAAAAGTTAACAGCCTGACAATAAAGGTCTAACTGCTGGACTGCCTGTATTTACTCTGGTATCATATGGTAATGTAGTGTTGCAATCTCTCAATAGTACTGTTGTATTAAGCACTGTTACCCACATTGTACTACATAAATAAAATGTGTAGGAATGTCTGTATATGACTGTTGTAATTACAAGAGGTCATATTGTACAACTGAGAGAGACTTAGATAGAAAACAGTGAAAAGATAGACAACACAATCCAAATAGCACACATAACTGAGACGTGAACTGTTGTATTTTTAGCACACAAAGCCATGGTTTGAATCCTGGGAGTGGTAGTATGCTGTATGCAGAATCATACCCCTGAACTGTACAGATTTGTCCAGAATGTCCAGTTAATTGGCCCATATCTGCTGGCTGTTACCCTGTCCCCCTGGCATATCAGCATGGTAATCTCTGACATGTAGGCAGTATTTAATGTCATATAACTGACTGTCAGGCCTGTACATATTTGGAAAATGTCCATGAAAACAAACCTGTCATTGTACAACTCACCAAAGGTTTATGAGGGCAATAGTCAAAATCTGTCCCGATTTCACCTGCATGTTGTCAAGACATGCCCAGAGTGTGTGAAATAAGAGATGGACAGGTATGTGCATAAAATCCACCTGGAATCTGGGAATATGTGTAGAAACAGTCAGGTAGTGTTAACAAACAATACCTCCACAGGTATACCAGGTAATAGGTATATACTGCAGGTAAAACTCAGTTCATGTATATAGTTGTCGACATCCATACCTCTGTCCAAACTAAGGCCATAGGGTAGTGTAATAATAACTGTAAGGTACAGATCACAGCACTAACTAGGAAAGTAACGAGACCTACAGGGATTTACAAGTTGTTAATTGACATCTTTCTCTCCCCCCCACCATATCTGCAACAATAAACTAAATACACAACTCAAGTCAGTATGTGCACTATTAAATCTACTGTTGGGACATATGTCCTATTGTTTGACAAATATTGAAATTTGTTCTATGCAAGTGCCATGTTGAAATATTTCCACATTGGTAGCATGCTGCCATCAATGTACCTGCATGCTGTTGTAATGGCCACTGTGGTTCCATATATGCATGTGTTCTGTTTGCTATGAAACTGTTCCATATCCGGTGTTTCAGGTTAATGGGAATATCTATGCATGCTGTTATACCTAATCCTGGAGTGTGTTGACTATTACTAATCCACATATGTAGTAAAACTGAAACACCATAGCATGTTTGGGAAGGCCGGTCCCAGTGAACCCACCTCTCCCACCTCATCTTGCTGTGGCACCTGGCACCAGCACGTCTGGGGCCCACCCCATGACCTCCTCGTCTGCTGGTCCTGCACCACCTTCTGGTGGAACCGCCTCAGGGGATGGGGTTCACCCCCCTGGGAGTGGGTGAGGACAGGACACTGTCACCTGTCAAAAGGTTTGGGGTCTGGTGTGTAGCGAGCTCCGCAGGGAGTTTGGAGATCTGCTATGCCAGCTTGAGGGCCGTATGGTGCAAGTAGAAGGTCACCCTGCCCTTCCTATTCAGCCTCCAGCACAGCAAACTTTGGGGCCGCGAAGGTGCAGTGGTGACTGCCCATGGGTGGGGACCTCAGTTCCATTGTTTCCAGTAGAGGGCTCATGGGCTTCCGACGTCCAAACACCCCTTCCTATCCAAGGTGTTTACCACCCACGTGTCATATATCACCCCTGTATGCTGTTTTGTCTGTCTTGTCTGTTATCCTACCCAACCTACCTCACCAAATATAGTTACTATCCCCCCAACATCCCACTCTCACCTTAAAAAAAAAAAGGGCAATCTGTTCCCAAAAAAAAAAATCTCACCCCATACATAGCTGTCCATTTCACATACGTGTCCACTGGACACATGGAATCTGGTCTAATTGGCTTCACAACATATTATTGTTGTTCTCATCCTTTCTTGGGTATGAGTGTGCAACTCTACCTCCAAATCAGTGCATATGCACAGCTGTTGTGGTAGAAGATATCGGCAGCTACGGACCTTCCCTACACCCGTCCTGCACATCCTAGCTATTTTCCCTACTGTCTTTCTCTCTTTGTGCCCCTTTTTCACCACTTTCCTATCAACCCTTTTTCAGAAATTAGTGTGTGACTAAGCGGGAGTAAGCACTTTTAAGTAGCAATAAGCGCGCTTAACCTTGTTTGCACGGGGCTAAGCAATGCCTACACAGGTTAAGCAATTGAGAAGCTAAATCAGTATAAGAAATTGTAACTGGAAGCTAGCAGTGATTACCTTCGTGCAAACCCGCTCAAAACCACTTACAACTGCCTAAAAATGCCTTAATCACTCTGTATTCAATTGCCCTTGTTAGGCCCAGCAACAAAATAAACAGCCTTTGCAAGGATTGAACCCAGGACCCTGCACACCACAGCTAAACAGATTTACTACTAAGCCATGTCAGATATACCTAACCCTGATGATTTCACAAACATAGTATCCGGCACAGTCATTCAACAGTACAGGAAATGTACTTATACATGTAGATGCATCTGTGTGTATATATATTATATATGTATATATATATATATATATATATATATATATATACATCTATACATATATATGTCTACATATATATATATATATATATATATATATATATATATATCTATATGTAAGCAAGGGTTGAAACCAGGACACTGCACACCATAGCTAAACATATTTACCACTAAGCCATGTCAGATATACCTAAGCCTGATGTGTTCACAAACAGCATCCAGCACAGTCATTCAACAGTACAGGAAATGTATTTAAAGATGTAGAAGTATGTGTGTGCGCGCGCATGTGTGTGTGTGTGTGTGTGTGTGTGTGTGTGTGTGTGTGTGTGTGTGTGTGTGTGTGTATATATATATATATATATATATATATATCTATATATATATATATATATATATCTATATATATATATATATATATATATATATATATATATATATATATATATATATATATATATATATATATATATATATATATATATATATATATATATATATATATATATATATATATATATATAAATATAAGCAAGGGTTGATGTTTTTCACAAACATAGCATCCAGCACAGTCAGTCAACAGTACAGGAAATGTATTTATACATGTAGATGTATGCGTGTGTATATTATATATATAAAATAAAACATAACAAATACATATATGACCAAAGGCACTGTTAATGGGGGTGAGAGGGCCCATGTTAAATACTTGTAAGTATTGATATCACCCCATCCCCCACAGCCAAACAGATCTGCCCTGCAACACAATACCAACTGTTGCAAATCCCATACCCAGGACCCTACACAGCACGGCCATAATACATTAACAGTAATCCATCCCACCTGTATGATGTCAGAATGGTATCAATAACATATCATGCAGTACAGACTGGATATCATAGGGAAAGTACAATGTGGAAGCAATAAACATTTCAAAGATACATATATGCACACACACATTTACAGATACATTTATATATATATATATATATATATATACCACACCAATTATGGATTGCACGGAACAAGAGCTAGTGCACGGAACATTAACACACAGTCCCAAAAACTTTCCTTGTTCAACACCATCTCGCTGTTCTTGACCTTGGCCTTGATGTGCAAAAAAATACTTAAGATTCAGACACCTAGAAAAAGACTTTAAGTCATTAATAACATCATAATAAGAGACAAAAAAGGAAGGCACATATCCCAAACCCTTGTTTAATAGCTGTAATTCACCACTGTCAAAATTATATCTGGACAAGTTAACCACCAAATCATTAGCATCATCTCTGACAATATTAATGTCCACTAAATGCTCTCCATCTGCAGGCTGGTCACAAAGGCCTGCTCTATTGCCTCTAGTTCGATGTTTTCGGCCCCCTCTTCTAAAGGGGTACAAGACCTCTTAGCAGCTGGTGAACTCTGCTGCTCTATGTCTCCTAGATCAGTGTCTGTATCTGTATTTGAACGACTTGATGAATAATCCAATTGGTTGTTACTACTCTGTTTCCTCAATATTGATTTGCCCCTTTTCCTTTTCAGTGTTTGTTTGGATTGAGTAGACTTAGATAGAGTGCCATTGAGTTTAAGGTTAATAATACATGTAGGTAGGATCATATTTAATAAATTATGTACTATGGTCTTGATAGGAATTATTCCTTATTAAAATGATGTATATTGACAAGGTTAATTACTATATATTTACAGTATATTCAGTAAAAGATGTTAGATTGCATTGATTTTACATATATGTATGTGACTGTAATATTGGGGAACTTTCCCTTTAAACAGATGGCTTGGCACTGTATATAACAACACGTAAGTATTCCGCCACTCACTGATGACGCTCTGTTGAGCGAAACCGGTCTGGAGGGGATTGTGTTCACAATAAAGATGGCGTAATTCACCAAGCTGCCTATGTCTCTTAATCAGTGCTGGAAAGTTTTTGGGACTGTATATATATATATATATATATATATATATATATATATATATATATATATACATTTATAGATATATATATATATATATATATATATGTAACTGCACATACACACACATAGATATGTATAGGAAGATACATATTTAGAGGGTGCACACATATTGAACAGCCAGAATTCCTACAGTTGCCACCTTTTCAAATGGACAGTGTATGAGTCACTCATACAAAAGACAATTGTTGCCTGAAACATATACCCACAGAGAAGTCAAAGGATATGACACCACACACAGGTTTGCATACATGAGAAATTTTTATTTGTGTACTATAACTGCTGTATATGCCATGTCATGTAGCTGTTAGGTCTTTGAAATACATGCTAACTGATTAATGCAACTCTCAAGCAGATCATTTTATACAGTAATCTGAAAGCATAACATATGTTGCTGTCCAGGCCAAGGCCTTCAAGTAGTACAACAGTAAATAAAGACTGGGCCAGAGGATAACAATCAATCAACAGTAAGTAATGCAAATGTATAGTTCATCAGCCTCTAATTAAACTCTGTACTCAATCCCTGGGGGAAAAGACTTAAGTTCACACAATGGGATGTATCTGTTACATAACAACGTATAACTGAAAACATCACAATCACACTGACAAACAGAACAGTCTGTATGAAAGTGAGCACTAGGCCACCAATATTCCTAAGGAGAAATGTATGGCAATGTACAACCATATACCTTAAGGTGGCCTACTACCGATATCCGTCACATGTTGTAACAGCCTAGGTTATATATGGTACATACCCCTTCCCCCATAGACTGACTTACAGGGGCGTATAACACTGTTACATACACTGACCTCTGGACTGCAGAAGGGCAAACATGTTTTGTACAGCTGAAACCCACATATATATAGACCCAACCCCATAATATGTGTGGGACCCATAACAGCAGTGGAATGATGGCAGGAATGGCAGCACGACATAATCACAGGCCACTGCATAACAACCACTTACTGCATGTCATATGGACAAAGCCTGGTATATAGGTGGAGGACAGAGGCTGGAACACAGACCCATATGTGAAATAGTGTTGCCATACACTGAGGGTTTTTTTAAAAGTTTTTTTACTTTAGGATGACACAGGAAAATAATATGAATCTCCACTAGAGGGCAGTTGAACATCAAGGAATTTAAATGAATTACTTGCATTTTCATTATTTTAACTTTTTTAAAAAATGTAGGGTAATAAACTTATATTAATTAACAGAGAAGTATTCATTTGTGTAATAATTTTAATGAAAGACAGTATTTTATGATATAGGGAAGTATATTTATTCAAGTAAGCATGAAAAGTAATTGTAAATATTATTAATTATTTAAATTATGTTATTAATTAATGTCATTGGTCAGATTATACAAAAGGAGTGTAATTGAATTAAAGGTTCATCTGATGAAGTCTGATTTTAGCAGACGAAAACACGTGTGTTTCAATAGCGTTTATGTTTTCACATAGAGTGTATATTGTGAGATAATATTTATTGTGTGGAACGTGATCTGAATAAACTTTGGCCAGAAGTGGCTTATATTCTCCGTTTCTCATTTTGGACTTTTTGGTTCGGAGTATTGCACCACCATTTTTATTTGGTTATTTGTTACATTGGTGGAAAGAGAAATGGAGAAGCAGGCGGTCCCTGCAAATTCGTTGCAGGAAGACCTCGGGTTAACTCGAAAGTTGATTGGCCAACTAACCGAGTTGATTAATCTGTTGACACCAGTGGCTTCCTCCCTAATAGGTACGCAGGAAAGAAACATTGCAGAATTCCCCACAAGGACCGAAGGGTTTTCTAAAAGAGACTGTAAGAAAAACAACGCAAATATGGAGCTTATAGGTGAAAGAGGGGATGCCGGCTTCCATTCAGAACCTGCATTGGAAAGTTTTGACCCAGCTAAAACACTGAGCTTATTAAGGGACTTAACAGGAACTGGTCAGAACAATTCTTGTCCACGGAGTGAAAGGGGCACTAGTAAACCTCAGAGAAGTGCTGAGGCAAAAGGTACTGTTTCTCCATGCCAGGAGATAAATGACTGGCTACGTTTCAGACATGTTTTTAAATGTAATAATAACGAAAAAAATGTACAAGCAAACAACAATACGTACAGGGAGAATTTAAACTCCCTTTCAAAGTTAATGAATAAGCATAGAATTTTAAGTATAGAAAACACTTATTTAACAGAATGTATTTCAAAGGAAATTGTGCCAAAAGGGCTACGTGTGTATAAGTTTCCTAATAATGTTGTTCCAGGTTCCTTATTTCATAAGGAACTTATTGAAGTTTTTAACAAATGTGGTATTGATGTGTTAAAATTGATAGTGAGGGAAAACACGCGTTCAGGAAGACTTACACAAGGAAATAGAAGTTTTAGACCAATCTATTAAGAATGATTTGATATTTTCTATAGAAGATGAAAAAGAAAAGTATTTTAATATTAGAAAGGACATAGATAGAGAAATTGAAAATTTAATACAAAGGAAAATAAAGAAAATGGACCGTGACATATATGAATATAAACACAACTTGAGTTACCCCAACCCCCCACACAGGAGATATGGTAGGGATGTATATTACAAAGGAGATGATAAAAAAGGACCCTTAGAAATAGAAGGGGAAATTAATCCACTGGAAGATGCTTATGATTATGAGGATGAATACCCTCCCCTAAGGAGATCAGAAAGGTTAATGAATAAACAGGGGAATAGACAAACAAATTTTCAGTGGAAGGGGGGAGAAGAGGGAGTGGGAAGTACTAGGAGTACCCAACCACCCTGAAATCTTGGAAATCACGAATGTGGGTAACAAATGGTCTTTCAACCATTTTACCATTTATAATTTTAGTCATTTGGTTTTAGAGGAAGGACATTTTAAACTTTTATCCAAAGGGTTAAAATGTATACCCTACACTAAAGGGGATTTGGCAAAATCTCTCCTAGACATTAGGTTGTTTTTAAGGAAAACTAATTTTAAAATGTTATTCCCTAGTAATAATAAAATTGATTCTGCCCCAATTTTGAAACGTAGAACTACCTACAATCCACCTATTCACCCCCAATTAAAGAATCTAGAAAAAATAATTGAAAAGGAAATTAGAAAAAGAAAAGACACTATTAAATATCAAGCCAATTTGGGGACAGAAGAGAAGCAGCTGCTATATCAGATGAGAAATGACCCCAATTTAAGAGTTATGAAACCAGATAAAGGGGGTGGAGTCGTTATTATGGATAAAATTGAATATGATAGTAGAATGTACAACATTCTTTGGGACAATACAAAATATGATCAAGTCTCTAAAAACAAAATTAATATTGCTTACAACAAAATAGATGTAAATTTAAAGGATATGTTATATGAGGGGCTTATAGATCAAGAAACCCACCTATTTTTGAAAGTGGAGAAACCTAAAATTCCTTCAATTTTTGGAATCCCAAAAATTCACAAAAATGATTTAGACCCCCCATTAAGACCAATAGTTTCAGCTGACGGATCAAAAACCCATCCACTGGCTAAGTTTATAGATAATAAAGTTAAAAAACTATGGGTAGAAAGGGAACAAATTTTAAAAGATTCATGGGATTTATTAAAAGTTATTTCAAGAGTTAAAGGGTTGGACAATATTTTATTTGTTACTATAGATGTAATTGATCTTTTTTCATCCATTCCGTATATTGAAGGTACAGAAATGTTTGAGGAAATATTGTATGAAAGCAAAATTCTAACCAACAATGAAAAGCAGGTGAATGTATGGTTGATGGAAATGGTGTTAAAGAAAAATTTTCTATATTTCAATGGGGAATTTTTTAGGCAGACGCAAGGAGTGGCTATGGGTGCTGCATGTACCCCAATCTATGCAAATTTAGTACTTGCCAAATGGGAAGAAAAATATGTATTAAATTCCCAATTTAATTCCCAATGGGTACTTTATCGCAGATTTTTGGATGATATAGTCCTGTTTTGGACTGGAGGACATGAAAAGCTTAAGGAATTTATGATTTATCTTAACAAAACCACAGGTTTTTTAAAGTTCACATATACAGTATCCAACAATGTACTACAATATTTAGATTTGGAAATTTACAAACAGGGAGATGTTCTAGAAACAAAAGTATATAGAAAACCTACATACTGTAATATGTTTTTTACATTATGATAGTGCACACCCCCTACATTGTAAAAGGAATATTATAAAAGGACAATTTGTGAGGGGTAGTCGAATGACAAGTTCTCAGAAGGATTTCCTTAAAGAATGTGACCTTTTGGAAAAAAATGTTTATGGATAGAGGATATCCATCAAAACTTATTAAGGAAATAAGACAGGAAATAGAAGGGAGTAGGGAAAATAGATATACCCCAATTGTGAAAACTACTGACTTATGAATAGAGCAATTAAAAGGCAAAGGGGGAAATCAAGAGAATTTTCAATTAGCCTTAACCCTAGAATATAATGCAATGAATAGTAATATCAATAGAATATTTTTAAGGCATGGGAAAGGTTTATAAATATAACTGACATAGATAAATTAGAAGGGATTTCAACAAAAATAGTGTACAAGAATGCTCAAAGTATAAGAAATATTTTAGAAAGTAGGAATACCATGGCTCCACAAGATGTGAAAAAGACAGGTACTTACAAGTGTGGTAGATGTGCCCAATGCCCATATATTTTTAACTCTAACAGGTTATATATAGCAAGTAGGGATAGATGGATTACCAACAATAAGAATTATTACAATTGTGAGTCCATGGGGTTAGTTTATATGGCCACCTGTGGGACCTGCAATTCCTTCTATATAGGAAAAACAGAAAGGAAACTAAAAAGAAGGATATACGAGCATCTAAATGATATCAAGAATTGCAAGGACACAAATACCTTGTTTAAACATAGTAAGGAATGTACAGGAGCCACCTTCAAATTTACAGTGTTAGAATACACTCAAAGAGACATAAGTGGTGGCCCCTGGGAGGAGAAAGTTGAATATAGGGAGCTTTGGTGGCAGGTAACATTAGAAGCATATAACCTGCCAGGGTTGAATGAGTACACAAGTATTATACCAATCCTGAAATTAAGGGCAGCCAAGTTATAATAATATTTTGTAAACGTACAATAAATTTATCTAGAACAATTTTTATATAATTACCATATTTATTTTTTAATATGGTGGCTTTATAAATTTTATAACATCAATTTAGAGGTTTTAATAACACAAAAGGGTTTTTTTTAAAAGTTTTTTTTAATTTAGGATGATACAGGAAAATAATATGAATCTCCACTAGAGGGCAGTTGAACATCAAGGAATTTAAATGAATTACTTACATTTTCATTATTTTAACTTTTTTAAAAATGTAGGGTAATAAACTTATATTAATTAACAGAGAAGTATTCATTTGTGTAATAATTTTAATGAAAGAGAGTATTTTATGATATAGGGAAGTATATTTATTCAAGTAAGCATGAAAAGTAATTGTAAATATTATTAATTATTTAAATTATGTTATTAATTAATGTCATTGATCAGATTATATAAAAGGAGTGTAACTGAATTAAAGGTTCATCTGATGAAGTCTGATTTTAGCAGACGAAAACGCGTGTGTATCAATAGTGTTTATGTTTACACATAGAGTGTATATTGTGAGATAATATTTATTGCGTGGAACGTGATCTGAATAAACTTTGGCTAGAAGTGGTTTATATTCTCCGTTTCTCATTTTGGACTTTTTGACACTGAGAAAGTTGCTGGTGGTAAAGGATAATCTGCAACCCTTAGGAATATGAAGTCAGAAACACAAATGGATGTAGCTATGTACTGATAGTACTCAACACACACAAGGCCAGTGATTTATCTGACACATGACCTGTGTGGTGGACAGACAAAACATAACAGGCACACCTCTGGCCATCATGTGGATAGGCCCACAGTTGAGAGCTATGCAGACAGACTGCATTCCATGTTAAACTAGTATGTACACACAAACCCTGTAACACTGGTACCATACAATGCATATAACAACACTACTCACTCTGTCTGTAGGTCTGGAACCTTATACAAATATGTAGCTGGCCTGAGTCTGCAAGTCCTCTTGTAAGAGGTATTGCTACCTGGTGTCTGTACCACTGCTGCCCACATGCAGGATGTCCTCCATACAGGAAAGGTAAAGAGACCATGCCCACATGATATAGGGATTTTTGGGGTTGCCATGACAGTGGTAATTGGAAGCACTACACAGCATACTGCATGCAGGTAGTAAGTGGAGGACACTGATTGGTGCAGCGGCCATCACCTGATCATGTGCATCACCTACAAAATCCATGCTGCAATCTATTCAAAGCAACTCAATCCATTTACTGGAGAGAGACAGAGACAGAAAAAGAGAGAAAGAGAAAGCCAAAGCCAAAAAAAGCATCCATCCAGCAAACTATCTAGAACAGACATTATTCCCACAACAGGTATGTGAAGTATATATATATATATATATATATATATATATATATATATATATATATATATATACATGTAATTGAATGTAGTAATTGGTCCATAATAATGGGATAGATGATGTGGAATGATTTATATGTGCCATCAAGTGTTGTTGTTGCAATGATGTCCAGCTGAACAACTGCTATGGACAATAGTGTCTGTTCCTGTTGGTAGTGGGCCGTACACGTCAACTGTGTAGATCAGCACTGACTGACAAGATGTAAGCCATCATATTGTATGTTGTGTAATGTAAAACATGTATATTAGTGTGGCCAATAGCTGGTGGTGGAAGTAATGCCATTATGATGGACACATGGGTTCCAGAGCCCACCACTTGCAGGACAGTCAAGTTAACATGTAATGTAGCATGCAGAAATGCCATTGGTATGTAATAGGTTTACCTACAATCTGTCCCTATATCTACCCCCCTAATGTTAGGCTGTGTCCACATGTGGCACCTCTTTGTGTTGTAGCAAGGCAGAACAGAAGAACAGTGCAGCTGTGCAGGAAGGAGAGTTAGAGAGTGGGGACCTGATGTCTGAATGCACCGTATATATATATATATATATATATATATGTGTGTGTGTGTGTGTGTGTGTGTGTGTGTGTGTGTGTATGTCTACATATATACAAACATACACACATATGTATATAAATACATGTCCCCTAGTTTTGCATAACAGTGATGCATGCTATGTGTGAGGGAACATCACACATATCAATACACACACACACACACACACACAAACACACACACACACACACACACAAACACACACACACATATATATATATATATATATATATATATATATATATATATAGATATATATATATATATACAGCAGTAAGTGTGTGAAATATGGACAGTTATGTCACATGTTAACCCCACACACATTGCCCTTGTCTGTGAAGGTGGGATTGGGAATTGGGGAAGGATAGCAGAAATATTTGTGGAGGTGGGTTGGGTTGGAAAATAGAGAAGACAGCCTACAGGGGTGGTATATGACACATGCCGTGGGTAAAAACCCTGGATGGGGAATGTCATCTGTGATGAGGAAGCCCCATGAGCCCCCATATGGAAACAATGGGAACAAGGCCCCCAATCATGGCCAGCCACGACATCAGCTTCACGGCATTGAAGGTGCCTGGGCTGGAGCATTTGGACCCTGTGCATGTGTACTGAGGGCCTCATGGTGCTGTATCACATCCCACAAGTCTCTGTGGAGCTCCCTATGCACCAGACACTGGACCTGACCTCAGGTGACAGGATCATGTCTGTGTGTGCTCCTGGGGGGGAACACCATCCCCTGAGGTGGTTCCACCTGAAGGTAGTGCAGGACCAGTAGATGAGGAGGCCCCAGGGTGGATCTCACATGTGATGTGGCCTGGTAACATGGCCAGATGAGGTGGGAAATGTGGTTGTGCTGGCAACTGTTTGCTAAACATGCTATTGTGTCACTGTTATAGAACATATGTGGGTAGTAATAGACCAAAGATTCCTGGCTCATGTCCAACAGCATGCATACATATTCCCAATAACACAAAACAACAGATGTGCAGCAATCACATAGCAAACAGACCATGTGCATATATGGAACCATAGTGGCTCTTACAATGGCATGCAGGTGACATTGTCTGTAACAGGCCAGCAATTATAGTGTCCCCACAGAGAACATGGCTACAAACACATAGCACAAAGTGTGGTACAATACGATATATGTCCCAATGGTAGGTATTCTGTAGACATACCTATTGAGTTGTGTGATCAGATTGTTGTTGCAGATATGGTGGGGGGCAGAGATGTGTATTAAGAACTATGATAACCTTGCTGTATGAGTTGCTCAGATCTGTTTCCATCTTTATGTCTTTCAAGCAAGATGTCCCATGAGAGGCTTCCTGTTTATACAGTGGACAAGAATGAGGTAATCATCACACATCTGGTGCAGCACTACCAGGTGTTGTTTGGCCGAACAGCCCATAAGCAGCAGGAATGATCTTGTCCACAGGGTAAATGATGTTGGCCTGCATAACCACAGTTATGAGCAGGTCCGGCATCATTGCACAGACCTTCTTTGCAATGCCCATCGGCATGCTACTGCAGTCAGGGAGGATCAGCTTGCAACAGGGGAGGGTCATGCCATCCATCCCCCCCAACAAATGTTGAGGAGCTCCATGCCAGTCTTGGGGCACCTGGCAACCCAGACACAACACCTGTTTGAGAACATAGTGGAGGTGGGTGCAACCCACACAATGGCAGAGGAGCGTGCAGGTAAGGCCACAGGGCACATCATTAGACCACTGTTGCATATCCATCTGCATCTGTACAGTTAGATCACGCATATATGAGGTGACATATATATAGTCTGTTGCTGTGTAGTAGTAATACACAGATGTGCATAAGCTGTAGTATTGTGGGTTTGTACTGTTGATGTACTGTAATGCTGCACCCACCCTGTACCAATGCCACAGCTGTGGCTACTGACATCACATCTCTCACACACTTATGTAAGTCCCTCTGGTAGACCTCCAAGGTAGCAGCCTGTAGGTGTTTGTTCAGGTTTGCCAATACACCAGTCATGTTGTGGTTATGGTATATTCAATACACACATTTAAGACACCTACCAATAATGCATGCCATACATGTTCACGTATTGTTGCTGTTAACTGCACTGCATCACAGTGGTCACCATGGTGTATCTGAAGGGTATGTCAAACTCCTGCAATATAACTAACATCTTGTCATTGCAAAATGTGTGCACAGAGATAAACATAATGGTGGGACAATTGGCCTACAGTAGGGACATGTGTGAAATATCACCCTTATACAGTGCTACAACAGTGTATATACCAGTATTACAATGGCAAATGTTACAGATTTACATTATGGCATATCACAATACTGTGATCCACAACTCTTACAACCTGCAATGTGGTCCTAACATGAGCAATGAGTGTGTAATACGGAATTGTATGTTAGGGCAGCAAATATGGGGAATACATACTTTCACAAACACTAGAAGCATATGTGTGCACACACTCCAGATAAAATATAGTGAAAGCAGCTGTTGAGGTACTGAGTGCATGCATTTGTCATGGAAACGCACCTTCCAGCAAGTATACATCCCCAATGTCACACCAAGAATTGTTCTGCTGTCCAAGACGTTTGGCCATCAAATGTGTACCTTACAAAACCTGCAAGGGCGGCGTGGCATTATCTTACTTTGTTATGGCATGGGCCCCATACCCAACAGGTAGCACCCATGAGTTAGACATGTAGCCATACCTCACCTTTGCATATACCATGGCAAACAGTGCAGACAGTCATGTATGTGGCGAGGATGTATGGGACAGGAATAATATAGGAAATAAACAGATGGCCATCCAAGACAGATGATGTCGCATGTGGCAAACCTGTCATGCAGGCTGCCTAGTAACATGCCACAACACAAAGGGGGTTGCAGAAATGTCTAGCAAGTGCTGGCTGTGCACTACCCATGTCAGCAATTGCCTGGACTCTGCAAACGTGTGGCCTATGGGTTAGGGTAATCAGATATGACAGTTGTACCACAGGAAACATCAGCCAGGCCTCTCTACAGGTAGCATATGCAGAACAGAAGAGGTCCCCAAAAGGCATGTGTTGCATTGTGTACTGGTGTACCAAGACCACGTTGGAAACCTACAGACAGTATCATGTACAATACATGTGCTGCACAACCAATCTGGTGGGCAAACACATATGGGCTGTGAGCAGCAGAGCAGACATAACTGACACAGTAATACAGATTTAGCAATGGTGTGTACACCTGTGAGATATGGTGCACAGTACATGGCAGGGTGCTGAACAGGTGCACAGCAATACTACACACATGGGTGCAGTGTTTTCCAGGGGAAGGGGCATCACCTAATAACACAGCCCATGCACTACACACATGTATACTGTTGCTAGCATGGACTGACTATAGCTGCACTGCATGCTCTTGAGTACCATATGTTATGTATGTTGACAGATGGGTAATGGGAGGTCTGTGTGTAATATCTTCATGCAACGTCACCTGTAAGTGTGTGTGTGTGTGTGTGTGTGTGTGTGTGTGTGTGTGTGTGGGGGGGGTGGTGGGGTATTTTGCCTGTAAGTGCAATCTGGTGGAGTGGAGGGAGGTTGACGCATGTAGGATATGTGTGTGTGTGTGTGTGTGTGTGTGTGTGTGTGTGTGTGTGTGTGTGTGTATGTGTGTGTGTCCATGTAATGTGGAGTTGTTCATACGTCTCAACTTCCCTTTGGAATCTTGCAGTGCATGGACATGGACTGACACATGAGACATGAGGAATACTTGTCTGATATGTAATCTCAGGACAGCTGATAGTATAATAAGGTCTGTAGCATGGAACATGCATTGGGAGGGAAACTAGACACCAGGTATACTGTTAAAACTGCAATCAGCAAAAAGGTGAAAGAATACCCACATATGCAGCACTACAGATGCATCGGGCAATTACTAGACAACATCAGTGAGTGTATCCAAGTATTACTGTTGTCCACATAATACGTTAACAGAGCAACAGATCCTGCATCTACTGAGCAATAATTATGTATGACACTCCAGTGCATGACATTATTGAGGAGCTGTAGTGGTGCAAAATTGGGAGCAGTATGATACGGAGACCAAAAATCAACTTGCTGATAATAGATATTACCTGCAATTGACATATAACCTTACTAAACAGTTTCAAAAACAGACAATTTTTTTATCATTGGCTGTTGAAGAAGGAATTATCACAGATAATGTCATAAAACAACTTACTATTCTTGATCCTAAAAATCAATATGTATACTTTCTACCTAAAATACATAATAATTTGTACAATTCTCCTGTCCAGCCAATTGTGTCCAGCAGAGGTTGTAAGACCGAGCCCCTCTCTCAGTATCTGACTAAATATTTAAAGCCTTTATTAAAATGGGTTAGAGCCCGTCTGAAGGATACAAATTAATTCTTGCAGGTCATCTCGGAGATGCAAATAGAGGATGAATGGATACTTTGTACCCTGGATGTCAAGGCCCTTTATACTAATATTCTGCATTGGGCTGGCATCCAGGCATTGGAATATTGGCTATATAGGTCAGAATTGTATCCACCTGTCTTTAATACACTGCTTTTGTGCCTGATTGAGCATGTATTAGCAAGAAATGTATTTTTCTATCACAACATTTGCTATCTACAAATCAAGGGTACAGCTATGGGGGCGTCATTTGCTCCTATATATGCAGATATATTTATGGCATATATAGAAGAACAGATTATATATGACTGTTCCCATAACTTGTACCTTGATCAAATAGATATTTGGAAAAGATATTTGGATGACTGCTGGATGGTATGGAGAGTGGATGAGGAACATCTGATGGAGTTTGTGGAATACCTAAATGAGAACATGGAGGCCATGCTCACGATGCCTGGACAAACCCATGGTGAACACTGGATGACAGCAGTGAGTCTTTGTAAAACTGACTCCAATCAGGTCAAAGAGGTAATGGAGTAACAGATCATGTTTTGTGGTCACTTGTCTAGGCAATTAGAAGAATGATACATTAATGATTGGTATTAATGGGTGTAAGTTTCCAAGTGTGATGCAGGATGGGGAACTTAAGAGAATAAACTTGGGACAGTCTGTAAACTCAGGGACAGGTAAGTATTATAGTGGAATGTCAGTGTGTGTGTGTGTGTGTGTGTGTGTGTGTGTGTGTGTGTGTGTGTGTGTGTGTGTGTGTGTGTGTGTGTGTGTGTGTGTGTGTGTGTGTGTGTGTGTGTGTGTGTGTGTGTGTGTGTGTGTGTGTGTGTGTGTGTGTGTGTGTGTGTGTGTGTGTGTGTGTGTGTGTATGTGTGTACTGTTAAGCAATGACATACAGGTCCTAAAGTGGTTTCTTGTTTTCCCCTCACAGGTGGCAAGGTGGGTCAGGGTCCCTCCTGCATGCAATCTGATGTTGGTATCCATACAGACAATGAAAATGATGATAGGTTTGTTGAGGCACAGGTGGGTTTGTCAGAGGCTGAAACTGCACCATCATTTGACATCCCCCTGTTATCCACCCCATCCCTGCACACAGTCACAGTGTCTATAGATACCCCATCACCAATGGCCATAGGAGAGGGACAGTTGACAGTTGTTGGAAGTGCACAGGACAGTGTGGTATCTATGGCTGCTGTGTCTGGGCACAGCAGCCATAGCTGGATGTCCAACAGGGTACCACATAGGCAGATGTGCAGGGGTGCTCGTGGGAGGGCCGCTGGTCATCATGCCTCTGGCAGAAGTGCCACATCTGGTACCACCAGACGCATGTTTCAGGCTGTCATGGAAGCACAGGCACATATGGAATAGTACACCAGACAGGGTCTGAGGCTGCAGAGGGCTGCTTTTTCAGCTGAAATGACAACATCTGTGATCTTGCAGGTGCCCTCCGTTATTATACAGAGGTCATGGATAGACGGTGGGATGAGATGGTTGGCCTCCTCGACCTTGGATTGTCTGTCCTAGAGCATGTGGTGGGAGTGGTGCGATGGCCACATGGATGTAGGCCAGCAACACCAACATCTGGAGGTCAACGTGGATATGCAAGGACACCAAGCCACTTCCGAAGTGGCAGTACCAACCCCAGCACTGCAGTGGGAGCACTGTCCACATCGCAGCAGAACACATGCACGTGTCCCTGGACAGTCCCAGGAGGGACCTGGTTGCAGGGGACATATGTCATCATCAGGGAGAGTAGCATATCATGGCTTGTACCTGGACATACCCCTGGAACCCCTGACAGGCACAGTTCTCATGTCCATGGCTGGATGCGGTGAACTGCACACTCTGTCAGGTATGGTCTGCAGCTGTCCAACAAATACCTGTATAGGGCAGCCACATGGCAGTACTGTGTGCATGCATACCCACACACAATGCAAACACACCTAGGGCAACTCTATACCTACACACGCCACATCACCATGGCCATATCAGTAATTTAAATCCCTCACTCACACCATGGTGTCAAACATATGGCCCACTCTAGGTCTCTGGCAAACCAACAACACACCCTGTGCATATAATGATACCTGTGCCACATCCCTGTCATCCATAACATCAATGCAGGGACAGGCTCATATGGTTCTGATGCACATGGTGACTGTACTACAATGTACCAATGTACTGCTGTGTAACATGTTATCAACAGTAATGTTTAATGCTTACATGTCAGGTAGTGTAGCTGTCCAGCCATAATGCATTATAGCTGTTCATAACTTTGAGTGACTGTGGTCTCCATAATGTTATCCATTTGTGTTGTACGTGTCCACGTGTCAGCAGGAGGATGGTCTGCTGTCATATCTCACAAGAGGTAAGGCACTGTGGTGGCACCATGGCTGTGCCATATCCTGGGTACAGCTGAACACATCACAGGTCTGTATAACAGTTACTGCCTGCCACATGGCCGATAGGTCTGGAGGTGGAGTTTACAGGTGAGTGCATGGTGGCTGCTGTTAACAGCCCTTCTACAGTGGACAATGGTAGTTGTACTGGGTAGTACACAAACCAAAAATGACCAGCAGATAGTGGATGCCCTGAAAGTATATATTAATACTCTTTAAGTCAAAACATCAGTATACAAAAATACACAAACCGGTTTCGGCTTCAAAATCACTAATCCTTCATCAGTGTAGAGATACAATGAAAAAACACACATTTATATACTGTGTCACTAGCCAATAAACCAATTACAGGTGTTCATTTAATCCTGGGGCAAAAAGCCCTCCCAGTTTAATGATCCATTTTCTCTCTTTGACATTTAATAACTCATGCCATCCAGATTTATTATGTTTAATACCCAAAATTTTATTAATAATTATAAAGTAAAAATATGCTGTTTGGTGAACTACAGAGTGTTTATATAGAGCATTTGTATGTTTATTGTTTTTAATTTCACTAATGTGTTCAGAAATACTGTATTTAAGTGCTCTAGACGTCTGGCCCACATAAAAAGCTGAGCATTGACAGGTGGCCAAATATTTAACCCAATCTGAACTACAGTTCACAAAGAATTAAATGCCATAGACTATACTTGTATTTTTACTAGGGAAACTGTTGTTTTTTAATAATCTACTACAATGTGTACAATGACCACATGGATAACATCCTATGGCAATTTGTCCTTGAATAGTACTCTGCAATTTCACCTTAGGTTGATATCTTCCTTGTTTATAATGATTAAAGAGAGACGTAAGGTTTCTGCCATTCCTATAGGAAAATAGGCAGTTTGAGCCTATGATCTGCCATAAGGATGTTCCAATTGAATTGTGCACTTTCAATAAATGCCCCAACATTTCTTCCATAAGTAGTCACTAGTCTAGGATAACCAGTACTTCTACCTTGTTTATCATGATATTGTAAAAGTGCTGTCCTATCCATACTATCTCTTAACTTTCCCGGTTGTCACATCCTTTATCAGATCCTTTTGATAAACTTCCTTACCCCCGAATGCAGCAGGCCAGCAGCTTCATCATCTTCTCTCTACTACTATATATGCCTCCTGTCCTCACTCACCTTAACAAATCTGATCTGGCCAAGCTCTCATCCTGCTATAATCACATTGCCAGGTTCCGTTAACAAATGTAAAATAAAATAAAAAAAAATACTATTGACAGCATTCCTGACCTGCATAATGTGCTCTGGTTTATAGCCCCTCTTTCTGAATCTCTTAGTCAAGTCATCTCTATAGTGCATATAGGTATCGTTCTGTGAGCATATTCGTTTCACCCTCATATATTGTGATTTAGGAATATTTCTACATATATGGGGGGGATGAAAGCTGGAGGCATGGAGAAGGGAATTGTATTCAGGGAATTTATGGTAGACGTCTGTATTCAGAATGTTATCTGGAGCCCTACGAACCATAACATCCAAAAAGGTGATATTATTTTTATGGTAGTTCACCGTAAATTCAATTCCCCATTTGTTCTCATTTAGGTATTCCACAAACTCCATCAGATGTTCCTCATCCACTCTTCATACCATCCAGCAGTCATCCAAATATCTTTTCCAAATATCTATTTGATCAAGGTACAAGTTATGGGAACAGTCATATATAATCTGCTCTTCTATATATGCCATAAATATATCTGCATATATAGGAGCAAATGACGCCCCCATAGATAGCAAATGTTGTGATAGAAAAATACATTTCTTGTTAATACATGCTCAGTCAGGCACAAAAGCAGTGTATTAAAGACAGGTGGATACAATTCTGACCTATATAGCCAATATTTCAATGCCTGGATACCAGACCAATGCAGAATATTAGTATAAAGGGCCTTGACATCCAGGGTACAAAGTATCCATTCATCCTCTATTTGTATCTCCGAGATGACCTGCAAGAATTAATTTGTATCATTCAGATGGGCTCTAACCCATTTTAATAAAGGCTTTAAATATTTAGTCAGATACTGAGAGAGGGGCTCGGTCTTACAACCTCTGCTGGACACAATTGGCTGGACAGGAGGATTGTACAAATTATTATGTATTTTAGGTAGAAAGTATACATAAGGATTTTTAGGATCAAGAGTAGTAAGTTGTTTTTTGACATTATCTGTGATAATTCCTTCTTCAACAGCCAATGATAAAAAATTGTCTGTTTTTGAAACTGTTTAGTAAGGTTATATGTCAATTGCAGATAATATCTATTATCAGCAAGTTGATTTTTGGTCTCCGTATCATACTGCTCCCAATTTTGCACCACTACAGCTCCACCTTTATCAGCTCTCAAAATTACAATCTCATGATTGTCAGTCAGCTTAGAAATAATATTCATCTCCTGTGTAGTTACATTACTTGCTTTGCTATAATTATTCCTGGAACTGAAGTGGAGATCCCTAAGTGTGGAATTTAGAGATGCTTGAACACTTGGATGCACTGGGGGTGAAAAAGTAGGTTTTATGATATCTAAACTGATCACGAGCATCGGTATCGTCGTTATCATGGAAAAACAGTTTTAGATTAAGTATCCTACAAAACAAAACTATATCTCTGACAAAATAATCTTCAGAAACAAATCCGCCAGGTCTATATGAAAGACCTTTATTTAATATACTTCTTTCCAAGAAGGAGAGGGGGTATGATGAAATATTCAGTACATTTTCTACTGATGTTTCTGGACAAACTTCCGTAGTAGTCCCTCCATATTCACTATACTTTCTGTGTTTTCTACCCCCTCCTCCTTTTTGGTTTAAATCTTCCAAATTACTGGAATTCCTCCTCTTTTGTACTGGTGAGCCTGTGGATACCATAGTTTCAACCTCATACCCAGATGAGGAATCATCCCCGGATGTGTCAGATGCTTTTTTAAGTATTGATCTATTTTTTTTCCTTTTAACCGGATTCCTAAATGGTTGTGAAAACCTGACATGCTTACTATTGTCCCTGGAAAAAGGATCCCCTTATTTGTAGTCTGTGACACCCCTAAGGATTTTTTTTTTTTCCTTTTCCTTTAGTTGTGTTTCTAAATTAGTCAATTCCATACTAAGTTTCTTAAGACATAAGGAATAAGCGGGTTGCCCCTCAAATTTCTTAGCTTGTTCACTTAATTTAGTAATAGCAGCAATTTCTGAATCAATAGTTCTATCGTGAAAATCCATCAATATCTCAACAAATTGCATTGTAGTTTTGTGCTGTGCCTCCTTCTATTCCTGAAGTAAAGCCTGATCTGGATTACTCACCATTGGTTGAGTTCTGACTCATAAGCCCCTGGGTGTTACCCCTTTGACTGTATAGGCCTTAAACAGTTTTTTATGCCATACATTATTCCTAAGGGAATGCATATGTTTAGTTAAAGTGGCAAACACAGCCTCACATGCATCACTCCTATTGACTGGTGTGACCCCATTATCTGTATTAGAGTCCATCCCTATGCCAAAGATTGCCAAGTCCTCACAATCAGAGGATAATCCCTTAATCAAATCTGAAATCTCCATTGTGAATAAGCATCAAAAATGTATATGCCCAAATCTAACTATAAAGTGGACAATATCAACTTCTGGTAACTTATCAGGACAATATCAGCCTAGGCTTACCACTTAGTTCCAATCCTATATTTTTATTAAAACAATCATATAGCATCCATACGGATATAGATCAACAATTACTAAGTAGTCCTACTGAGTCCTACTTCCTTTCTACCAGTGTTGAGTCCACTATAGCTCACATCCATGTAATTAAGTCATATGGTCATAGCATATACTGATCCAATTTTCACAAAGGGCATCACCACCCCCCGCCACATTCAAATATAATTCAAAAAATAGTAGTATTTTAATAACCTTGGCACTTTTGGGCAGATGAATAGCCCAAGCTTAGAGCCAGACCAGTCAAGGGAATTAGTCCCATATGAATAAGCTAATGGCCAAAAGAAAAATCAACCAGAATAAAGACTGATTATTCCCTAATGATGGTATACTCAAAAACTATGTATATGAAAAAAGAATCCCCAAAAACTACCAAAATTTGAAGTTGCTATTAACACTAGATTTATATGAAGCCTGCCGACCAGGAATAAATGTGGTACCTAATCGTCTGTCTTAATATCCATAAGTGGTTAAATAACCCCTACAATATTAATATTTATGAATCATAATCTTGCCCAATATTACATATAAGAAGATATTTACTAACTGTTATTTAGATCTACTAGAATACCTAGTTACAAGGAACATACTACCTATCTAAAATGATAACCCATCAACATCTGGTCCTATTATGCAGTAAATTCCAATAATTAATGTATATAAAATACACTTTATAATTATTTAATACCTTAGGTATTAGCTGTCATTATCATGTATCCTCCCCCACAAATGTGAGTTTAATGCCAGATATCAATATTGACCAATATTATATTCCTATATAAAAGAATATAGTTAGAGTACTTAGTTCTAAACTATTGATATAGGAATTAAAATCTGAAACGTCACCTCCTACCCTACCAGGCGTATACACTGAATCCACTTACTCAAATTCCAAAGTACACCTTAAAGATGGCACTTATACAATAAGTATCTCATTGTTATAAATAACTAGGACTATTAATAAGATTATATGATGGAAAAGTGCCCTTCCTAAATCAGAAGAACATAGTACCATGCTTTCAAAATCAGATGGAAAATTAGTCCCTTATATTCAGGTATACCAAATGAATCCCTTAGTTCAAAATATAGGTGCTAACCTAACAAGGTTAGTATTTCCACATTGAAATTTAGGAAACAACACAGCATGTTATTACAGTAACAATATTCACTTAGGCATTATTTATTATATGATACATACATAGGACCAAAACAGTCTACTTTAAGGCAGAACAGAAGTATTACATTGCAAAAAGACCATAACTTTGTCCTTTGATATTTTCATTTACAAGCTACTAGAGTCGCCATATAAAAAGGTATATATAAGTGAATAAGTATCTAACACATTAGGTCCATCACATAACTCATGATATTACTATAAAGGTCCCATACTGTGCTAGAAGATAGCAAATAGTTTAGTTTTTAAATACAAGTGTGGCGCATAGAATGCTCCGCCATGGAATATTAGAATAATAAAAAATTCTATAGGTGTAATCCAGTACATATCATGTTCCGATATCACCACTAATATTCCCAAACCTAAGCGACTTAACTATTCCAACAAAGGAAATATGGTGTCTGAATACTATGCCTATAAGCAGGCGTCTGTTATAATTCGCCCTTAGTATTCAATAAACAAAACTAACTACTACGTCATATGAAAAAGCCAAGTCCTATGACAGAATATCATATTCGCCAAACTGCATCAAAACAATTGTAGGTTGCACATACCCAGTTAGTATAACATGGACCCTGTATCCTTTTATTATTAGCAGACTCCATGCTTGTATTTAAATAACATACAAATTCAAGAATGTACTTCTGTCAAAAGCAGAAATTCAATCAAAAATGATATGTCCATGTAGAAAAGATACATATAGTTATCCTGAAATGAAAAAAAAAAACTGTAATAATGACAATTCTCAATACATATGCAATTAGTCCCAATGAAAATGTTTCATCAGTAATAGACAAATTAATGTCCCCTTGTTCATGATACGTTTATGGCTGATAGATGATTCATAACTTGAAAAAGAGAAACAGCAATATGGCCGATATATGCACCCTGTTTTGCCAGGCATTCACAAACTAAAATATTCTATTAGACAGAATTAAAGTTCAAAAAAATCACTTTTCGCCTTTTCAAAATGATGTTACATAGTTAGCAGGCTTGGTTATTTGAAGGCGACAATACTGATGTTGCAATACAAACCCTAATGCCTCAAATAGCCACCACCATATACAATAAGTTCCCGAAACACTTTTGCATAGTTGTCAGGCTTAACTATTTATGCACAACCATGCTGATATTACGAGACACGACATGAAATAATGAAGCATATGCTATTATTAAGCAAAATAGAGGTTCTTGATAACACTTCTTGACCTTTCAAACTGATGTTATATAATCAGTTGGTTCAATTTTTTAGAGGCGACAATGCTAGTGTTGAAAAAACGACCCTAAAACATCCAACAGCTGCCAACCCGACACAAGCTAACCAGAAATGAAGCAGCAGTCCAGCCAACACTAACATTTAGTTTCCCCAATATTCAGAAATCACACGAAAGGCTGTTAATTGACAAAAGTCACCCTTTACTATTCAAAACACTGTTCCATAGTCAGCAAGCTCCATTGTCTCAAAACCCCTTCGCTGTTACAGTGATAGAGTTCGCAAACATAATCGTTAAGATAATCCACACACAACAGTCCCCAATGCTCCACTTTGAAAAAATATAGATTTTTAAAGAGTAACTCAAACAAAGAAGACGTTACCCTTTAGGTGGCTCACATACACGACACTGTGATAAATCATATTAAGCCCCAACGCAGAGCAAATGGTGACTTCTCATAGCTGTATGTTTTAACATTCTGAAAAAATCACCAAATAGATAGTCCGAATGAGAAAATAAATCAGATGAGATTCTTATTACTTCTTCCTTCCAGGGTGGAATCTGGCTAGTATACAATATACGAGTACGACAGAAAATAGGGAAAACCCTACTGCTCCACAGGCCCACAGCAGAAAAAAGGAGAAAGACAGTCCAAAATGGATTCCTGCAAGTAAGGCATCTGCAAGGTCCCAAAATACCAACATGAACCAAAAAATAACCAGCAGATAGTGGATGCCCTGAAAGTATATATAAATACTCTTTAAGTCAAAACATCAGTATACAAAAATACACAAACTGGTTTCGTCTTCAAAATTACTAAGAGATACAATGAAAAAACACACATTTATATACTGTGTCACTAGCCAATAAACCAATTACAGGTGTTCATTTAATCCTGGGGCAAAAAGCTTTCTCAGTTTAATGATCCATTTTCTCTCTTTGGCATTCAATAACTCATGCCATCCAGATTTATTATGTTTAATACCCAAAATTTTATCAATAATTATAAAGTGAAAAGATGCTGTTTGGTGAACTACAGAGTGTTTCTATAGAGCATTTGTATGTTTCGTATTTTTAATTTCACTAATGTGTTCAGAAATTCTGTATTTAAGTGCTCTAGATGTCTAGCCCACATAAAAAGCTGAACATTGGCAGATGGACAAATATATAACCCAATCTGAAATACAGTTTGCAAAGAAGGAAATGTCATAGGCTATACTTGTATTTTTACTAGTGAAACTGCTGGTTTTTAATAATCTACTACAATGCGTACAATGACCACATGGATAACATCCTATGGCAATTTGTCCCTGAATAGTAATCTGCAATTTCACCTTAGGTTGATATCTTCCTGGTTCATAATGGTTAAAGAGAGACACAAGGTTTCTGCCATTCCTATAGGAAAATAGGCAGTTAGCTCCCAATAATTCTGAGAGCCTATGATCAGCCATAAGGCTGTTCCAATTGGATTGTACACTTTCAATAAGTGCCCTAACATTTCTCCCATAAGTAGTTACTAGTCTAGGATAACCAGTACTTCTACTTTGTTTATCATGGTATTGTAAAAGTGCTGTCCTATCCATACTATTGACAGCATTCCTGGCCTGCATAATGTGCCCTGGTCTATAGCCCCTCTCGCTGAATCTCTTAGTCAAGTCATCTCTATAGTGCATATAGGTATCGTCCTGTGAGCATATTTGTTTCACCCTCATATATTGTGATTTAGGAATATTTCCACATATATGGGGGGGATGAAAGCTAGAGGCATGGAGAAGGGAATTATATTCAGGGAATGTACGGTAGGCTTCCATCTTCAGAGTGTTATCTGCAGCCCTACTAGCCATAACATCCAAAAAGGTGATATTTTATACTCGGCATCTTGATTTGAGAAATGCTACGGCTTAATTTAGTTGCAGAATCGCTATTTTAGCTACCATTGTAATTTATACCCATTAGGTGTACTTGAGGAATGAGCGGCGATTGGTATGAGACTTTGTTGTCTGATTGGATGTGGGTTCCGCTGGGGAACTGATGCCATTGGAGCATTTCTTTATTATGCAAATACCATTGTGGCTCTGTTATGAATGAAGTGCCATTTGACATTCTTGCTAGACTCCAACATGTTTGTTGACTTAGAGTTATTGTGCACAACTGTCCATGAGACATTCTATGTTTTTTATGCATGTATATATTTTATACTCGGCATCTTGATTCGAGAAAAGCTACGGCTTCATTTAGTTGCAGAATTGCTATTTTAGCGATCATTGTAATCTATACATTTGCCCAATAGACACATTTTTTATCTATATGTTTTTTATATATATGTTCTTCACGTCTGCATTTTGATTTGAAAATAGCCATGGTTATAATTACTTGCAGAATCGCCATCATTGTGATAATTATGTATATATATTTTAGTGGAAGGGATTTGTATGTGCGATTTTGTTATTTGACTGCTTAAGACTGTTCTTGGGGAGGTGGCGATTTAGGTTCACTCCTTATGGCAGCCCCTATGGATTTTGACAGCACAGGGATATGGGGAATGTTTTTTTTTTGCGATCATCGTAAGGTCTATCTGAACTAATGTGTTTACAGTGATTGATTGGTTACACATATTATGAGGAGATAGCGCTATTGGTCAGTCCAATAGCTCCTGTGAACCAATGATGTTTCCACAATTTTGTCATTTTATTGGCTATGAAATTTGTGAAATGGAGTACTATCTGACACTTTGGTTGGTTGATATCTCCGTTTCTCTTCCTATAGGGTATTAGTATTCCATCTATAATCATTGGTCATTAGTCAATCAGGATGTTAGAAATGAACAAATGATTGGTCATGTTTTCTTTTTAAACGTGAAGTAGTAATTAATTTTATGATCTGATGAAGGCTGAATAGCCGAAAGCGCTCATCTGATGTCATTTTTTTCTTTTGTGTACTTGTCTGAGTTAAATATTCGTTTAGTCAATAAATATTTTATCTTACTGGATTGTCTTAATGGAATACCAGAAGCTTAAGGACTGCATTGTCGCCGTGCTGGTGTTTTGAAGTCTTTCTCCTGCTGCTGTTTTTTTTTTGTCTTCGACACCTTCAGCCGAGTTTAGAAGTTTTTCCTCATTTTTCTTGTCAACATGAACTGTACAGTATTATGGCCAGCTACACAGGGGGATACACTCAACAGTAACTGCAATGATTTTGGCTGTGTCCACAACAGCTACACCCAGCTATATATACCAACCCCAGTATTGCTGCAAACCTATACAGTGGGGAAGAAGCCATTTACACAGTTACAGTAGTTGTGATAAAATGTATGTCCACATGATGATACCTATGACATGTTAGCATATGTCAATCAGTTCTTGGACAGATGACCCCCTGGGACATGTATATTCAGCAACTTGAAGTAGATCCCTCCACATACATGCACTCTTACTTGGCAACACTGGGACTAGACCCCTACCTAGGTATGTAGTGCTACTGATGTGCGTGGCTTTAATTGCGCACACCACACAGCTTTTAGGATGAAGTGTGTTCCAGGTTACATGTTATATGCAGAACATCCCCAGGCATGTACAGTATGGTAATGGGGGATGTAATTGTTGTATATGGACAATACATAGTGTGACATACCATCATATACACATTGACAAACACATAACAGTAAGACACACATCCGAGAGACCTAGGCCTATCAGTGCTAACTACCTTGTCAGTGTGTCCAATCTGTTAGAGGTAGGCTGCACACAGCACATACATAACTGGGCTGGATAGTGTTATCAGCTACCTGTATGGTTGATGGTGACAGTGGTCACCATACAGTTGTACATGAGACATATACCGGGGTACCATGACAGTATACCCAGCAACTACACTCCACTGTGGATATTGTATGCACTGGAAGCCAGGATGACACTCTGACGTACCCACCATCACACATTGACCAGGACTGCAATACAACCCCTTGTCCATCCCAAGAGTGCTACTACAGGGATATGCATCTAATGCACATGCCACAGACATAGTAGGGTGATGCATTGTCATGCCTCTCTTATGGGCAGCAACATCACTATCTCTAATACTGTGTGACAATGTATGTGGCCTCGGAATGCTGTACCCTACATATATACACACATGCACACACACACTTGTCAGAACTCAGTGGGCATCCCATGACTATCACCCGTTTGTACAACAGTGTTGTGTTGGTACTGCAAGGCCCAGGTATACCTTAAGGAGAGGAGTGTAACAACGTACATGCATACCTCTCAACTATACCAAATTACTCAGTTTTTACTGAGTTTTGGGGTCCAAATGAAGGAGTGCCACGCACGATGATGTCAGCTCCGTCAGGGCTACCAGCCAATCAGAACTGAGCTCAAGGAGTTCATGTTGTAATTTCTGACTGGTCTGTCTGCAAATGCGAGCAGGAACTCTGGATTATGGCCGTTCATTTTAACAGCAGCACTCCAACCATTCATTTTGGATTACAAATGCATGGACAGGGAATTAACAGCAACAGCAGGCCGCTCATTTCAGATTACAAATGCATGAACAGCCGCACTCATTTGCCATTTGATTTGGATGCCCGTTTTGGATCAGGTTTGGACTAACCGAGTGTGTGTATGTGTGTGTGTGTGTGTGTGTGTGTGTGTGTGTGTGTGTGTGTGTGTGTGTGTGTGTGTGAGAGAGAGAGACTGCATAGACCTCATTTTACACCAAAAAAGGTTCCTGCACCCTTTTGTGGTCAGCCAGTCCTTTGGCCCTGGTTACTTAGTATATTATTGTGTGCAGTGCATTCAAGTGTTACATATTTCTTTCATTTTGGTCACTAGTCTTACAGGTAGCACTGTTTTTGCCATGATAAATAGCTGATGTTAAACATTGGGACATTGTTTATGCAAAACCATCACAGATCAAGGCACTTGTTGGTTTGCTGTGCTACAATCTGGATGTCCACTGTACATGCAGATATGGTGGTGCTGCACCTGCCAACATGTTACTGCCAGCTAGTAGTAGTTAGTCTGCTACTACTAGAAAAGGTTGTTTCTGAATGTGTGCGAGCTTTCAAGATGTTTTTGCTGGGGATGTGGTTTGCCTTTATTAGAAATGAGGATATGGGATGTTGTGTTAACTAAGTGGGAATTCAGTTGCTTATATGTCATTCCTTACATTTTAGTGACATACAGGAGAAGGAGGTAATTTTTAAAGGAAAGAAAGCAGTAGTGATGAAAAACTGTTGTGGAGTCGAGAGGGAAACGATTATCTTTAGAAAAGTCTTAATGCTTGTCCTTTGTTCTACAAGTTTCAAATTTTCTTTTGTGTTGCGTTCTTGGCACTCAGATTTTTTTTTTTTTTTAAGCAGTCCTACCTGCTTGATGACAGTGAATTTGTTGGTTTTATATAACTTGTGGTTTCTTTGTGGGTATAATAAAGTTGAACAAGGTAAAGGCACAAATCAACAGGAAGCATAAGCATAGATTAAGTAGGGCTTCAGCAGAGTAAAGACTGGCTAAAAAGTCTGTACAAAAGTGCACCTGCTTACATGGTAACAAGGCTGGTAGCATAATTATACCTCTCAACTGTACAGATTTTCACAGAATGTCCAGATTTTTGCCTCCTATTTTTGGTCCTTTTTTCATAAATGTGTGTTTTTTTGGTAAATTAGTGGCAAATCATTAAAGATCAAAGTTAGAAAATAATGATAGACATTTGAGTTATTTTATACCCTTCAGAAAAATTCAAGCTAATATAAAACCTGTTATTCTATTAACTTTCTAAGTTTGTAAGAACAGTATTTAAAAATTGTCCCTATTTTTGGACCTTTGTCCCAGTTTTGTTTATGGCTTTGTCCAGATTTCTTGCTCTAAGAGGTTGAGAGGTATCGGTGTGTGTGTGTGTGTGTGTGTGTGTGTGTGTGTGTGTGTGTGTGTGTGTGTGTGTGTGTGTGTGAGACATTTACTTAATTGCAGCATTGTGTGTGGGCATGCAGGCATTACAGAGCTTCACTGTGTTGTTACTTTTATTTTACTTAATGGCAGTCTTTAACAATTTTACTTACTGGCAGTCTTTAATGGCATGCAGGCACCGCAGCTTCCAGTCTTTGCTTTTTTCAGACTGTGTTATTTAATGATACATAGTAACTATGAACCTGTTATCAGTTTGCCATCCATGAAATATAAAGTTGTTTGCTAGCAGTAACTTCTTCATTAGTTACAGATCTTTTTAATGTGGATTATTTATATGACTTTTACTTCTGTAGAGATTGCACTTGAGCCATATTTTGGTTATCTCTTCAGTTTGCATTTGAAAGTTGATATCCCACAATTCCATTGGAGTGTGCGGGGTTACACAGTTCTGTATGCAAATGTTATGTTAAGCAGCATATAGATTTGTACCTATTTTTCATGGGCCTTTGTCCAGATTTTTGATGTTTCCAGGTTGAGAGGTATGGGCACATATAATGTGCAGTACAGCAGCAGCCACATCTAACTATGGCAATGTGTGGTGCGGTAGGTGTGAAGGACCTCAGGGTATTCCCAACTTCAGGTCTACTAACACACAGACACTGATATTCTCAGTAATGCACATGTAAACATTTGTCAGTACTGGGGTGCATCGGTGCAGGTGTTCATAGGTGTGTACTTGGCTATTGTCCATGGAGAGATGGGAAGTGTAGGGGATGTGTGTATAGGGATTCACTTTATAAGCTCAAACTTCTGAAATGTCGAATTACAGATTCACAAGCCTATAAAGTAGAAAATCCAAATACCCAAAACTATACAATCACGAAGCCTTAAATCCCGAAACTGCAAAACCGTGAAATTCAAACTCCCAACACTTTCAAACACCATTACAACACATATGCACACAACTAAATAAGCACACACACCTACCCTTATGATATGCAGGGGGGCAAGCCCCACTGCACCCCACCACACCCCTATGTAAATATTCTAACTCCAAGGTTGCACTACATACACACAGACAGAAAACACCACCACACAATCTACAGTCCTCTTGCACACACGCAACACAGTAACAACACACACACTAACACACACTACTGCCCCTACCAAACAACCTAAACATAAAGGTTATAGGCAAACTGTCAACATGGCTTTAGGCCATCACATAGTACCACTACTGCCCTTTTATCCTTTACAGATACCATCAATAGAAACCATAACAAAAACATCTTCTCATCTGCACTCTTTATTGACCTCTCTAAAGCTTTCGACATGGTAAACCATACCCTCTTAATCAATATTCTTGAATCTCTTTCCTTTGACTTTCTGGCCATGAAATAGTTTAGATCATACCTCAGCAACAGGCAGTCCTCTGGGAAAAATCAAATTTCATCCGTTTTACCTGTCACCATCGGGGTCCCTCAGGGCTCCATTCTTGGACCACTTCTTTTCTCAATATTTATTAATGATCTCCATGTAGCAATTCCTCAAGCCACCTGTATTCAATATGCAGATGATTCCACACTAATATGCTCAGCAACCTCTCCATCTGAAATATATTCTCTTACTCAAAATGTTTTCAACACTGTAGAAACATGGTTTACCAAACATTGCCTCCTTCTTAATGCCAAAAGAACAAAACACCTTCTCTTTACACCCACTACTAGATCCTCCCCCTTAGATTTCTCAGTCTCTTCAAATAATGGCACTGTTATTTTCCCAGACTCTACCACTAAACCTTTAGGAATAACCATTGACAATAACCTCTTGTTTGATTACAATACAAATAACACCATTAAAATAGTCAACAGAAAAATAGGCTCCTTATATAGAATAAAACCTTTTTTAACCCCAGCAGCCAGAGCCAAGATTGTTCACTTCCATCTAATCTCAACCCTTCTGTATGCTTCACCTATTTTTACCAACCTTAAGAAAACTAAGCTTAACAAATTAGCAACTTCCTATAATAACATTGCCAGATTCGCTACTGGCAATCCCTTCAGAACCCACCACTGTTCTAATCTTAGGCAACTAGACTGGCTGGAATTCCAAAACCATCTGATAATCCCCCAACTCACAATTGCCCACAAGATATTTTACCAACACAATAACACCCCTATACTCTAAAAGCTCTTAATCCCATATAATAATCTGAACTCCATACGTTCTTTTAGCAAACTCCTTGCTAGCATAACAAAGTCTAATAATATGGCTGGTGACTCTCTGTTTACCAACACAGCAGGAAAAAACTGGAACCTGTTACCCAATGAACTAACTCTAATTACATCCTTGCCACTCTTTAAACAAAAACTTAAAAAACACCTCCAAATGCACTGGTTATGCCCTTGTAGTAACCCTGACTAACCACCCTCTTCACCTCTGTTTCTTCCTCTTGTAACCAAACTTCCAAACATTTAAATGCTTAGTCTTGTAAGTAAGACTGACACTATTTAAACTCTAATCAACTTATTGTTTAAATCCTTCTACCTAATGTGAACAATTGTATATAATTCTTACTGTATTACATTTGTTTTAGCTTTCTTAAGTAATATTATGTTTACTGTAGCTTTCCTCAAGTGTTTTTATCTCTAGAATGTAACAATTACCTGTTTTATTTTGTTTATTAAGCCTTTATTTACCATGTAACAATATTTCCCTACTTTTGGATATCTGTGTGGAGATTTTCTCCCCGTGCCTCTACTGAAAATGGAAATATATCCAGCTAAACTAGCCCGGTCAACAAATGTATAATAAAAAAAAAATAAATAAACACTTACCTGAATCCACAAATGCAGAGCAACACCCGAACCACTAATTCAAAATCTCCCGCATTTGAGATTTTGAACTTCACTCTTCTGGGGTTGCAATCTTCCGATCCTTCCACTTTATGAACTTGAGATACTGAATTTCGACATTTCAGTATTTTAAGCTTATAAAGTGTTCCCGTGTACAGAGGTATCATAACACCTGCCATGTGCCAGCAGGCCATCTATCTACAGACATCACTGTGGTGATCCTCAGGGTGAGAGTGACATGCATCAGCCAATCATCTGGGTGCCTCCTGCAGAGGGCCAGTGAGGTGCTCCAGTTGACATGTATGTAACATGTATTACATAACATGGTTAGTGTCTGTCTTGGAGACCTGTACTCAAGCATGTTCTGTTGACTGTGGTAGTGTAGTGAAGGTTTCCATGTCATGTGGTGCGTACAGGGTGTTGTCCTATCTGTGCCATTTATCACACAGCTGGGCAGACATGTCAGTGTCAGTCAAGCATAGATTGCCTGTACATATCCAAGATGGATACCTGACATCTGCACATCTGTACAGGGACTGACAGACATAAGCTCACCAACTAGCTATGCATTAGGATGAATGTGTTGACAGATAGATGTCTGACACCGATAGGTATGCCATTACTACATGATGGCAGCCCTCACTGATGTTCTATTCAGACAGTAGTCTACAGTTATTTTCCACATGTCAGATCATTATCTAGTAGGAAATATATAATGTAGCACAGCTCACACACCAGGAACACGACAGTGAGGAATCAGAGTCCATCTGTACATGCAGAGGTGTTTGTTTCCTGTACTACAATTAGCGATCTACTCTTGCTTGGGAAAGCACTGTCAACAGTAGTAACATAATGATACACTACATGCCAGTGTGACTGAATATAACCTGGGATACTACCCTTGTATGAAACATATTCACATGGATAAGAGTGTTGTACAAATCATGTATACTCAAGTGTCCCAGACAGGAGAGTCGCACCCCTTGCTACTGTAATGACAGGACATAGACGCATGTTATGTACATGTCATTACATACACTTATTACAGCTATCATTACCCTGCTATGTTATCAGACTGGGATGTGAGCACTGGTTACCAGGGTTGAGCCATGCTTAGCAGGTGTCAGCATTGCTGCCATATAACAGCGAAACACATTTGCGCACTGAAAAGCAAAGCCTACATGGGGTAAGTGGCTGTACATTTAACCGTATGTTAGTACCACATAGCTTCATGCAAACCCCTGCAAATGTGCTTAAAGTTGCTCAAAACTGCCTTAACCACTCTGTATCCAACAGGCCTTGTTCTGCCCAGCAACAAAATAAACAGCCCTTGAACCCAGGACACTGCACACTATAGTCACAACAGTTAACCACTACACCATGACAGCTGTGAAGACAGTTGTTGTTTTTCAAATATATCTGTCAGTATACATATCAGTGGCGGCTGGTGACTTCAAATCAAAGAGGGGCTGCAGGAGACAGCTGAATGGGTGGGGTCAAGGGGAAGGGGTGTGGCCAACCAGAAAGGGGAGGGGCTATGCTCAAAACTACAAAAACTAACTTTAATTAAATACGCTGCCCTGGGTGGCAAACCATCATTATGAGAGTCCAATCAAGACAAAAATAAGTGTAGAAGAATAAAAATATTTCAATGCATTGGCTGCATGACAGCTTACTTAATATTTAGATGGAAACAAAAGGTTGTGAGGCATGAACAAATAAATTACTTTTTAAATACATTACTGGAATGCCAGTCAAAATCAAGTACAAGCAAAACCAGAAGCACTCAGCTCAAACCACTTCTCCTTGCACTGCAGTTCTAATTATAATTTATATTCAGCTTTATTAAAGTTCCAAGTAACATGCTGAAAGTAGAAATCTCTGTGATGCCCCACTTGTAAAAATGTTTCTTATCCAAAAAAGACCTGCTGCCTGACAACTATCTACTTGTTACATGGGGAAAACATGTAAGTAAAAAATGAAAAGCAAACAAGAAACAAGCTCAAGATACATTGCTTAAAGGATTACTGTACAGGTTATGGACCACACATGACTGGCATTCTGTTTAGTTCTAAAGGTAAAGTCTGTAGAGATGACTGGAAGTCTCCAACAAGTGTAATGAGCTTTTTAAAATAATGGAATCCTGTCCTTTAATACCCAAGGCTTATACATTATCTAGTCAAGTATTCTCTGCATGGCAACAACAGAAAGGCTTTCAATGTTGGCAATTCTTTAACAGTATGCTTATTAAAGCTTATTTGCATCTTACGATCTCAGACAAGCTTACATTATGGTCATTAAAGCATTGCTACTTAAACACAGAGCAACAGGCACTTTGAGTAATAAGCATAAATCAACAGTACAAAAATATGACAGAAACCAGACCTTTCTGCAAAATCAAGGACAGATGAAAAGCCACTGTAGTACTTGTGTCTACCTTGGATGGGGGCACACTGCACATTTACACTGCATAACTACTCCTTGCCTTGCTTGGACACATCCAGAGTCAGTACATGGTGGAGTGGGGTGCAACAAGTATGTCACAATTTGAAATGTTTCTGGCTGACTGTGATGGCCCTGACATGTGTCATACCTCTCAACCTCAGAGCAAGAAATCTGGACAAAGCCATACACAGAAGTGGGACAAATGCCCACAAATAAGGACAATTTTAAATATTGCTCTAATAAACTTAGAAAGATAATAGAATAGGTCTTGCATTAGTATGACTTTTCTGAAGGGTATAAAATCTGAAACTCAAATGTCTGTCATTATTTTCTAACTTCAGTCTTTAGTGATTTGTCACTAATTTGCCAAAACACAATTTTATGAAAAATGGACCAAATGTGATGCAAAAATATAAAATAGCCACACAATACAGCTGGGAACCTGTCAAAGAAGGGACTCTTTAATATTAGTACTGCTAACTTGAGCAGCTGACAAAATAAAATAATCTACATGCATTTCTGAAATAAAAGTAATCTGATTATTACAGTTATTTCTTAATTATAAACCCTCCATGTTTTCTTCCAAAATTGCTATTTTGGAGGATCATTAGGGGAAGAGCAACATTTTGAGTCAAAATCAGGGACAGTTCAGAGGTTTGGCTATGCCTAATTCTATAAAGCAATTTATTTGCATGTACCTCTCAACCTGTTAATGCAATAAATCTGGACAAGGCCAGATATATTGGGGGAACATATAAACAGTACTAAAAATTGCTCTTGTATAAACTGGGACATAAATCTGGACAAGGCCAAATATATTGGGGGGAACATATAAACAGTACTAAAAAATGCTCTTCTATAAACTGGGACAATTGATAGAACAGGTCTTACATTAGCATGGATTTTTGTGAAGGTTATGAAGTCTGAAACTAGGTGTGTCATTATTTAGTGACTTAATTCCTAAATGATTTGCCAGAAAACCACAAATTTTTATGAGGAACAAATCAAAAATAAGAAGCAAAAAATCTATTCATTCTTTGAAAATCTGGACAGTTGGGAGGTATGGTTCAGCTGGGGCTGTCTAAGTTTGCGACCCTTCCCCTCACAAAACCAATGGAGCCTCCTGCAGCCATTCCAATGATCCATTACTTTGCTATTTCACTCCATTTACCATAAACACTAATGTGCATACTGATTTACTTCTATGATGATTTGAACTTCATTTGAAAGTTTTATTTTTGCATTTTACAGCACAAACACTAAGACATCTGCTAAACAAACTTGGCATTAAACCTTCTCTGCCCTTGAAACTCACATTCACTGAAACAACATTAAAATCCACATTCAAAGAAAATACATTTGTGGCAGATAAAAATTAATTCTGGGCTGTTTTCAAATCATAGGCCCCTTGCATATGAAACACATGTGTTCTTTGATATACCTTCCTATTGCTTTGAACATTTTTCCAGTAAACAATGAAACAAAACTGTCCAATTCAGAACATTTCCATCATAAAAGTCTACTCAAACTTCTACAGTCCACTATTATCAGTAAATATGCACAATTCTACAGTCCACCATTATCAGTAAATATGCACAATCTCTGAAGTAGTAAAAAGTCATCTAAATAATTCCACGTTAAATAAATCTGTAATGAAGAGGTTGGTGCTAGCAATCACCTTTATATTTCATGGTTTCATCGAACAATAAAGTGTCTGATGCCCGTGGAATAAATTGCCTAAATTACATTAAAAATAAGCTAGTAATATTGCAATAGGAAATGGATGGCAAACTGATAACAGGCTCATAATTAGTATCTTAACTTTCCATTCACAACCAACAACCTTCTGCATCAAAAGCAAGCACACAGCCTGGTGTGCTATTAGCACTAATAACAAATGAGGAGAAACAAGCCAAATAACCTGCATTACAATGCATACACTAACTAGTTACCTTTAAACCACTATATGATGTATACACTATTAATAAAATATTGTATATTTATATATAAATACATTACTATGCATTAAATAGCTCAATAATATTACTAAAAAAAACTGTATATATACAAACTAACTTAATAATAGCAATTCAAAACATAAAATAATAATGCACGAAAATATTAATAAATACTAACACAAAATATATCCCTAAATGAATTCTAACAAGCGCGACTATATTGTATCAAATACTGATATAAATTTAAATTTGGCACCAAACTTTGAGAAACTTAAATTTTGGGTTTGACTGGCTGCTTTCCATCTTGATTTTAAGCAACACTGGTTTGCTGAAATTACTTCTAACTGTGTCATGGATCTCTGAGTCATAATAACTAAAGTTCTCTTCCCCTGCAGCTCTCAGCTCCTTGTAAAATCACTGCATCTCAGTCTGGAAAAGCCATTGAGTTGGGGTGGGTCAAAAGGCCAAAACCAGGACACACATTATTATTTGCTTAATTGGAAGCTGCTAGAATAAAAAAATGTGTTGTTACTACCACCCACCATGCATTTTACCCAAAAAGTCTGTGCAAAAAAGAGCCAATTTTATTGGGGTCAAAAAAAAAAAAAAAACAACATTAAACTTGTTGCTTTTATAATCTTGGAAGCTGCTAGGATAAAAAATTACGTGTTACTCTCACCACACATTACATTACTGCTAAAGTCTGTAAAAAAAAGAGTCAGAACATACCACTATGCCAAATCACCAGACAAGGTCCCTGTGCAAAACACTATGCCAAATCAGCTGTTTTGTGAACGAGAGGAAGACTGAAACTTAAATGGCTATCATTTAATGAATTCAATTCTCACCATAGCTGTCAACCTCTTAGCACAAAACACCTGGACAAACCCAATAATGAGGGACAAAGCCACTAACAGGGTATTACAGTCCCAAAATAAGGAAACATTTCAAATAGTCACCTTATAAACTTAAATTGCTATAATAAAAGGTTGTGTTACTATATATTTATTGCTAGAATAAAAAGTTGTTTTACTATGTATTTTCTGAAGACTATGAAGTCTGAAATTCAAATGCCTGTCAATTTTACTTGTGATGGAACAAAACAATTTTCAGCAGAGGCCCAGGAGAAATACTGTAGACACGTCTTTGTAAAATGGCAGGACACCAGAGCAAATCCCACAAACACAGAGATAAGATGCAGACTCCACAAAGAAGGCACCCCAGCCAAGAATCAAACCACAAATCCTATAGCTGTGACTCTGAGGCAACAATACTGCCACTGCACCATCAAATATGTAAGAAATTAAACATTCAGAAACCTGAAGTCTGAAATTCAAATGCCTGTCAATTTTATTTAACATTTGTTAATCAGGACAGTCTGACTTGGAACAAAAACAATTTTCAGCAGAGTGCTACTACTTCAACATCAAATATCAAGCATTGCAACATTTACAAACCACAGATATTATGAGGAACAGATCAGATAAAATATGAGGCAAAAAATGGTGGTGGGTAGAGGTAGGAAACTCAAGTCTTTACCTGTACAGTACAGGGGTTCAAGTGAGCTCCTGATTCCCTACACCACCACCATGAGCACCCCACATTTTCACACACACACACACACACACACCCCTGTTGTCCATACAACCAGTTTCACAAGCACCATATATTCAACACTTACCTGTCCTCCAGCGTTAGATCCAAACCCCCTTCCCTGCAATATACCCAACGACGACGAGTAGATCGGCATCCAAACCCTTTCCCAGCGAGACTGCAGCTCCCATTCATATTGAATAGAATTGAACAATTGCTGTGACTTCTACAATTGTATAGTACTTGTTAGTGATATTACTGTTGCATCACATATGTTGTTATATCTAAATATACACAGATACATACGGTGTGATACATCTGGGAAGGTATACACAAGGTATACACAACAGTAATGTTTACACATGACAATGATATGGATATATACATATGTAGATATATGTCTACATGTACATACACATATATATTCATATATATGCATTTATACACATCTGTATAGTACATCATATATATGACCATATATAGATCTCTCTGCACACAACCACAGCCACATATGGTACACAAGCTTAATATTACACTATATGGACTGTCTGATCAACACCATTCTCATATGTGCCACTCACACACTAACCCTACATATACTGGGCCATGACACAGTGTGGTCCAATGCCTGTCTGTGGTATGAGACACATGTGTGTTTGGCCCTACAAACATGTGAGCCAATAGGGTACCATACACTGGAGCAGCATGTAATATCAGATAGAACAGGACCAAGAACAATGACATTTACCACAGTCTGTACACAGGCCAAGGTACGTATTCGCAATACACATACTGTCAACAATCACCATAAGTACACAGACCCCACTACTGTATACACAACCACAGAATGCCCAGGGTATGTAGTCAAATATAACCCCTACTATACATAACATGTCTAGCAGTCTGATATCCGACTGGCTTGTTATCAGGTATGATGTCAATAAATAATGGTATACAGAACATATGTACCTCTTACTGCATGACATATGTACAACAATTGACAGACTTGTGGCTGGAGGCACAAACGCTGGGCCAATATTGGCATGTTGCTGTGATACACTCATACATTTACTGTTGTAACAGGGTTTGCTGTGACATATGTCCTATGAGGGATATGAAGTTAGTAACTCCCATGGCTGTCACCATGCACTGACTGCAATCCCCAGACTATGCTTCTGCTGTTCTAAGATAGGTGATCTGTGAGTAACACAAGAAACATAAGACACCAAACACTGGCCAGTCTGCAGATAACCCTACAGGTGGGAGTTTCCTAAAACATATAACACTGTCATGACAGGTATTAAATCATGTAGACCACCCATATCCACACAAACCCTGTTAAACCAACATTACTCCAAATGCAGAAGAGCAACACTTACATTCTGTAGTCATGTCTGGAACACCCCCCTCCTGTTTGTTGGCCTGTCTCCACAGTGTATGTTGTTAGAGGTATATCCCACTACCATCTGCGATGCTGTTTGCCAAACACTGACATGAAGTCCTGCTCACAGTGAATGAAAGGGGCCAACACCCACATGATGTTCCTAGTTATAGGAGTGTGTTTCCATGCAAATGACTATGGGAATGTTACCACAGCTGTTCCACATGCAGTCAGCTAGTGGGGGGCTGCAATTCATGCAGAGGCCATCAGCTGATCATGAGCATCACTTACAAAACACAAGCTGCTACCTAAGCAAAGTAGGTGTACTTCTTCACATCCACCAGAGAGGGAGTGAGAGAGCCAGATAGAGACAAAGTAAGACAGGGAGTGTGTGGGAGAGTAAAACCTAAGCATGTTTGTGTCACACACACTTACCAGTATGGGGTTTCAAACAACTACCTGACTATGTATTGCTATCACATGTCTATTCAGTTACTGCATGCGCCACAGAGCTTAGATGTTAGGGAGCTGTCCAAAGGTATAGTCGATGGTGAGTGACATCTGCAACAGTGATAAAGGAGGGATAAGGTTGGTGTAGTACATGTGCCTGTCCACATGAACAGGTGTCAAGGTTGACACAGCCACACTCTTTCAGGGACTCACACACATTATCACAGTTGGCAGGGTCAGGATTAAACCTCCTAACTAGCTAGTTTGCCACAATACAGTACTACGCATGTATCACATGCACCACAGGGGTTATCAGGATGATATATGGGCAAAGGTTATGTCAAGGTGTCTGACATCAGAAGGCATGCTTCAGTAGGCCAATGGGAGGTGTAGTGAGTGTGAAAGGCATCCAAATCATTATACTCCACACACAAACAGACACAGGTTTGCTAGTACTGACATGCATGGGTGCATTGCTTCACAGGTGTGTAGTGGTTGACTGTGCCAGAAAGCTGTTCAAGGCTAGGTAAAGGGTATACCTTGGCATCAGGCCATATGACAATGGTCTGCAGCGTGGCTCAGGGGTGTAGTGTCTGGACTGGCCCACACATGTGGTTATTGTATTCACCATCCTGTCATCTGGGTTACTATTGTGGGTGGCTAGTGTTGTGCAATGCTTGCCATGTATGTGTTCTATATTCCATGACATGGATGGTGTCTGGGATGTGCACACATCCCACATGCATGTTCTGTGACATGTGGAAGTGTACCTGAGGTGTTTGGGGCATGTTGTGTAGACAGATTGTTATCAGATGTGCCATTCCTGGCCTCATGTGGTGAGAACTGGCAATGGACACTAGGTTGACCCTGCACCTACAGTGACAGCATGATACAGGTATTCCCTGGTGTTGGTGGCATCTGTCCATGCAGGGAATGTGTATAAGGCATGGTATGTCCTTTGTGGGTTACATTTGCTGGCTCTACAGTTGTTGCAGGTGTCCAGTGGGGAACACAGTGAAGGAGAACTGTATACAATGATTTGCCTATTGTAGGGATGGGACAGGGTGCCATGCCCTCAGTAGTCCACTGCAATCACACCATGGTTACTATCTGTGGGCAATATGCAAGGAACTACCAACATAGGGGTTGTTGTCTAGTCGAGTATGCTTGTGTATGAGACATGGGTGGAGGGTGGAGAGTGTTCTCTGGGTAATACAAGGGTTGCCTACATTGTTCGGCAAGCCATGGTGTCACATGTAGGGATATGGATTGTCTACCTCAACCTTTCTGCTGTTTGACATCTGTTATCCTTGTAAGATGGACATTGTGACATATAATAAGCCCACCATATAAGAAATTTGCAAAACCCACACCACAAAGAGTCCTGTTGTTACACACTCAAAGCTACCTCCACACAGGGTACATATGACAAACACATACACACCAAGTCTAACAGTTGCCATCTCTGGGATTAGAACTCCTACCTAACTAGTGCATCACACTACAGCATTACGCAGTTATAGCATACGCCATGGAGATCACTGGGCTACTCCTTCCCCAAAGGTGTATTTCAAAGTGAATGCAATCAGCAGGCTTGCCAAAGTAGAGTAATGGAAGTTGTAGTGACTGTAAATGGCCTCAAAAGCATTGACCCCAACACAGATAAACAAGCACACAAACAAACCTTTACACTTGCCATCTTTGGGATTAGAACTCCTACCTAACTAGTACATCACACTACAGCATTATGCAGTTATAGCATGTGCCACAGAGATTACTGGTCTAGTCCTTCCCCAAAGGTGTATTTCAAAGTGAATGACATTGGCAACCTTGCCAAGGTTGGGCAATGGAAAGTGTAGTTCATAGGTTCATAGGTTGACACTAGGCTATCGGCTCTAGGGCCTATACATGCCTAGACATGAAAATTCTCTGGCTATGTCTTCCCTCAATATTTACTTCCCTGGACCTCTGTCTAGCAGGGCAGCTGACATGATCCTCGGGGTAATTTCCTATCTCCCATCCAATCGTCCAGGTTCCTTTTGAAGAGGCACTCTGCTTGACATGTATGGGCAGTCTATTCCAGAGTCTGGAAAGTCTCTGTTTCAGGAACACATCTCTCCAGCATGTATTGTTCATTGTGATGACAAGAATTGGATCCCTGGAGCATGTGGCTGTGAGGGTTTGGAATTCTTTAAGTGTAGCATGTCCAACAGCTATGGGTTTGATATGGCATAATATGTTAGGCAGAGATCACCTTTGAGAACACAATATGTGACAGAGTACAGCTGGATGATTTTCAGACAGTAAGCATAGTCATCTGATTTAGGCCTGTGTCTGTAGCCTTTCTAGTTGTTGCAGATGTCTTGTGAGGTACATACGTAATGGGCCATTGTAGTCTGTACTGGGTCTACTGAGAGATGACTACAGTGGATGTAAAGCCCTTAGTCATGAGGTGTGCCACATAGGTGGGTTTACTGACTGTTGTGACAATGTGGTTATCAAAGGTGAGACTACTGTCCACCTGTGTCCCTAAGTCTGTTATCACACTTTAGGTGTTTATTGTACTGCCGCCTATGCCTAAACTCCCTAGAGTCCAGTTTAGCCTTCTAAAGCTATCTCCTATGTGACATCTTCTTCTCCTTGAAAATATCAAGCCCCTACTGCTCACTTATCCATCCAAAGCTATGTCTCATATGATAGCTTTACTAAATGTAAATATTGTATATAGTTATTCGATTTCAAAGGCATTGCATTCATGTAAATTAATTTACATCTCACTTTTTGATGATACTTGTAACAGATTTTATTGCAACTGTAGTTCTTTTACTGTATTTACTACAAATTAATTTGTTGTTTACTGTTTTTCTTTGCTGTATTCTGTTTTATGGAGCTTTTCTCCCCAGGCCTCCACTGAAAATGGGCTCCCTGAGCCCAGTGGACTTCCCCAGTAATCAAACTGAAAATAAATAAAAATAAATAAATAAAATAAATAATTGTGGTACTTCACAGGTATGTGTCCCTTTCCAAAGGGGATAACTATAAATTTCTTGGCATTGATCTTAAGGCCATGGCTCAGGTAACAAGCATGTCTTTCTGTAAGGCCCTACTTTAGAATAGCAACATCATGTGTGGATTCAATATTGGCTCCCAGTGTGCAGTCATCTGCAACCTTTGTTTGCAAGAGTCCCTTACTGTTGGACTGTACTTTAGAGCAGTAGATGCCAAATGAGGGCGGTGCCAGGACTGAACCCTAAGGTATCCAACTGTCACTTGTCTGGGGCTGGGGTTGGTGTCACCTACATTTACAGTGTGGGTTGTGTCAGTACAGCAGTTGGCAGCCCATCAGGTGACATAGGGATTAATGGCCAGCTTGATACATTTATCTATGATTCCAGACAGGGGGATAGTGTCGAAGGCCTTGGCATGGTCCAGATAGGTTGTGTAAACCACCTTATTCTCATCCACAGCTCTGGAGATAGATTCACAGTCAATCAGGTTGAGGTGACATGATTGGCCCTTCACAAACCCAACCTGGTTGGGGCCAGTGTTTGCAGGTTGCCAGTGTTTTTGTTTTAGTTTCCATGATAATATATTCCATGGCCTTGCAGATCAGGCATATCATACTGCTGAGGCTGTAGTTCCCTGGATCCAAGGTGGCTCCCCCCTTGTGGACTGGGACAACTGTAGCTGTGTGTCACACAGTGGTCATGAAGCCTGAGGTGTGGCTATAATTAGACATGGCATGTAGGTGACGTGCCAGTTCAGTTTGTTGCTCATGTAGTACACAGCCCGGGATGTTGACTGGTCCCATGGCTGCTGTTGTCATAGCTCTGGAGAGTGTGGTTTTTACCCATGTGGCCATTATTACCAGAATCTGGCAATCTTTCCATGTTGAGATGGGTCCTTTGAGGGGTGGAAGGGGGGTGCAGTTGGCACTGAATTGATCTGCCAGTATATTGGCAATATCCCCGGGAGCAGTATATTTAATAACATCCTGTTGTAGCTCAGAGCAGATCTGAGCATTGTCATTTAGATTCCTTACATAGCTATGGAATGGCTTGCAGTTGTCTTTGACATCTTTGGCTATATTATGTTTTTAACTAGCTTTGGTGGATGTTATGAGGGATCTCTGCTTCATACTGTGACTGGTAAGGGAATATTTTGCATCCTGGAAATTCCCCCGTTTCTGCAAGTTTCCTCCTTTTGTTGTACAGTATGGTTATTTCAGGGAACCACCATATTGGCTTCCTTTTCTTGGTGGAGAGTGTCTTGGTTCTATATTGGATGGCATGATGCATGCACAAGTGGATGTGCTCGTACAGTGCCTTCATGTAGGATTCAGCAGTCGTCCCTTCAGTTCCCATCTGCATGGGTGTCATGATGTTAGTCATGTCTGACATGTGTAGCATGACGTTGGCTTTGGAGATGTGTGTTACAGAGGTTTCATTACTGGGGTATGGGGGAGGGATGTTGATGTTAAGGGTGATCAGCTCATGGGCAGACCTGACCACCAATGGGGTGACCATGGGTGTGGAGCATTGATTTCCCATGTTGTTAATGACCAGGTCTAGGATATTTGAGGCCCTGCTGGGACTATGAATTACTTGATCCAGGGCATTGGAAATTATGACTTCCAAGAACCATTGGGCACATGTGTTGGTACACAAGTAGTTTTCCCAGTTAATGGCAGGGTAGTGTAACTCACCCAGTATTAGGGTGTTTGGTTGTATCATAATATTTTACATTATGTTTCAAAAGCTGTAGTGGGAATCATGGAGCATGGTGGGGGATCTGTAGCAAGCTATAAAATATGGAATGCAGTCTGACCTACTGTTAGTTGCAACAGGGGTATTTCAGACACATTCTGTTGGGCAGTTAGCCTGGGGATCTGAATATCCTTGGTGAATATGGACACTCCTCCACCTTTATTGTTTTGGTCCTGGTTTGGTGGCTAACAGGTATAGTGAGAGCTGTACCTGGTATTGCAGGGGTGCTCTCTGGAGCCTTGGATCAGATCTCTGTTCACCGGTTCATAGGTTGGTACTAGGCTATCAGCCCTAGGGCCTATACAATCCTAGCCATGACAATTCCCTGGTTGTTTATACCCACAGTGTTTACTTCCCTGGATCCCTGTTTATTAGGGTGACTGATGTGATTCCAGGGGTGAATTTCCTTTCTCCCATCTAATTGTCAAAGTTCCTTTAGAAGAGGGCCAAAGAGGCATTCTGCTTGACATGTATGGGCAGTCTATTCCAGAGTATGGGGAGTCTCTGGGTCAGGAACCTATCTCTCCAGCATGTCTTGTTCATTGTGACGATGAGGTTTAGTTCCCTGGAGCATGTGGCTCTGAGGGATTGGGATTTCTTTACATGGAGCATATCCAACAGCTCAGGGTTAGACATGGCCTTGTAAGTTAAGTAGAGGTCACCTCTGAGTAGGCAGTATGCAACAGAGTATAGCTGGAGTTTTTTTAGATGGTCGGCATTGATCATCTGCTTTAGGCCTGTGATTCTTTTAGTGAGATATTTCTGAGGCCTTTCCAACTGTTGCAGATGTTTTGTGAGGTACATACCAAATGGGGCATTGTACTCTATGATGGGTCTAATGAGGGATGAGTACAGTGGGACAATGACCTCCTTTTTTCTGGATGAAAAGCCCTTTGTGATGAGATGCACCACATAGAAGGATTTCCTCAGTGTTGTGGTGATGTGGTTATCAAAGGTGAGACCATTGTCCACCTGTGTTCCTAAGTCTCTCATTACACTTTCAGTGTTTAGTGTATTGCCGCCTATGTGGTAGTTCATGGGTACATGTTTATTCCCAAAGGGGATAATTATAAATTTCTTGGCATTGAGCTTGAGTTCATAACTCTGGCACCAAGCATCTGTTTCTGTAAGGCCCTTTTGTAGGATATCTGCATCATTTGGGGAATCGATAATGGCTCACAGTTTGCAGCCATTTGTGAACTTTGTTAGCCAGAGTCCCTTAGTGTTGGCCTGTACTTCAGAGAAGTAGATGCCAAACAAGAGCGGCCCCAGGATTGAACCTTGAGGTACTCCACTTGTCTGGAGCTGGATCTGGAATCGGATATTTTTACAGTGTGTGTTCTGTCAGTAAGCCAATTGGTAACCCATCAAGTGATGTAGGTATTAATGCCCAGCTTGGTAAATTTATCTATGATTCCAGAGTGGGGGATGGTATCAAAGGCCTTGGTAAGGTCCAGATAGGCTGTGTGGACCGCCTTACCCTCGTCCACGGCACTAGAGACTGATTCAAAGAAATCAATCAGGTTGAGGAGACAGGATCGGCCCTTCACAAACCCAAATTGGGTGGGGTCCAAAGTTTGAAGGTTGCAAATGTCCTTGTTTATAAGTTCCATGATAATGCATGCCATGGCCTTGCAGACCAGGCTTGTCAGACTGATGGAGCAGCAGTTTCCAGGATTACTGCACAGTTATCAACTTCCTCCATTTTTATGTGTGTGTAGTGACTGTGAATGGCCAAAAAAAATTGATCTCTACACACACACACACACACACACACACACACACACACACACACACACACACACACACAGTTACCATTTCTGGGAATATAACTCCTACCTAACTAGTATATCACACTACAGCATTATGCAGTTATAGCACACGCCACAGAGCTTACTAGGCTACACTTTTCCCAAAGGTGTATTTCAAAATGAAAGACATCAGCAGCCCTGCCAAAGTAGGGCATTTGAAATTGTAGTGAGTGTGACTGGCCTCAAAAGCATTGATCCCTACACAGACAAACAAACACACACACACCAACTTTTTTACACTTGCCATGTCTGGGAATAGAACTTCTACCTAACTAGTATATCACACTAAATCATTACGCAGTTATAGGACACGCCACAGAGATTACTCAGTTACCCTTTCCCCAAAGGTGTATTTCAAAGTGAATGACATCAGCAGGCTTGCCAAAGTAGGGCAATGGAGGTTGTAGTGACTGTGAATGGCCTCAAAAGCCCTGCTCTCTACCCAGATAAACACACTGAACAGTTGCCATGTCTGGGAATAGAACTTCCACCTAACTATATATCACACTGCACAGTTACACAGCATTGCTACTGTGCAGTGGGCTACTCCTTCCCCAACGATGTATTTCAAAGTGAATAACATCAGCAGGCTTGCCAAAGTAGGACAATAGAGGTTGTAGAGACAGTGAATGGCCTCAAAAGCATTGTTCTCTACACAGATAAACACACACACACACACACACACACACACACACACACACACACACACACACACACACACACACACACACACACACATAAAGTTCTACAGTTGCCATGTCTGGGAACAGAACTCCTACCTAACTAATAGAGGTTGTAGAGACAGTGAATGGCCTCAAAAGCATTGTTCTCTACACAGATAAACACACACACACACACACACACACACACACACACACACACACACACACACACACACACACACACACATGCAGTTCTACAGTTGCCATGTCTGGGAACAGAACTCCTACCTAACTAGTACATCATACTATAGCATTACACAGTTATATGACATGCCACATAGATGCTTGGGCTACTCTTTCCCCAAGGTGTATTTCAAAGTGAATGACACAAGCAGCCCTGCCAAAGTAGGGCATTTAAAATTGTAGTGAGTGTGAATGGCCTCAAAAGCATTGATCCCTACACAAACACACACACACACACACTTGCTATGTCTGGGATTAGAACTCCTACCTAACTAGTACATCACACTACATCATTACACAGTTATAGGATGCACCACAGAGATGTCCCCAAAGGTGTATTTCAAGGTGAAGACATCAGCAGGCTTGCCATAGTAGGGCAATGGGGAGGACAGTGTGTGTGCATGGGGAATAATCCTTTCATCTAGAGGCAGACACACAAGACTCAGGCACACACATGTTTCTATTCTACATGTACGTGTATACAACTGCTAGATGACTACTGACTTGTACAGTCATGTTACACAGTTAGCAGAAGCACCACAGACACTATAGTGCTGAGGGATACCAGAGGCAAATGTCTACGGTGATTGACATTTGCACATCATGTGGTTTTAGCCAACTGGACGTGTGCTCGTTGGGACAGGTCTCATGATGGTTGCTCTTTGTCACTGTCTGTCACTCTCTTCCACACATCTATGTATGTGTAATTTTGGCCTATTATAGTGTGTTGTCCTTGGATATCTGTGTGTATTCCTATCCAATGTGTGTGCACAGCATGACTGGTGTGCACTGAGGAGTGTGTCCACTAACATCTGCACCTGCCAGATATGTATAGTCCACTGTTGTTGCCAGACATGGGCTTCATTTCTTTGTGTGTGAGCATGCCCAGTATGACCTTTCTGAATTTTGTTGTCTGACATGGCCTTCATTTCTCTAAGTGTGGGAACATGCCCAGTATGACCTTCTGTATTGAATGTGTGAATCCATTCCAGGTAGATTGTACTCCAGCACAGGCCGTTGTGTTCTACACCTACAGATAGCAACCTGTTTCTGTGGGATATCTGTATATTGGTTGACAATATGGGGTCAAAATGGGCAAATGATAGTGGGTTATTGTAGGTAATTGTGTCTGTGCTGCTTTTGCTACATGGTCTTGGTGTTAGCAGAGATATTCAGACATAGGTACTGTTTTACACTGTGATGTTTTATGTCATCAAGTACTGTCAGGTATACATATTTGCTTGCAGTGATGTCCTGTGGAACACAGGGTGAATGCAGCTGTGTCCAGTATTGTGGTCTGCAGCCTACATATTCTTGCACAATCAAGCCATTCTGGAGGGGAAGCTGCAGACACTTGCTGCTGGGTCTGTGCCAATGGTTCAGCACTTTGGTACAGTGGTGGCTGAGGATCCTATGCTTGTACATCCATCGACGTGACAGTATGGCCATATCCTGCTGTGGCCATACCTCACAGCTGTACAGATGCACACAGGTTACCCAGAGGCCGGGGTCATAAATTTGGACATTACCCCTTCACATTGTGGTTTATGAGCAGGTTTGTACCACCCATTCCTGTGTTTGCAGTCAGGGATAGTATGTGCACAATGCTGAGTTTCGGACTTCACACACTCCATGCCGCCCATGCTCCTACCCCCCCTATTATTCTATCCTCTTCCAAACATTATCCAAACATTATCTGATATGTTCCCTATAGTCATCACCTCATCCCATCAGTAATTTGGTGTTGGTCCACAGTTTATGCAGTAGGACATGGTGGATATGTTACTGGAATTTGTCCACATGGCCTTTCATTTGGGTTCTGTGGACTGTGTTATGCTGTTATTTGGGAGTCCATGACATAACATACACTGGCAGTACGGGTGAGACACAGGCCTTTGACAGAGGACTGTAGGCCATTTGGTAGTGATGCAGGCCAGCTGTAGCAGGCTGTTGCATTGTGTCACTCCTACAGTCCCAGACTGCAACACACCATATTCCCCTGGGGTGACAGGGTAGGTGTGCAAGGTGTTAATGCCAATAATTTCTGTCATTATTGATCCAGTGATGTGGATGCTGGCAGGGTGCTGCTTACAGCTGGGGACACACCTGCATGAGACACCTGTTCTGCATGCTGCATTCTTTGGCTATTGCCATACAGAGGTGGGGGTCATATTATACTCATTCCCAACAGCAGGGATAAGACCGGAGAGGTACCTGTGGGTGATGGTGGGGTGAACTGGGTGCATGTGTGCTATGGACAATACTTGCATCTGACTCACAGATATGCATGGGGCATTTCACTTATGCTGGCGTGTGCAGGGACATCAGCTGTTTCTCAATACTTCATACCTGTGACTTTTGTGGTCTGCCAGTGTTTGGCCAAATGACATCGGTATTCCCTACTACAAGCCCAACTAATGTGCTGCTAACCTGTATGTACAATTCCAAGGGTGTGTCCATTTGACAGTTACATATTATACACTGTCTGTCTGGGGTACTTCCCCCTGTGTACTGCTTGTATGTCTGGGCCCACATTCATGCTATGTCCATCTTTCAGATGGTGACACATATTACTTCCAAACATTTACTATGGCTTACTGCTGGAATGTGTTTTGTTGGGAAGCATTGTTTTTGGCACTGCAGTTGTGAGAACTTGGCCCTGTCATCAGCAGTACTGACCAATGGCCATCAGGACAAACCTCACCATGCATACATACTGACCATTCTCACACAATATACAACACACACCAACCTAACACACACAGCCCTGAATATTGTACACGTGCTACAATCTATCTTGCTACCTTGGCCAGCTCAGGTAATGTGTGCTCCACTATTATACCTACACATACATGTTACTACATTTCTACATAGGATTGGGGAGGGGAGGCACACCTGACTGTTACTACATATCTACATAGGATTGGGGGGCACACCTGACACTTTTACACATTTGCTATGACTGTACTAGTATTTCAGGTACTCCATTTCATTCTGTATTCTGACCTATCATGCTGACTAGAGGCATATACAGGTGTACTACAGGTCTTAGGTTTGATTGACCTACATTTAAGTTTATGACTTCTTACCCTTCAGAACTAACATCCCACTGCCTGACCTGTTGTAGTCTGTCTGTGTAGGTCTGGATGGGGGGGAGGGGGCTATCCTCCATAGCCATCAATCAGAGACCTTTGCACAGCTTTTGTGGTTGTCTACACCTGTCCTGCTGGCTGAGACTGTTGTTGGGTATGTGAGCCTCCCTGACTGGCATGTGTGTGTCCTATATGGACACACATGTGGCCCACCACATTTTCTGCAGTGAGTTTTGTCACCTTGTCTAGTACCAGCTACTATGGTGACACCAGTATTTGTTACAGATCTCATGCTGCCACTATAGGTGTCTACTATCTGCTGGCATCCCATTCAGCCACCCGATTCCCTTGCATGCTCACATCCATACCATAGATACAAGTAACAAAACATACTACTCCATTTGGCAATTGATAGGGAAAGTGACTTACCTTGTGGCTGTGCCAGTATTAAGGATGGTGCTGGAGGGCTGACTATGTTGGATGCACATAGTACACACCATATACATGATTAAGCACAGGTAGTGTCATGTTTTGCATCCCTTTTACTGTATGTGCAAGTCAGAGAGAGGTGTCATTCCCTGGTTCCTACCATGTCAGTGTATGTGCTACACATTGCCTCATTGCCATGGCCTGGGCATACTGGGTACGCTTCCTTCTGCCTACTGGAGCAGGCTCAGGTTGTTCCTCCTCCAAGTCACTCTGTCCCTGTACAGTCCTTGGCAATGGTGAAGGGCTGTGTGGCCATGCCCCATGCTGTTCCTGCTGCAGCTGTTTCCGCAGGATCATATTGTGTAGCATGGCACATACAATGACAATTTGGGTAAATGTAGCTGGTGAGTTCTGCAAGGCTCTACTGGATGTGTCCAGGCACTGGAACAGTGACTTGAGCATCCCAAACACATGCTCTATTATGATTCTGGTCTGTGCGTGTGCCTCATTATGGAATTCTTGTTCAGGTGTGTGTGCATTTCTAATGGGTGTCATCACCCATGGCTCCAGTCCATAACCAGCATCCCCCACTAGGTGGCTGTAAGGGATGTCCCCATTGGCAAATCTCTGGTACAGCTGTGTCATATGCCAGATGTGGGAGTCGTGATAGCTTCCAGGGCAGCCAGCACACACATTCATTATAATGCCCTGGGCATTGTACACGACTTGGCAGTTGATGGAGGGGAAGCCCTTGTGATTGATGTAGACTCTACCCCGCTCACTGGGTGGTGCTTTGATGTATATGTGCGTGCAGTCTATAACACCCACTACCTCAGGGTATTCTGCTATTTGGTTGAAGAGAGCATATTGCTGGTCAATGCCTCATGGCTGTTGTGGAAATATACGTGCTCACAGGCATGTAATGATATGGCACCCAGGAAATGGTTCAGTACCCTGGATGCTGATGCCTGTGAGAGCCCCATGATATCCCCAGTTGGCCTTTGGAAGGTCCCTGTGGCTAGTATTGTTAGGCCTACACATACCTTGGTATCCACTGGGATGGGTTCCCCTCTGTTGGTTCTGTGTGTGAGTTGTGGCCGGCACAGCTCAACAGTTTGCTGTAGGATGTCCCTGTCCACCCTATAGCGCTCCACTGTCTCCAGCTCATGTAGCCCCTGGTAGGTTACTCTGGGTCTGTACACTCTTCTCCTTCTCTTCATTGTGGGTTGGTCATCAGCATTCTCATCCTCACCACCCTCAGCCTCTTCCACATGTTGATTTATGATAGTTGCTGCAGCCCCTATCATTTTGTTGCTTTTGTTTGGTAAAACTTCCCTGCTTGTGTACACCGGTGGTGTAGAGTTTGTGGGAAAAACCAGAGTGAAAGGTGTTTGCATAGTTTATAGTGGTGTGCTGGGCTGGGCTCGGCTGCTGCCTGTGTAATTGGCTGATTATGATACATTTCACCTGCCAGCTATGCTGGCTCTCCTTGATTACCTTCCTACTGCAGTTTTCCCTTCCCATTGCCTTCCTGTTTAAGCCTAGGGGCACACCGCACAAACACAGTGCTCAGATGTGCACGGAGCTGCTATTTCCTGGTTTACTTTTTTTTTTTCCTTTAAAACACAGTGCACCGCATGCACACCCGTTTAGGCAATGTAAAGAGTGCTAGGCAGCCTCAGACACACCCCCTTGCTTAGCTCAGCTAAGTTTAGGGCAAAGCCGAGCCACAGGGCTCCAATAAACTTACAGTATGCCTTACACACCCCTCTATGATGTCAGCTAGCTCTTAGGCTTGCACCATGGTCTTCCTGCACCAACACGGTTGGATGCAGGCTAGCCATGAGGGGGGGGGGTCTAGGATTCATTATCTTTCCCCTCATTTGCATAGGATTGCTAGCTAATGACTAGTTACAAGTCTGACACTGAGCCTTCCCCCTTAGCAACCACTATTCACTGGCCATGTTGTCTTCTGTCTGCCATTGAGTATAATGGCAAAATTGTGATTTTGGATAGAATGCTTATTTCAAGTTTTTTTTTTATTTTTGGTCCGATCCCGTTTGCATGCCACTGCCCTATGCTTAAACAGCCGAAATCGGCTAAAAAAAATAAAAGTTATTATTTTTTTTTTTGCAACTGTTTTCTATGCCAATGGCCATATATTTGGCCATTGGCATGCTTTCCACATTATATACACCTTTTATTTGGAGCTGTCATGGCTTCGTTTTGTAGTTTGCAGAAATGTACCCAGTTACTAACTGTTTACATTTCTGCAGACTACACTAGTCCTGCACGGCTGGCTGCCAGCTTTCTGGATTGCAAATTCACCTCATTTGCATGGTTTTCACCTGCAAATGGGGTCATTTGCATACAGGAGCTGTGTTCATGCAGGAATAGTGCAGGAGTGCTCGTGCATGTCCCGGGAGCTTATTCCTGGATCACACGGTGGCCATATTACCTCCAGCAGCTCCTGCACTATTCCTGCACACTGTGCAGAGCTTGCTGAATCATGGGTATGTGTCTGCCATTCAGAAATTATTCTGCCTGGGAGTGGGTGTGCACCAGGATTTAGCTCTGAGCCCACTGCTGATCATACTGGAGATGGACTACAATAACAAACAGATCAGAGGAGGCAGATCAACAAAGCTGCTTTTTGCAAACAATGTAGTAAAGCAAGTAAACTCTGAACAGGAACTTTAATAAATAGTAGGGAAAAGAAATGCAAAATTAAAGGCATATGGCATAAAACTGAATACAGACAAGTGAGTTTTCATTGCAGTAAAAAGGGAAAATCAGAACAAGCTGAAAACTGAGATAGAAGGGAAAATAGCAGCCTCAAGTATCTGGGATGTGTGGTTGAGGAGAAGGGGAGTCGGGGTGAAGAGGTCAAAATTAGAAACAAAGGTATTGGAGTGGTGTGTGACAGAAGAATAGTAAAAAGCTAGATAACCACAAATGTTTCTGTGACTCACAAGGACCTGGGTGACTTTAAAAACTGACTTTTATTTAAATTATTAAGCACTTTCATTCCTAAAAACTGTTTAATGGAACTTCATCAGAAGTGCTCCATGCAACATTTAAATACATTCAGCACAATCATGCAATAATCAATTAACCAATTATTTCAAATCAATAACTTTCTAAAAGACAATTTGAAAAAACCTGTAGGTGTTGAAATAAAATATCATTGTACCAGCAACAATACATCCTACCTTTTATAAAACAATATCACCCTTAACCACAGTAGTGTCTGATTTTCAAAATAGATGTAATAGAACATGAATCATTAAACCATGGAAAACTTAAGGCATTTAACTGCAATTGCCACACTAGTTCTCGTGTCTCGCCTACTTTTCAAACAAAGACTTTATAACCCAAGTAGACAGCTGAGATCCACTGAGAAAATGTTATTACAAAAGCAAATAACTCAGCTGGTGACTCTTTGAAGTCCTACTTCCTGGCCAAAATGTGGAACCCACTTCAAAGTAACATAGTAACAAAAACTCTAAGTTTAAAGGGCAAGCAACAGAATACCTAAAAGATACCGGAATCTCTACATGCACAACTTCTGAATGATGAGTGTCCTCTCCCTTACTTTCAACTATTCTTTCCAAACACTATGGTCCAAAATATCCCCCTTGTCCTCTGCATCTCTGTTTTTGATTCTGCATTTTGGAATACATTCTCTCTTACCTCTTAATAATAATCCTCCATTTCCCTCTTTTCTCAAGTTTATTTCCAAATATATTTTATAGCTCTTTACATGAAAACAAACCAAATAACAAGACGTTTATCATCACACACACTCTATCTCATCCACAAACCAAGTGCACAACACACAAACCCACATACACAGAGGTACTCACTAGAAGTTTACTAAAAGAGCAGTCCCAACAGAATCTACTACACATAAAACAAATGTATGAGTGTCTCACCCAATAAGCCCCTAAGGCAAAGCACCTCAAAACCAAATGTCTTGGCCATAGGCAACTCATAGTGAGACACACAGATGTCACCCTCACCAGGTCATATAAGGAAAAGGTCATGGTCAGCTGCATGTCAGGTGCCAGGATCCAGAATCACCAAAGTCCACAGCCACAGTACCCAAATCTCCAAAAAATGTGGTTAGAAGCAGTAGGTTGAGAACAGCACATTTATTGGTACGTAATCTGAATCACACCAAACAGTAACAAACAATAAACCAAGCGCTTTCGCTCGGTTATTACCGAGCTTCTTCAAGGTTAAAAAATCTGTTGTGTAGTCAGCCATGTTAAATACTAAATGCAACATCACATGACATACCCCCCCACATGTGAGTCATCCCTAATCAGTTTCTTAAAAATACAGTGTGTATAAACTTTCGTTAAATGTTAAATATGTGTTCCAATCCAAAATTCAAACTCAACTTTGAATCCAGTAATGCCAAAAATAAAAATATATAATATATTACAACACATATAAAAACACATAAAAAATAAATTAAATAGTAATGAAATTAATAAACATGACAATAATAAATATTAAACTAGACCATAAAGTAATTAAATGTAACTTCTTCATTACCAATACAGCACATGGTAACCAAACTAGGGCATTAGGCTAAACTGCAAGTACATCCAATAATAGTATGTTTAATGGGGAAATTTAAGCAGTCTACAAGAACCCCTATTATAATCGTGCCCTTCTTAATTTGAGCACACTGTTTATATTCAAGGCGTCATTCATGCCCGGTGGTCTAATTGCGTCCAGTCTAAGCTGCCAAAACAGTTCCCGATACTCCAACCTAGCTTCCCAGTTCCCTCCCCGTGGGTCGTGTGTCACTTGTTCTAAAATTGTGAACTTAATTTGCATATTTTCACATAGTTGTGAATGCTTAAAAAAGGCATTGGTCACTTTACCCTTACTAATGTCATAATGGTGTTCATATAAAAATCCTCTCTGCCTTGCCTACATAGAAACTGTGACAATGCAGGCAGATTCCTAAGTATACCACTCCTTTGGTGGCACAATTAAAGTATTGTTTAAACTTGTATCTAAAATTTCTGGAAGGAATAGAAATAATCTCTTCATTCAACATGAAGGCACATTGGTTACATGAACAACATCTATGGGTACCCTTCTTCATTCTAGTGGACTCATTCTTAACAGCCTTGTTTTTCTCAAAAAATTCTTTCAAATTCGTTCCTCTTTTTCTAACGAAACCTGGTACTGAAGGAATGAGATGTTTTATATCCTCATTCACTGAAATAATGGGCCAGTACTTTAAGATGACCTGTTCCATTACCTTAGAGTCTGAAGAATATATATATGCAAAACTATTCTTAAATTTGGAGGTGCTGTTGTTTATCACCAACCCAGTACCGGCTGTCCCGGTACCTAATAAAGGGTAATACCTAGATTCGCTGTTATCGGTAACTTCCTGGGCCAATCCATCAATCAAGTTGCCTGTGTATCCTTTTTTATAAATAAGCCACGGAGTATGTTAGCTTCCTCCAAAAAATATTCAAAAGTGCTGCACATTCTCGAGGCTCTAATCAATTGGCCCTTAACTATCCCTTTTTTCTGGTAAAAAGGGTGCCCGCTACAAAAATGAAGGTACCCGTTGGAAAAGGTAGTCTTCCTAAAAAGTTTGGAATGGAAACAGCTGTTTGCATAGCCCTTAATTAATGTTACATCCAAATAGTATAAAACATCTTGGTCAATGTTATAAGTAAATCTAAGAAAATCAGTACATCCATTGATGTGTTCCAAAAACCCATTCAGGTCGTTAATAGAACCATTCCATAGTAGACAAATATCATCTAAATATCTGGTGTAATGTGTAATGAACTTTTTCCATGGTGTGTTGAACACAAATTCCTTCTCCCAATGGTAGAGTACACAATTGGCGTATAGCGAAGCACAGCATGCTCCCATCGCCACACCTTTCTTTTGGCGAAAAAACTCTCCATTAAAGTAAAGGAAATTGTTTGTCAAAACTGTGTCCATTAAGTCCACTACTAAATTGATACCAATAAATGTGCTGTTCTCAACCTACTGCTTCTAACCACATTTTTTGGAGATTTGGGTACTGTGGCTGTGGACTTTGGTGATTCTTGGTCTTGTGTTCAAATTGTTTGACATTCAGGTGCCAGGATCCACCAAATCATGCATGCACTCAAGTCTCTCAACAACAAACACTGTTATGACTCTGTTATAGTCCATGCTGGAATGAATGACTTGAGATGTACCTCACTGGACTATATGAAGAGAAACATGACTGAGCTTTCAGATTATGTGTTTCAGGCAGGTATGTCCCTAGCCCTAAGCAGCATACTTCCTTCACCCAGGATGATGCCTCAATACAAACAAAAAATAACTGACTTCAACAATTGGCTTAGCTTCTGGTGTCATTCCAGAGGGATCCAGTATTTGTCAACCTGGGATGATATGGCCAACAGACCATGTTGCTTTGCCAGAGATAGTCTTCACCTGTCACCTCTTGGCTTTCGGTTACTGGCAAAGATATTTGCCTCCCCCATAGTGCCATTTTAGGCAATGTCAGGTTATGCTGCTTAATGCTAGGAGTCTAAATCAGAAAATGGACTCACTGGAAGCACTCCTTACTTTGGAAGATGCCGATGTCTGTGCAGTCACAGAGACATGGTTCAAGGTCACACAGAGCATCCCACAAAATAAATGTGAAAGAAAAAAAGGGGAAGGTGTACTCCTCTTCATTAAGATATGCATCCAAAAGATATGCATCTGGAGCATTTCTCCCCAGTTCTCCGCTGAAAACAGGCTCTGTGGAACCTAGTCGGACTTTCCCAGTCAACAAATGATAAATAAATAAAAATAAAAAATAAATTAAAGACAAATACACCTTGACTGGTTAAACAGTACGACTCCCTAGAGTTACTCCAAGTCTAACTAACTGTAGGAAAGACCCCTCCACGTCATTGTTAGCTATAGGTCCCACACCATGAACCACGAAAACCACACTTCCTACCTAGACCTACTTGAGTCACTTACAGTATAACCAAACACCCTGGTCATAGGTGACTTTAACTATCCTTTCATCGACTGGTAAACATATATGAGCACAAACACAGTCACCCTAAGGTTATTGGACTTTGTTAACACAAATTTCTTGGAGCAGATAGTCTGCACCCCCACAAGGGGCTCTGATTTCCTTGACCTAGTACTCACTAATATAGGGGATTGCTGCACCACCCCATGTGTGGGACCTTCCTCGGTAAGGTCTGACCATTAATCAGACTTGTATGAAGTAATGATCATATCTAGCTGCCCCCAGAACAAAAATATAAAAAAAAGTTCTCCAAAGTAAACTATAGCCTCCTAAGTATTGGCATAAATAGTTTCAAACCCCCTGTCACCACTGACAGCAATGACTCCTATACTGAAGTGTACACAAATACCCTGTATAAACACCTATACAAATTTATAGGCTCAGCTGTACCTGAACAGATCAAAACAGGGTTCTCATGAAAAAACATACCTCTTTGGTGGACATCTAACATAAACAGGTTATACAACAAGAGAAAGAAACTGCTGTCAAAGAACAAGAGGGTGTGATCTTAGCAGAAGAAGAACATCATCCACAGCTTGAATAAGCAATTAGACACCTTGTAAAGTCCTCTAAAGCTAATTATGAAACTAGATTGGCATCCCTAGCTAAGGATAATCGCAATGCATTTTTTAGCTATGTCCAAAATCTAAAAGGGAAGGCCCAGCTTTGTGATTAATTAGTAGTCGACTGTACCACTCATGCTATACCTGAGGACTTCACCAACCTGCTAGCAGGTAAGTTTGATGAAAACTGCACCCCTGTCTCCACCAGTCATGCCCCAAAGCATACCTGTCACCAGTCCTTGAACCTAGTATCTCCAAACAGTAGGTTATAACCACACTCTCCAAGGCCAAAAACACAGTCTCTGTGGGAACAGATAACATCCCAGGCTGTTTACTAAATAGTCTAAAACGGGATCTTTTAGAACCACTGGGCACTTTCTTCAACCGCAGTTTAAGTAATGGCTTTGTCCCAGCAGAGTGGAAAACAGCAACTGTAATCCCCTTGCACAAAGGGGGCTTCTCAACTGACCCTGGGAACTGTAGACCCATAAGTCTAACCAGCCTTATCTATAAGGTCATGGAGAGAATCATCATGGACCTTATCAAAAAAGGATATAAGAGACCTTCAAACTCTTGACTCAACCCAGTTTGGCTATGTTACAGGCAGATCATGCCTATTAAACCTGGTGGACTTCTTTGAGAGTCTCACTAAAGCCCTGGATGAAGGCAAAATAGTACATACTGCCTAGCTTGACTTAGCCAGGGCATTTAACACAATCACCCACTCAGGCATCATTGAGAAACTCACCCAGCTGGGCATTAACCCATACATAGTTAGATGGGTAGCCAACTGTCTTACCGACAGAACACATACAGTCAAAGTTGGGGATTCCACCTCTATCAGCAGATCTGTAACCATTGGTGTTTCACAGGGATCTGTGTTGGGCCCCCTACTGCTTGGTATTTATTTCTCAGAAATCCAGGGGAAAATAGATTGCCTGTGGCTTCCCAAGTTCGGTGATGACTGTAAACTGGGTAAAATTATTGAATTCCTCAACAATGTCAACATACTGCAAAATGGGCTTACACAGATAAACGACTGGTGCCAAAGCCATGGACTTAAACTTAATTCAGAAAAATGCATTATCATTCCCTTTGGCAAAGGAGCAGTCCCTGCAAGTTACAATACTGATAATTACCAGGAACCAGGATAAACCACAAAACCAAAGATGAAGAACTAGGTCGGACCCAAAATGGAATTTATTGCAGAACAACACTGATAATTCCCCTAAGTTCTAACACATTAGTGAGAGATCTGGGAATGCAGGTTAATAGCAACCTCAGCTTTGATCACCATGTGACCACAGTCATAAGGAAGGCCTTCTACTTTGTGCATATCATACGTAGGAGCATAGCATTCAAGGCTAGGGAGGTTATAACTCCCCTGTACTTGTCCTTCATCAGACCAATAATAGAGTACAATGCTGCCTTCTGCATGTACCTCACCAGACACCTGCAGTAACTGGAGAGACCTCATATGTTTCTCACCAAAAATATTCAGGGCCTTCAACACATGACTTGTACTGTATAGACTGCTTAGAGGTGAATTTGTCTGGCCTACAGAGCAGTCTCAAACCCTGCCTTAATGGAAATACTGCACATCCACAAATCAAATGGGACAAGATTCACTCACTCTAGGGACCTTATCCTAGCCTGCAACATTAACAGGACATGCTGGAGAGAGAGATATGTCTCCCAGAGGTTGCCACTCCTTCGGAACAAACTCACAATTCACATAAAACAGAACTCCTCATTGATTCTATACAAGTGTAATTTGGACAATTGGATGGGAAACTATAAATTTACCCTGGGGGTTTCACCTGTGTCCCTCTTGGACAGGGATAGCAGGTACTGATTTTAGATTTGCATTTCTAATGCAGACTATATATCTTGATTTATAAAGGAACAAGGATATAATGTGGCTAGGCTTGTTAGGGTCCTAGGGCCGATAGCCTAGTAACCTCCTATGATCTTATAATCCTATGATACTTCTATTAATTAATGATACTCTGTTTAAATTTTGTATATTTGCTGATTACTTGTATATCTCTCTTTGTTATGTTCTTTATGTAATGTTGTAATTTTTCTGCAGCTTTTTCCCTGGGCAACCTCAGAAAAGGGATAGCTTTATGCCAAGTCAGATTGTCCTGGCGATCAAATGCAATACATAAATAAATAAATAGAGATATTCACATCAGAAATGTTCAACTGAATTGTGTTGTAGGAATTTAACAGTTATAGTGGTAAATGGAACTTAAGTTTGAAGAGAAATAAGGAGGGATATTTAAACTGAGAAAGAGATGAAATGTGAGACAATGGAACTTCTAAAGAGCTGTAGTCTTGAAAGCATACATAATTGGTGGTGGTGGGAAAACAGAATTCCAAACCACAGGAGCAGATTTAGAGAAGGACTTTTTTATGGAAGGTAGAAAAGATAGGATGAAGCTTTATAAAGCTAGAGAGCTGGCAAGAAACATCTAAGAGGATAGTGCATGCTATTAACTGCAAGTTTAGCAGTGAGATGTCAACAAAAATCTGAATTTAGCAATTTATACTGTATCGTGGGAAAGAGAAATGCAACTCTTTCTGTTGCAGGTAGAACGTTTGGAGTGGCAAATATCAGTGGTAGATACTTTGACCTGAGAAATTGATAAATCAGGAAATTTTGCTTTGGGTCTTTTCTAAGTATAACACTGTTCCGCAATATAAATTTATTAAATATAATCTACTGATTTTACAAAGGTAGAGCTATTCCTTTCTCAGACATTACTCAGATTTATAGACTATTCTCAGGGTGAGGGGAATAAAGGTAGCTGCCAAGCAAGAAGGAAGGTAAAGTTTAAAAACATTGCTATGAATGTTAAAAAAGACTGTCCTTTTGATTTCACAATATAGTATTGCTATAAAAGAGGTGTATATATTCATGTCCTGTGTATCATATGCATTTAAGAGTAAATAATTGTTCAAACTCTTCGAGAAGATACTATTTAGGCTTCTTGGACAGGTAGGCAACATGCCATTTGGGGTGTTGGAGTAATGGTTAAAGTGCTTATCTTAGACCTACAAAGTGCAGGGTTTGGTTCTTAACTTTGGGAAGCGTGTTTAGGCTGAAAAAGGTCCCCTATGGTCGTTAACATAGTAATCGCCTATGATGCTAATTTGTCTACTTTTATGTTGAATTTTTAAATGTATTCTGAAACATAAAAAGATTTATGTCACACAGAGTAAAAAGGTGATGATGGAGCAGATACAAATTCAGAAGGTTTGCAAAACCATGAAATATATGCTGCTACAGCGCAGAACTTTCAATTGTTTCTGTAACAGACTCAGAAGAGTATGTGAAATTCCATCTTTTACTGATATGCAAATAAAGGTATTGTGTAATAAGGCCTTTGACCCACAGTGGAATCCTCTTTAATCACCCTATTATTAAATTGCATATCATGATAACTGCCTGGGGATGGTTGCAATATAAGTTTGCATTATATAATATAGATGCATTGTATTAACTGATGAAAAATGCACATATGTAAAGCATTACCATCAGAATATGACATTTGCAGTGCATGTATGTAGAATGGGTTGCAGTGGTGCAGCGACTAGCATTGTTGCCTCACAGCAAGAAGTTCTTTGTTTCAATTCTTGGCTGCAGTGCCTTCTGTGTGAAGTCTGCATGTCCACCCGGTGATCCGCTGTGGCGAACCTTAACTGGGAAAAGCCGAAAGACATTGCTAGTGCATGTATGTAGAATCACTGGATTTTATCTTATCAGCTTATTTCTTTTCATGCGTTGTTGTTCTTTATAGCTGTTGCTCTGTTTTCTGTGATGTTTTTTTTCTTTTTTTTTCCTGGTCATGGCATATTTTGTCGAGGAGTAGATTTAATGATAATGCCAAAGTATATAAAATGTTTTTACTCATAAGTTGCTTTCTGGCTTGCCTGTTACTTGTCTTTGTTAATTTGCTTGATTGTTATAGTAAAATTATTCATTATTCATGCTGTTTAATGAGAAATTCCAAATCATTTTTATATCCTTCTAAGCTACCAAAAATTCCAGTATATGTGACTTTTGTATGATATGTCATCTGAAAGACGATAAATGAGGCATACAACACCCCCATCCTTCTGCACAGATGTTTCAGAACTGAAATAAAATTCCAAATGCAGGGTATAGGAAGAGAACTGCAGCTGTTTGATTGTTTTGACATTAAGGGCTACTGATGAACCTGCTATTTGAAGACATAAACAATAATTCACCCTTATTAATCCATGATAATTAACACAGCCATGGTAATTGCTACTACTGAGTAAAACAGAACTTAATAAGTAGAGTATCATGATTTGGATGGGGCACCATGCAGAGCAATGTCTAACAAGCTGCCTGCAACTTTGACTGGATGGCTGAAACCATCAAATTACAATGCGACATTCTTTTGATTCTTCTCCTAATAAAGAACTGCAAAATGCATAAACTTGCAGAAGAAAATGGACTGGAAGCTGTTAAGATAATTGAGATGTATTCTGTCATGCTAAGGAGTGATAGTGGCAATAAAAAGCTCAACTATGCAAGTACACATTAAATTTCAGTCATGCCTGTTTCTTTACTTTTATTTATTCTAACAACAAACATACTAAAAATAAAACTTCTACAGTCTATCTTATATGTTTTTGGACATAGTAGACCACTTTCACACAGTACTTTCTGTAAGATGCCCAGTGCTAGGATTACAAAAGCACTAGGTTATTAAATACGTTATGACAGATTTTTATGTGGGTGTACTTTGTAATTTCTTCTGGGCTTCCATAGAGACAGGATGCCTTTTAGCAAATGGTATATTGCCGTAAATACTCGGTAAAAGCTCACTCAGTATAATATTAACACAAATGAGAGTTATACAATACAAGCTTGGGACTGATTGTGTATTTATATTAGGGATTGTATCTCCTACCTACTGATTTTCAGTATTTGCACCCTCCAAATAAACAAAAAAAAAAAAAAAAAAAAAAAAAAGAGAGAGAAAAAAGAGCTTTTATGCTGTGTTACAAGTGTTTTTCAAGCACCTGTAGTTTTGGTTACAGACCATTCTGGGCTGTGTACACATAACCGGCTTTAGGCACCAGCGAACCCTGCGGTTGCTGGGGGCTCCCTGTTCCTGGGGGGCCCCCAACATCAGCAGTTACCTTGATATTTTGTAACATGTCAAACAAACAAAAGCTAATACAGCAATATTGTATACTTAATAAACCAAGTGGGCAATAACTCCTATGTACATCTTCTTTAAAATTCAAAGATATCTCTGGTTATAGTAACAGTGTTTTATCAAGTTGCAGGGTTCACAATTCCATTAAATATTTTACCACTGACATGATGCCTCAGGCTTAATTAAACCCATTGGTGGACATTATCTCCACTACAACTAAAACATAGCCAGCTTTATGTACCAGCAATACTCATGACTGTGTGGGAGCCCCACAAAAGCTGTTGCTGTTTGGGGGAAAATGAGGGGAAAAATGTATTAATTTCCAGATTATGCTCTTTAACCTGAACAGGGCTGTGACATGGCCCTGTTAGGATAAAGCTAGTAAAAATGAGGAAGGTAAGCACTAGACAGATCAGCAGCCCAGAGTGACTGATCTCAGTGCAAACCTTGGATTTTAAGAAGTGCTGATGCTTCCAATCTTGGATGGTCTTCTCTTTCAGGGAGTTTTATAAATATGTTAAAACATCAGATAGTATTACTCTTAACTTCTTTGCTGAATAATTCACAACAGTGTTAAAGATAATAGCAGAATAAAGGGTCAAAATCAGGAGCATGTTTTAAATACTACTCTAATTCATTTAAAAAGTTAATAGAGTAACACCATTTGCATTGATATGCATGTATAAGTATAAAACGTTGATATCCAGATTTACTAACTGTAATCCTGAATGATTTTCTGGCAAATCAAACTTTTTTTTAAGAGGGACAGAGCAAAATTATGAGCAAAATCAGGGAAGGTCTGTGAAATCAGGGACAATAACAGGTATACATTGCTCATCAGTCAGGTAAATTAAAGTGACTTACCCCTGCTGCCGTTTGATGACTGCTGAACAACAATTATTGATCTGGTGTGGCAGTACCAATGTTGTACAGTGTATTGCTATTTGCTGAAATTAGTACACAATTATTATTGCTATGACTTATGCTTGTGTGTGTGTAAGTATGGGTAAAAAATATTACTGATTGTTATCTGTGAATACACCCACTAATGCCAGGACACATGCATTATTCTTCTGGGTATCGGTAAAAAAATGTAGCTAGCAAGTAATTATATTTCAAAAGTAACACATAAAATACATTGCAAATCATTCAGAACTTAGATCTTCTAGGAGTCTCATGACCCCCCACTCCCCATGCTGTATAAATGGAAACAGGGTGCTCCCTTAATCATCCTTGACTGTGTGGCCCCCACAAAAGCTGTTGCTGGTTGGGGAAGACTGGGGAGAAAAAAATGTTTTAATTTCTGATTTTGCTGTTTAACCTGAAAAGGGCTGTGATATGACCCTGTTAGGATAAACCTGATAATGGCCTCTGCTGTCAAACATACCCATTCTAAAACCAGTCCTGCTCAGGTGTGTGTATACAGAAAGCTACTGTAGGTTATATGTGTGGGTGGTGGAGATTGTGTGGCTATTACTTCTATAATTTTCTTCAGATCAAACCTTAGAGGTGTACACAGGAGGTTATTATAGCTTGTGTTTGGGTTGATAACACTGTTATCATTATTTATTTTTCTTACCTCATAGACCTCAGAGGTGTGCAGAGAAAATTACTATAGCTTGTGTAGGGGCAGTGTACTGTTTAGGAGCAACACACATTACTGTCATCATTATTTTTTCACTTTCCTCACAATCACACATTAGACACGTATACAGCTGGTTGCCTCTGGGGGTTAGAGATGAGGGGGTGAGGAGTGAGGAGGCATGCTGTGTATATGCATGTCAGCAGTCACTTGAAATACATGAATGTGGCAATTTGTACCTTGGCTTTCATCCCAATCTAACACCAGATAGGTGCATAGGCAGTGACTATCTTTCTTTGGGGAGGGGGGCAGGATGTATTGCCATATAGGACCTGTGTATCCTCACAACAATTGTCTTGTCAGTTTATTGTGCGCTACTAATTTGTCACCTTTGAAGATTAAGCCTTGGGTACATCTTATGTCTTCCTTGAAAGAAAGAAAACTACAAGACTGAAATTCTTTTCTTTCTCATTATTTTTGTTTACTCTACTATTAGATTAAATGTCAAAGAAAATGCTGGAAAATGGATTCCAGATCATTTGTAAACCTGTCTTCTCGGGTCTTGACTTATTTGAGTTGTTTCCTAAATGATTATTACTGTTCTGACATGGTCAGAAAAGGAGTGTTGAAAGGATGCAAGGAAAACTGAACCGGAACAGCAACAGCGAATTGTGTGTTTGGGGGTGTGGAGCTAGTCATTTCACTTAAGTCCAGACTTGTACGCAGAATTGCTGCAATGTATCATTGTTGCAGCTAAATGCCAGTAACTGTAAATGTCCCTTTGTGAGATAAGCCAACATTGTGTGGTACACAGGCGTGTTGTAATACAACAGTGTTGTAGCTACAGCTCAGTCGGTGTGTACTACTCCTAAAACTTTGCAGCATGAACTAAAAGGCTGCTTAAGAGGGGTTGCAGGGATAGGGTGATACTTAGACTGGAAGCACCTAGGGGCCCTCATTTGACATTGCTAGGGGCCCCCAAAATGCTAACACCGGCACTGTGTGTACAGCATGTGTTGTTTTCCATCAACTCTACAGTAAAGAAAACATACTTATTATTGTAGAGTATTTAAAATAGTTTCAAAGTATCTTCACAGAAGAGTAACTGCATTTCTGTAGTCAGCTCAGTATAGGTTCATAGGTAGGTACTATGCTAACAGCCCTAGGGCCTATATAAGCCTAGCCATGAAGATTCCCTGGCTTTCACCACCCAAAATTTATTTTCCTGTGCCCCTGTCAAGCAGAGCCACAGAAGTGATCCCCAGAGTGAATTTCCTATTTCCCATCCAATCATCAAGATTTTTCTTAAAGAGGGCTAATGAGGTGCTCTGTTTGACATGAATGGGTAGTCTGTTCCAGAGTATGGGAAGTCTCTGGGACAGGAACCTATCCCTCTAGCATGTTCTGTTTATTGTGGTGACAAGGTTTAGGTCCCTAGAGTGTGTGGCTCGAAGGGATTGGGATTTCATTAAGTGTAGCATGTTCAGTAGCTCTGGGTTTGACATGGCTATCTATGTTAGGCAGAGAAGGTGATATGTGATGGAGTAGAGCTGGAGTTTTTTGAGACAGTCTGCATAAGGCATCTGTTTGGGGCCAGTGATCCTCTTTATGAGGTATTTCTGTGGCCTTTCCAGTTATTGTAGATGTCATGTGAGGTACATGCCAAATGGGGGCATTGTACTCTATAATAGATCTAATGAGGGATGAGTAGAGAGGAACAATGACCTCCTTTCTTCTGAATGAGAAACCTTTTATGATGAGGTGTGCCACATCCTGACTACTATGGTGATGTGGTTATCAAAGGAGAAACTATTGTCCACCTGTGTCCCTAGGTCTCTTATTACACTTTGGATTACCACCTATGTGGTAGTTCATGGGCATAGAGTTATTCGCAAAGGGGATGACAATGCATTTTTTGGCACTAAGCTTGAGGCCATGGCTTTGACACCAGGCATCTGTCTCTGTGAGGCCCTTTTGTAGAATGTCCGCATCATTAGGGGATTCAATAATGGCACCTAATTTGCAGTCATCTGCAAACTTTGTTAGCCATAGTCCTTCTGTGTTAGCCTGGACTTCAGAGAAGTAGATGCCAAACAGGAGAGGAGCCAGGACTGTACCCCATGGTACTCCACTTGTCACTGGTCTGATTTGGAGTCGGCTGTTTTCATGGTGTGGGTTCTGTCAGTGAGCCAATTGGCAACCCATCACGTGACATTGTGGTTTATGCCTAGCTTAGTTAGTTTATCTATGTTTCCAGAGTGGGGGATGGTGTTGAAGGCCTTGGCGAGGTTTAGATAGGCTGTATGAACAACCTTACCCTCATCTATGGCTCTGGTGACTGCTTCAAAGAAGTCAGTCAGGTTTAGGAGACATGATTTACCTTTCACAAACCCAAACTGAGTGGGGTCCAGAGTTTGGAGGTTACCTATGTCTTTGTTTATAAGTTCAACGATGATACGTTCCATGGCCTTGCAGATCAGCCTCATCAGGCTAATGGGGCAGTAGTTCCTGGGGTCTGTAGTGGCTCCTCCCTTGTACAGTGGGATAACCATAGCTGTGCACCATTCAGTAGGCACAAAGCTTCAAGTGAGGCTAGGATTGAACATGGAACTTAGGTGGCGTGCCAGTTCATTTTGTAGTTCATGCAGAACACAGCCTGGGATGTTGTCTGGTCCCATGGATGCTGTATTCTTGGCTTTGGAGAGTGCTGTTTTTATCTGTGTGGCCATGATTACAGGGACTTTGCATTCTTCTGGTATTGAGATTGGCCCTTTGGGGGGAGAGGGGGGTAAATTTAGCACTGAACCTATCTGCCAGGATGTTGGCAATATCAATTGGTTCTGTATATTTAGTGCCACTATGCTGTAGCTCAGAGCAGATTAGAGTGCTGTCATTGAGATTCTTGGCATAACTATAGAATGCCTTGTGGTTGTCTTTAGAATCTGTGGTGATTTTGTTTTTGTAATTAGCTTTAGAGGATTTTATGAGGAATCTCAGCTTCTTACTGAGGCTGACAAGTGTGTTTTTCCAATCATGGGATTTTACTCTTTTTTGCAACAGTTTCTTCCTTCTGTTATAGAGGTTGTTTATAGCAGGGGACCACCACATTGGCTTCCTTTTTATGGAGGAGAGCATCTTGGTTCTATTTGGGATGGCACAATCCATGCACTCGTGTATGTGTTTATACAGTGGATTGGTGTAAGATTCAGCAGTCATACTTCTATTTTCTGTCTAAATGGGTGTCATGAAGTTTGCCACTTCTGTCTTAAAAAGCATGAAGTTGGCTTTGGAGAAGTTTTTTTAAGGTGGTCTCCTTAATGGGGGGTGGGGGCAGGATGTGGATGTCTAGGGTGATTAGCTTATGGCTGGATCTGACCAAGGAGGAGCTGACCCCTGGTGTAGAGCATCGGTCGCCCATGTCCATAATGACCAGGTCTAGGATGTTGCTGCTCCTGGTGGGGGTATGGATAAGTTGATCCAAGGCAGTTAATGAATTCCAAAAAACATTGAGCAAATGTATTGGTACATGAGTAGTTTTCCCAGTTAATGATGGGATAGTTGAAGTCACCCAGTATTAGGGTATTAGGTTGTACCTTAATATTTTCCAGTATGTTAAGAAAAATGGAGTGGGAATCTTGGGGTGTGGTGGGGGATCTGTAGCAAGCTACAATTTGGATTGCAGTCTTGCCCAGTGTTAGTTGCACTTGGAGAATTTCAGATTCATTATGTTGGGTAACCAGCTTGGAGGTGTGGATATCCTTAATGAATATGGACACGTCTCCACCTTTAGTATTTTGGTCCAGGTCAGGTGGCCGAAAGGTGTGGTATGAATTTTAGCTTGGTAGTGCAGGGGTGCTCTCTGGAGCCTTGAACCAGGTCTCTGTCACTGCACAGATGTTGATGTTCTCCATTTTTAGGAGTGCTTCGAGTGAGTGCATTTTGTGGTTTAGACTTCTAGCACTGAGTAACATTACCCTCAGATTTTGATTAGTTGTACCTGTTATGGTGGTGATTTTGTCATTTGAACCTTACCTAAAAAAGGTACTATAGGGGTGGCAAGAGCCTTAGCCAGTATCCAGAATCCCAAGGGTGACAAGTGCAAGCCATCTCTGGCAAAGCATTGTGGTCTGTCGATCATGTCATACCAGGAAAACATATAATGGACCCCCTTAGAATGACACCAGAAACTTAGCCAATTGTTGAAGTCAATCATTTTGTTCTTGTACTGTGGTATCATTCTGGATGATGGCAGGATGCTACACAGGGCTAGGGTCATACCTGCCTGGGCTACAAGATCCAAGAGCTCTTCCATGTTTCTTTTCATGTAGTCCAGGGAGGTACATCTCAGGTCATTCACTCCAACATTGACAATGACAGAGTCATATTTGTACTTGTTGTGGACTGAGCTGAGTGGGTGCATTATATGGTGAATCCTGGCACCTGATAGGCAACTGACTGTAACTTTCTCCTTGTTTAGCCTGGTGAGTGGAACATCACTGTGCCTGACTATTGAGTCACCTTTGACTAGTGTATTGGGTATGTTGTTTTGCCTTAGGGGCTGAGGTTAGGTGACACACTGGTTTTGTGAGATATGTGTCATCTGGGTTGTGTTGGGGGGTGGTTACTTGAGTTTCAGCTTCAGAGGTCTCTGTTGCTTGGGCAAATTTTTATTAAGACCCTCCATGAATGCAGGTGTTTGTTTTGTTTTACTATGTGTGGATTTTGGTGATGCAGGTTTTGAAGGACTATGTGTTGAGTGTGGTGTGGTGCAGGTGTTTACCTTCTCCTCTTGACTGACTAGTCCAGTCTTGGCTGGAGAGAGCTTGGCTTCCAGTTTGGCTATATAAGTGCATCTCTCACAGGTTGTAGTGTTGGGTGGTAGGAGGAGAGGGTTGTCAGTGTACATGAGGCAATTGCTACATTGCAACAGGATGCCCAGATTCACCAGGTAGACAGGAGAAAATACCGGGAGCTGACTCTTAGACATGCCTGGATAGATGCTTATTTATTTAAGTACTAAAACTGTTTCCTCTTTAACTAGTAGGGAAAATTGAGTGTTGTTGCAATTTTTAGACTATCTAGTGCTTACAACGAGTTCTAAACAAGTGCTGAGCTCAAAGAATCAGGTTTGAGTGCTTAAACTGGAAAACTGGCTAGTTCTAAGGGAATATTTGAAGAGCAGACTTTCTGGCACCTGTAATAGGTTAACCCTAGCTAAGCAGCACTGCGTGATGCGCAAACTCAAGTAAACACGGGTTTTTAAGGCAGAAAGTTGAAAGGTATGGAAAGCAGCCCCAAACAGTCAATAAGGTACAATTTCAGAGCTGGAAACCACTCCTCTAGTGACAGATAGGCTGTTCAATGTTTACCACTCTCACTGATAAGCAGAAAGACTTCCATCTACCACAGAAAGGTCTGGACAACTCAAAAACACAAAAATAAAGCCCTGAAGCTAGCAAATCTGGGATCCGGACTATTCTAGTATAGAAAAAGACAGGAAACGAGCAAACAGTAACCTTTTATTTATTTATTTATTTATTTATTTTAATGTTAAATTAAGTAAAAAATGCAATTAAACAGTAAATAGACACAGAAAAGGCTAACACACTTGAGTGTGTAGCCTACAACATTAAATGCAGTTTAAACTTTGAATTTAAGCAGAAACAAGTGCACAAATAGTCATCTTCTTTTGACTGTTCCTATTAGGGGTTGCCACAGCTGATCATCTGTTTCCATTTCTTCATGTCCTCTGCATCTTGCTCTGTCACACCAACCACCTGCATATCCTAACTCACCACATCCATAAACCTTATCGTAGGCCTTCCTCTTTTCCTGTTACCAGGTAGCTTCATCCTTAGCATCATTTTCCCAATATACTTAGCATCCCTCCTCAGCACATGTCCAAACCAACATAATCTTGCCTCTCTGGCTTTGCCTCCAAACCTTCCAACCTGGGCTAACCACACTTAATCCTAATCCTGTCCACCCTTGTCAGACCCAGTGCAAATCTTAACATCTTTAACTCTGCCACATCCAGCTCTAACTCCTGCCTTTTTGTCAGTGCCACTGTCTCCAACCCATATAACATAGCTGGTCTCACTACCCCCTTGTAGACCTTCCCTTTCACTCTTACTGGTACTCATCTGTCACAAATCACTCCTGACACCCTTCTCCACCCACTCCATCCTGCCTGTATTCTCTTCTTCACCTCTCTTCCACACTCACCATTACTCTAAATTATTGATCCCAAGTAATTTAAACTCATCCACCTTCATCACCTCTACTCCTTGCATCCTCACCATTCCTCTATCTTCCTTCTCATTCACAAACATATATTCTGTCTTAGTCTTGCTGACCTTCATTCCTCTTCTCTCTAGAGCATATTTCCATCTCTCCAGGGTCATCTCCACCTGTTCCCTACTCTCACTACAGATCACAATGTCATCTGCAAACATTATAGGCCACAGGGTCTCCTGTCTGATCTCGTCTGTTAACCTGTCCATCACCATTGCAAATAAGAAAGGGCTCAGAGCTGATCCTTGATGTAATCCCACCTCCACCATAAAAGCATCCATCACTCGCACTGCAGTCCTCACCACTGTCACACTACCCTCATACATATCCTGTACCACTCTTACATACTTGAAACCATACTGCTGATCATTAATCATCATGTCCCTTCTTAACCTAGCTTCCACTACTCTTTCCCATAACTTCATGCTGTGACTGATCAATTTAATCCCTCTGTAGTTACTTCAGCACTGTACAGCACCCTTATTCTTAAAAATCAGTACCAAAACACTTTTTCTCCATTCCTCAGGCATCCTCTCACTTTCCAAGATTTCATTAAACAATATGGTTAGAAACTCCACTGCCATTTCACCTAAACACCTTCATGCTTCCACAGGTATGTCATCTGGACCAACAGCCTTTCCATTCTTCATCCTCTTTATAGCTATCCTTACTTCCTCCTTGTTAATCCATTGCACTTCATGATTCACTATCCCCACATCATCCAACCTTCTCTCCCTCTCATTCTATTCATTCATCAATCCCTCAAAGTACTCTTTCCATCTGCTCAACACACTCTCCTCACTTGTGAGTATGTTTACCTCATTATCCTTTATCACCATTACCTGCTGCACATATTTACTAGCTCGGTCCCTCTGTCTAGCCAATCGGTACAGGTCCTTTTCTCCCTCCTTATTGTCTAACCTTTCATACAACTCTTCATATGCCTTATCCTTAGCCTTCACCACCTCTCTCTTTGCCATGCACCTCATCTCCTTATACCCCTGTCTTCATCTCTCTGACAATCCCACTTCTTCTTTGCCAACCTGTTTCTCTATATACTCTCCTATACTTCCTCATTCCACCACCAGGTCTCCTTGTTATCCTTCCTCTGTCCAGATGTCATACCAAGCACCTTTTTAGCCATCTCCCTTACTAGCTCTGCTGTAGTTACCCAGCTATTTGGTAACTCTTCACTGCCACCCAGTGCCTGTCTTAACTCTTCCCTGAACTCCACCTCACAATTACCCTTTTTCAATTTACACCATTTGATCCTTGGTGCTGCCCTTACACTCCTCCTCCTCTTCTTGATCACCAACGTCATCCTACAAACCACCATCCTATGCTGCCTAGCTACACTTTCCCTGGTCGCCACTTTACAGTCTCTAATATCCTTCAAACTGGCCCTCCTACATAAAATATAACCCACCTGTGTGCATCTTCCTCCACTCTTGTATGTCACCCTATGCTCCTCCCTCTTTTTAAAATACAAATTCACCACAGCCGTGTCCATCCTTTTCACAAAATCCACTACCATCTGACCTTCTGCATTCCTTTGCTTAACACCATACCTACCCATCACTTCCTCATCCCCTCTGTTCCCTTCACCAACATGCCCATTAAAATCTGCTCCATTCACCACTCTCTCACCCTTGGGTACAGTCATCACCACTTCATCCAACTCACTCCAAAATTTTTCTTTCTCATCCATCGCACACCCAACTTGTGGAGCATATGCACTAACAATATCCATCATTACACCATCAATTTCCAGCTTCATAAAGATCACTCTGTCTGACACTCTTTTCACCTCCAAAACACTCTTAGCATACTGTTCCTTCAGGATAACTCCTATGTCATTTCTCCTCCCATCCACACCACGATAAAACAATTTAAACCCACCTCCGATACACCTAGCCTTACCCCCTTCCATCTGGTCTCTTGCACACACAATATACCAACCTTCCTTCTGGTCATCATATCGCCTAGCTCTCTTTCTATACCAGTCATACTGCCAAAATTTAAAGTTCTGACCCTCACTACCACAGTCTTAGCCTTTCTCCTCTCTTCCTGCCTTCAGGCATGCCTTCCCCCTCTACACCTCCTTCGGCCAGCAGTAGCCCAATTACCGCCAGCACCCTGTTGGCTAACAGTACTGGTGGCGGTCGTTGTCAACCCAGGCCTCAACCAATCCGTTATGTAAATATTTACTGCTGTCTACATGAATGATTTGATGAAGTTTTATGCCAGATGCCCTTCCTGATGCAACCCTCCCCATTTATCTGGGCTTGGGACCGGCACAAAGAAATATACTGGCTTGTGCATCCCCAGTGGCTGGGTTCACAAATAGTAAAAACTATTAAAACAGTAAAATACAGTAGAAATATGAGCAGAACTACTTTAAAATGGCTATTAGAAGAGTGATTAGCAAAGAATCATCAAGAAAAAGACAAAAAGGTACTTATAATCAGCAAAAAGTCTCTTTCTTGTTTCTGGTGCTGTAGTAGTTTGCAGGATGCCCAAACAGGATCTGCTGAGCTAAAACAAGTACAAACCCATGCAAACACGGGTTTTGAAGGCAGAAAGTTGAAAGGGATAGAAAGTAGTCCCAAATGGCTAATAAGGTATAATTTCAGTGCTGGAAACCACTCCTCTAGCGACAGATAGGCTGCTCAATGTTTACCACTCTCACTGATAAGCAGAAAGACTTCCATCTACCACAGAAAGGTCTGGACAACTCAAAAACACAAAAATAAATTCCTGAAGCCAGCAAATCTGGGATAAGGTCTATTCTAGTATAAAAAAAGGTGGGAAATGAGCAAACAGATAGTAATTTTTTTGTTTTTGTTTTTTAAGGTTAAATTAAGCAAAAAAAAGTGCAATTAAACAGTAAATAAACACAGAAACGGCAAACGCACTTGAATGTGCAGCCTACAACAGTAAATGCAGTTTAAACTTTGAATGTAAGCAGAAACAAGTGCACAGACAGTAAAAATGATTAAAACAGTAAAATACTGTAGAAATATGAGCAGAACTACTTTAAAATGGCTATTAGAAGTGCAATTAGCAAAAATAGTCAAGAAAAAGCCAAAAAGGTACTTATAATCAGCAAAATGTCTCTCTTTCTCGTTTCTGGTGCTGTAGTAGTCTGCAGGATGCCCAGACAGGATCCGCATTCAGTTTGTCTGCGTCAACATTGTAGCGAAGAACAGTCTTTCCTGCCTTCTGTCCTACACGTCTGTGTATATTCTCATATCCTAACATGAGTTGTAGTGGCCCTAGTTGCCAACGTAACCTTGCCACTTATATCAGAACTGGCTGTGTCACTGATGCTGTGATTTGTTAGTTCATGGGACTCAGAGAGAAGAGAGATTGTGAGCATTATGTTTGTTCTATAGTTTGGATCCAAGTATGTGTAACCTTGGAGTTGTTATATACAGAGATGGGGTTGTGGCAGATTGTGTCAACATCAGTGCGGGTGAAGGGAGCATGCTTCTCTACAAAAAGAGAATATAAGTACAGTGTGACATTTTGGGCACTGCAGTTTTGTGTGTGCAATGTATTAAAGACCTAGATTTTCTCATTCTGATTAACTGCAAATTGTTTAAAGAACATGAGATTTATCATAGGGAATCTATAATATATACCACACTACACCACTCACTGATCTGACATTCCTGGATATAGCTTTCTTTGTTAGATATCCTTACTTAAGTGATGCGTTAACATCCCCTGTAGAAATACGCTAGCATGCTCAATATAGAGAAGGCATGTATGAACAAAAATACAAATTGTTCTGAAGATAATGAATGTAGTCTTTAAATAATGAATTGAGTTTATAGCTCAATATGTTAAGGTTATGAAAGCAAAAAAAAATCTTAATTCTGCACTTGAGGGAATTAGAAAACCGACAACTAAACAGATCAGCGTCTGGTAGGAGGGTTCCATGGGTTGCCTTCAGGACTGTTTCTATACCACCTGCTGGGAGGTCTTCAAATAAGCGGCAATGCACAACCTCCAGTTAGACATAGACACCTATACCTAATCAGTTCTTGCCTGCATAAATAAATGCATGGAGGATGTAACCACCATGAACGCTATCACTATAAGAACTAACCAGAAGCTCTGACTCACCAGGAATATCTATGAGCTACTGAGGGAAACAAACACAGCCTTCAAGGCAAATGACAAAGAAAGGTTAAAGGTGGCTAGGTGAAATGTGAAAAAAGGAATCAAAGAGGCAAATCGGGAATATAGGTGGAGAATTCAAATCCAATTCCAAAATATGAGGGACATGAGAAGCCTATGGCAGGGGATACATCATTTCACAGACTATAAGACCAAAACACCCCAATGTGATGACAGCTTGGAATTCCTAAATGAACTGAAATCCTTCTTTGGCAGATTTGAGGAGAAGAACACCACTGTACCTTATAAAACAAACACTGAGGAGATAGTGCTCACCTTAAACTCTGAGGAGGTGAGACTTCAGCTTAAGAAGGTGAATCCTAGAAAGGCTGCTGAACCAGCTAATACCTGAAAGGTGTTGAAGGGGTGTGATGATCAGTTATGTCTGGTACTGACAGACATCTTCAACTCATCTGTTGCTATGGTGAAAGTTCCCTCGCATTTGAAGGAAACAAGTATTGCCCCACTTCTGAAGAAACTCAACCCTACCTGCCTCAATGACTTCAGACTGGTTGCCTTAACCTCAAATGTCATGAAGTGCTTTGAGAGGATTGTGAAGAAACATTTATCTGCTGGTCTACCTAAGTCCTTCAATCTGCTCCAGTTTGCATACCAGGCAAACAGATCAACTGCGGATGCAATATCAGTTGCACTACACCTTGCACTAAAACACGTA